>NW_024097656.1:0-366735 GCF_016545835.1 Crotalus tigris
ATTATTATTATTATTATTGATCAGCGCACAGTCAGCCAGATGTTCAGACTGGATTTGGCATTTTGTCTACCTATCGAGTCCTTACCCAGGACCTGGGATAGGCAGATGTGGATTTTTGATGGTATTACAGGTATCGTCGCAGGATGGAAGCAGTTCCTAATAAGGCCGCCTTTTGCAATTGACTAATAGCGAATTTGTCAATGCCAATGGTGTTCAAGTGGTGCTCCAGTTTTTTGGGATTGCACCCAAGGAGCCTATGACTATTGGTACTACCCTTGCTTGCTTTTGCCACAGTCTTTCTATTTCTATTTGTAGGTCTTTGTATTTTGTTATCTTCTCCAGTTCTTTCTCTTCTATTCTGCTATCTCCAGGCACTGCCACGTCCACTATCCAGACTTTTTTGTCTTTCTTATCGACAATTGTTAAGTCTGGGGTGTTATGTTGCAGGTCTATGACTTTCTCTATTTTATGATCCCACCAGTTTTTGCTTACAGGCAAATGATATTTTTTGCAGATCTTCCAATGCACCATTGTTGCTACTTTGTCATGCCGCTGCTTGTAATCAGTCTGTTTGCAATCTAATCAACAGCTGTGCAATCTTCTTGCAACAGCTTACCAAGTGTCCACTGTTTCTTCAGCTTCTTTGCATAGGCGGCACTTACTGTCTGTTGCTGTCTTCTCAATTTTGACTTTGTATGCATTTGTCCTTAAGGCTTGGTCTTGTGCAGCCAGAATTAGTCCCTCGGTCTCTTTCTTCAATTTTCCTGCTCTTAGCCATTGCCAGGTTTTATTATTATCTGCTTTCCCAGCTATTTTTTTCATGTATTGGCCATGTAGTGCTTTGTCTTCCCATGCCTCTATTCTGTTCTTCATTTGGTCTTTCTTGTAGGCCAGTTTGGTCTCTCCAGTAGTTAGTAAGCCTTCCTGATATACTAATTTCAGTGCATCTTCATCATTGTTCTTCAGATATTCTTCCAAAGCCATTTTTTCTTCTTCAACCATCTGATGTACTTGTAGCATTCCACGCCCACCTATTTGCCTTGGTAGATAAAGTCTATCAATGTCACTGCGTGGATGAAGGGCATGATTCATTGTCATTATTTTTCTGGTCTGCCTATCCATTGCTTTTAGTTCTGCTTGAGTCCAGTCCACTATTCCAGCTGTGTACCTAATGACTGGGATTGCCCAGGTGTTGATTGCCTTTATGGTATTTCCTCCATTGAGTTTGGACTTTAAGATCTTCTTCACTCTCTTGATGTATTCACCTCTAATCTTTTTCTTGACTTCAGTGTGCTTGATGTTGTCAGCTTGAAGGATACCCAAGTATTTGTAGTACTCTTCCTCATCCAGACTCTTAATGTTATTTTCATGTGGGCATCTTGATTCCTTCAGTTTTCACTATTTTTCCTTGGTCAGTACCTGACAAGGAAGAAACAGTGCAGTTCTGGAAGCAGATATGGATAACCCAAAGAAATACAACAAGGATGCGGCTTGGTTAAAAGAGGTGGATGCAAATAAAACAGAAGTTGAAATGAAAGAACTAGTAATAACAACAAAAATGGTAGAAAAAAGAGCAAGGAAAATCAAAAATTGGTCAGCACCAGGTGAAGATGAACTGCATGGGTTTTGGTTGAAACATCTAACTGTTATACACCCACTCATTGCCAAGCAGTTCAACAATATACTACAAGGAGGAGAAATTGAAAAGTGGCTAACAACTGGGAAAACCTACCTAATAATGAAAAATCCAGCAAAAGGGCA
The DNA here is from genome assembly GCF_016545835.1 of Crotalus tigris. Taxonomy (NCBI): domain Eukaryota; kingdom Metazoa; phylum Chordata; class Lepidosauria; order Squamata; family Viperidae; genus Crotalus; species Crotalus tigris. Next base: position 1,762 of record NW_024097656.1, read on the forward strand.
ACACCAGGTAACTACAGGCCAATTACCTGCTTACCAACAACTTTCAAATTACTAACTGGTGTGATAGCTGATGCAGTACAACAGCATCTAGTTGAAAACAATCTCTTCCACATGAGCAGAAAGGAAACCGCCCCAATAGCAGAGGAACAAAAGATCAACTCCTAATAGACAAAATGATCTTGGAAAACTGCAAGAGAAGGAAGACCAACCTGAATGTGGCATGGATTGACTACAAAAAGGCATTTGACTCTCTGCCACATGATTGGATAATAAAGTGCCTAGAAATAACAGGAGTCAGTAGAAACATCAGAAAATTTGTGCAAAGATCGATGGCACAATGGAAGACACAGTTGCAGATCAATGGTGAGAAGCTGGGAGAGGTTAATATCAAGAGAGGGATATTTCAAGGAGATTCATTGTCACCATTACTATTTGTTATTGCACTGTTTCCTCTGTCAACAATACTGAATAACTCAGGACATGGCTATCAAACATCAAAAACATCTGCTAGATTATTATTATTATTATTATTATTATTATTATTATTATTATTATTATTATTATTATTATTATTATTATTATTATTATTATTAGAATCATCGCACAGTCAGCCAGATGTTCAGACTGGATTTGGCATTTTGTCTACCTATCGAGTCCTTACCCAGAACCTGGGATAGGCAGATGTGGATGTTTGATGGTATTACAGGTATTGTCGCAGGATGGAAGCAGTTCCTAGTAAGGCTGCCTTTTGCAATTGACTAATAGCGAATTTGTCAATGCCAATGGTGTTCAAGTGGTGCTCCTGTTGTTTTGGGATTGCACCCAAGGAGCCTATGACTATTGGTACTACCCTTGCTTGCTTTTGCCACAGTCTTTCTATTTCTATTTGTAGGTCTTTGTATTTTGTTATCTTCTCCAGTTCTTTCTCTTCTATTCTGCTGTCTCCAGGCACTGCCACATCCACTATTTGTCTTTCTTATCGACAATTGTTAAGTCTGGGGTGTTATGTTGCAGGTGCTTGTCTGTTTGAATTCTGAAGTCCCAGAGCAGTTTAATTTTATCATTTTCTATGACTTTCTCTATTTTATGATCCCACCAGTTTTTGCTTACAGGCAAATGATATTTTTTGCAGATCTTCCAATGCACCATTGTTGCTACTTTGTCATGCCGCTGCTTGTAGTCAGTCTGTGCAATCTTCTTGCAACAGCTTACCAGGTGGTCCACTGTTTCTTCAGCTTCTTTGCATAGGCGGCATTTACTGTCTGTTGCTGTCTTCTCAATTTTGACTTTATATGCATTTGTCCTTAAGGCTTGGTCTTGTGCAGCCAGAATTAGTCCCTCGGTCTCTTTCTTCAATTTTCCTGCTCTTAGCCATTGCCAGGTCTTGTTATTATCTGCTTTCCCAGCTATTTTTTTAATGTATTGGCCATGTAGTGCTTTGTCTTCCCATGCCTCTATTCTGTTCTTCATTTGGTCTTTCTTGTAGGCCAGTTTGGTCTCTCCAGTAGTCAGTAAGCCTTCCTGATATACTAATTTCAGTGCATCTTCATCATTGTTCTTCAGATATTCTTCCAAAGCCATTTTTTCTTCTTCAACCATCTGATGTACTTGTAGCATTCCACGCCCACCTATTTGCCTTGGTAGATAAAGTCTATCAATGTCACTGCGTGGATGAAGGGCATGATTCATTGTCATTATTTTTCTGGTCTGCCTATCCATTGCTTTTAGTTCTGCTTGAGTCCAGTCCACTATTCCAGCTGTGTACCTAATGACTGGGATTGCCCAGGTGTTGATTGCCTTTATGGTATTTCCTCCATTGAGTTTGGACTTTAAGATCTTCACTCTCTTGATGTATTCACCTCTAATCTTTTTCTTGACTTCAGTGTGCTTGATGTTGTCAGCTTGAAGGATACCCAAGTATTTGTAGTAATCTTCCTCATCCAGACTCTTAATGTTATTTTCGTGGGGCATCTTGATTCCTTCAGTTTTCACTACTTTTCCTTGTTTGATAGTAAGTGTGGCACATTTGTCCAAGCCAAACTCCATTACAATATCTTGGCTATATATACGGACAGTGTTGAGCAGCGATTCTATTTCAGATGATGTTTTTCCATACAGCTTCAGATCATCCATGTAAAGGAGGTGGGATAGTCTGGCAGATGTTTTTGATGTTTGATAGCCATGTCCTGAGTTATTCAGTATTGTTGACAGAGGAAACAGTGCAATAACAAATAGTAATGGTGATAATGAATCTCCTTGAAATATTCCTCTCTTGATATTAACCTCTCCCAGTCTCTCACCATTGATCTGCAACTGTGTCTTCCATTGTGCCATCGATCTTTGCACAAATTTTCTGATGTTTCTACTGACTCCTGTTATTTCTAGGCACTTGATTATCCAGTCATGTGGCAGAGAGTCAAATGCCTTTTTGTAGTCAATCCATGCCACATTCAGGTTGGTCTTCCTTCTCTTGCAGTTTTCCAAGATCATTTTGTCTATTAGGAGTTGATCTTTTGTTCCTCTGCTATTGGGGCGGTTTCCTTTCTGCTCAGGTGGAAAGAGATTGTTTTCAACTAGATGCTGTTGTACTGCATCAGCTACCACACCAGTTAGTAATTTAAAGTTGTTGGTAAGCAGGTAATTGGCCTGTAGTTGCCTGGTGTTGACCTTTTTGCTGGATTTTTCATTATTAGGTAGGTTTTCCCAGTTTTTAGCCACTTTTCAATTTCTCCTCCTTGTAGTGTATTGTTGAACTGCTTGGCAATGAGTGGTGTATAACAGTTAGATGTTTCAACCAAAATCCATGCAGTTCATCTTCACCTGGTCCTGACCAATTTTTGATTTTCCTTGCTCTTTTTTGTACCATTTTTGTTGTTATTACTAGTTCTTTCATTTCAACTTATTTGCATCCACCTCTTTTAAACAAGCCGCATCCTTGTTGTTGTTGTTGTTGTTGTTATTATTATTATTATTATTATTATCTGCAGTTCCTGGATCTTTTTTTTTTGAAGATGGGAACTACATCAGCTCTTTTTCGGTCCTCTGGTAGTTCCCCAGTGCTCTGGGATCTTTGGAAAATATAGGTCAGTGGTTCTGAGATCACATCTGCCAGTTCCTTGAGAACCTTGCAGTGTAATCCATCTGGTCCTGGTGATTTGAACTCGTCTAGGCTGGATAGGTGCTCACTTACCATTTTCTTACCTATCTTAACTTGTGTTTCTAATGTATTTTTTTATGATACTGTTTTTGATAAGTTGGACTGTTTTTTTTCCCTTTGTGTAAAGACAGGTGCAAAAAAAATGAATTAAATAGTTCTGCTTTCTCCCTGTTGTTTGTCACCTTCTTGCCACTTTCCCCCACTAATGGACCAATCATTTCCTTCACTTTTTTTCTTGTGTTTTTTACATGTTGAAAGAAGATGGGTTTTTTTGTTATTTTTGACTTTGGTCACAAGCCTTAGTTCATTTTGAGCCTTAGCTTTCCTCACCTCATCTTTGCAGGCTCGGACTAGTTGCTAATATTGTGCTTTAGTTATGTGCCCCTCTTTCCACTTTTTATACTTGTCCTTTTTATCTTTCAATTTATCAGAGAGTTCTTTATGCAGCCATGCTGGTTTCTTTTGAGAGCTGTTATTTTTCTTTTTCATTGGTATTGTGCTAGACTGGGTTTTTATTATCTCACTTTTCAAAATTTCCCAAGCTTCTTGAGTTGTTTCCCCTTGAGGATTCTTATCCATGGAATCCTTCCCAAGCCCTCTCTAAGTTTATTGAAATTAGCTCTCTTAAAGTCCAAGACTCTAGTTTGACTGTGTTCTATTGCTTGTGCTTCCATAATGTTGAATTCCAATATTGCATGATCACTCCCCCCCCCCAAGGTTCTTGTGGCTTCAACACCTTCTATCATTTTATATTTGTTAGTGAGAATTAGACCCAATATGGATAATCCCCTAGTTTCCTTCTCTACTTTTAGGAAACAAAGTTGTCTGCAAGGTTTGTCAGGAATCTGTTTGATCTTCCACTTGGTGCAGAGTTTATCTCCCAGTTGATGTCAGAGCAATTAAAGTCCCCAATTACTATTGTCATGTGCTTCCTACATACCTTAGTTAGCTGACTAGCAAAAAGTTCATCTGTTTCCCCTGTTTGGTTGGGTGGCCTATAGTATGGCAATGTCATTTTTCCCCTCTTTTTATATTGACCCAAGTGCATTCAAGACAGTTTTCATCATTGCTGTGCTCTTTTTCTGTAGAGATGTAGTTATTTCTTATATAAAGAGCAATTCCACCTCCTCTTCTATTTGGTCTGCATGAATCCCCAACTAGCTAGACAAAATGGTCCTCAAACATGAGTTATTATATCCTTTCATGCTTTCCAAAATTGTCATTTCTGATTGGTGAGTTTAAATTTATCTTTTCTGATTTGTTGGTCAGTGTCTGTTGTTGGGTTAATTTCCTCCTCAATTCTGTCTAAAAGGTGTTAATTTTTGTTCCAGGAGGGATCCGGTGTTAATTATTTTATTGTTGTGTACCTTTTGGTCTTTCTATTCTAATCCTGTCAATCCTAATTGCTGTTAGCCAGTTCTGCATTCCTTATAGCCAGTGTGTGTTAAGTGTTTATTTAGCCTCAGGCTGCCGCTGAGTCAGACTAGTTTGTATTGGGTTCTTCCTGTATTTGCCAAGGTATTTTCTCTTTGGGGTAAGGAGGGGTTGTCCTGCCTGCTGGGTTCCTGCCCCAAGCTCTGGAAATCATTCTGCAATGTGTTGTAAATGGGTTTGTGTTCTAAATGGGTTTTATCTGTCTGTCCTTTTCCTGAAACATGACCAGCATTTTTAAGTTGCAAGTCCTTGTCTTTAACATGTTGCAAATGTTCAAGTTCAGAAGTGAAACTTTTCATGTATGTTCCCTTACCAGAATCCAGTTTTTCTTTTGTCATCTGGGAGGATTTCATTTTGTCTGCCTATCTGTTTCTTTGACCACTGCAATATTAATGCCTTTTCAAACTGCCTACAAGCTACCCTCCTCCCAATTCTTTTCTTATCCTTTGTTCTCCATACCTTTTGTCTGCCTCTCCTGGGAGAGTCCAGCCAGAAAGGGTAGGGGAGACCTTGTTCTTGTATCTTTCAGCCCTGCATCGATGACCCCCCAGCCTTTGGAAGTACAGCACACAGACCCAGATGCTGCCTCCATCCATTTGAGCCATGGAATTGAGTTTTGAATCCAGCCATCCACTAAAAAGCCACCATGCAACCTGAGTGGAACATCTTCCCAAGTCCTACCATTTCCCCAGATGCCTGTGAAAAAACTACAAAGCAGAAGGAAGGAATCCTGGAGCCACTGGTCCCATGTGAAGCCTCAGAAAAAAACTAGGAAGACTATGGGGGGAGGTGGAAAGTCATTATAAAGTTTTCTTTCTTGCCCCATTTGTATTGTAACAAGCCAGTTGAATGTATTCATGGAGAGATGGCATGTGGGAATGGTTGGCACAGCAAGTGCTGAACACCTTGAACTTCTATCTGGTGGGAGGGAAAATTTATCCAGAATGTTTGTATTGCCAGTTTGTAGAAGTAGCTGCACATACACACGTGCACACACCATTCATAATCACACTGAGTCTCTTCCTCCTACCTTCAGTAAAGTTCCCCAGCCTGATTTTTGTTCTGTTGCACCAAAGCTTTGTAGGAACAACTTCCAGCAAAATTCCAAAGGGAGGGAGCCAGGCCCCCTCAGGCAATTTGCAATTCATATGCCCTGACTGAGGAAATAGCAGGAAAGAGATCCCCAAACCTCAGGCCTGAATATCTTGCACTGGTGGACCCAGATTGGGAATCCTAGGGCTCATTATGAGCAATTTAAAGAAAAAAAATGGATAACTGACTTGCATACTGGCTAACCTCAATTGGACATTACAAACCTGGATGCACTGAACTAAGAGCTAAGGCAGGAAACAGCCCTTGAAAATGGTCAGCCAGTGGTTATGTACTGAGGAAAACCATGGCTGTGAAGAATTTTGGGAGGAATGTACAAACCTGATTGGAAACTAAAAGTGACATCCAACATTTGAAAATGATTGGCATAGAATACTGGACAGTATAAATTTCCAAAATTTTTGCCCTGACTTTTAGAACTTAATAGGTTGCAAGTTCCCCTTTTGGGAGCCACTGAAGGGATCTTTTTCTGCTGCCTCCATTAGTGTCTTTTTCTTTTTTCTTTTTTTGGCTTAACAGTTTAAAGCTTGTCTACCAAGTCTCCCTGACCAAATCAATTTTAATCTTGTGCCAGTAACTGTCATTCACACACTTAAGGCACAAAGCGGGGATTGAGGGAAGTCAGCTCCCCAGAGAAGGAAATATTAAAAAAGCAGAAAAATACATTTCCTCAAAAAAGATTTTAAAAAGCAGAAACCAACTCTGCCCCCTAGTCTTTCTGTCCCAAGCAGGAGCCAGCTCTATACAAATGCAAATGTAAACCACCAGAAAGGCCCCAACTAGGAGATCAAGAAGACAAAGACCTAAAATCTGCATACCCCACCCAAACTCTAGGAGCCATTAGCCTCATCACCAGGGAAGTAGGATATGATAATAGGACTAACCCATCACCATAAAGGATAACAGCTGTTTCAGATACATGCTTCTGAATGCATGTATCTGCACAATCCCTTCATTTTGCTGAGAAAATCCCTTCATTTTGCTGAGAAGGATTAGCACAGACCTTGGAGATTTCACAATGTATGGGCTTTTTGATTAAATTATGGACTGAGACATCTGTCTGTCTGTCTGTCTGTCTGTCTGTCTGTCTGTCTGTCTATCTATCTATCTATCTATCTATCTATCTATCTATCTATCTATCTATCTATCTATCTATTTATCTATCTATCTATCTGCTGCCTCTCTGCTGACTCTGGGAGGCTTACAAGGCTAAAAGCAGTAAAACTATACAAATATATATATAAAGAAAGAAATGTTCTCTTAGGAATATATTATACTCTTCTATTTCCAACAGTAAAACATCACCCTGTTAATCTGGAACATTATTTTCAGTTATTGACTGAAAAAACAAGACAAACACTGAGATTTTTTTCCTGAAAGTTTGTGTTTTGTGAATTTTTTTCTTAGCTAATCTTTTTGATATATACTTTGTCTGTTTTTTCTTTTGCTTAAATCAAATAATTCAATCTGTACAATTATTACCCAGGAAGAAAAGAATGTGCTTAACTTTTAAAATGACCTTTCTCACAGGTAGGTGACTAAGAATAAGAGCCGTCAACCATTCAACAATGCAGCCTCACCTTTAACTGGCACAGTGGCAGTGAGATAAAGTGACAATTGTTCACCTTTTCCTCTATTTAAATTATTTAGATGTTTATATATTTCTATTCTCTCTCTAATAATTATAGAGAAATCATGCCAGGATACTGACATTCTTCAGGTCTGTTATGTGATTTGATCATTGTGATTAGTGTTCAGCCAATTCTGACAGCCCTCAGTTCCATAGAATGTAAAATTAAGGAGGGTGAAAAGATTATCAGGTTTAAAAACACAAGACAGTCAATTATCCACTGTCATCTACATGGTAGTTAGCATCTATATGCTAGTTATCACGTCACTCCACTAAACATAGGCAGGCTTTATTGGTGGTCTAATTCCAGCAGCAATGACTTTTCAGCACCTCATGGTCAATTGACCAGAAGGGAACAGAAAAGAGAGAAGATGGACAGTTACAATCTGTATCCTCATTTTGTTTGTCACCATTCCCTGCTCTTTGCATTGCTAGTCTGAGATAACTTTCTTTTTCTTTGGTACCACACACACAGACTTATGCTCTCTGACTCTCATCCTGGTAGGATGTTCTCAGTTATTTGCCTATTCCTACATTGTATTTTTTGTTAATAAACCTCTTCTCTTCTCTGTTATTGTTATAAAACCTTTTTCACTAAACATTGATCAGGTCAGATTCATGCTTTCAAAAACATCCTCTAACTCACACACAGAATGCTTCAACTTTCTGCAGCTGCCAAGTTCATTGTCAGGTTTGCTCTAAAGAGAGTTGCCTGTTAGTGCAGATTCATTGTCTCACACAACAATACCCACAACACCAACGAATAGCAGGCATGAAAGTTTACATTCTATGTCTGTGTGAACAGTTTTTGTGGCCATTATTTGCAAAAGCCAATTCCTCCACAATATGGAGGGATAACAATAGAGCTAGGCAGAAACGTTTTCCTGTACTTTTCTTCTATCAGTTCTTACTCAGATTGATAAAGAAAATTTGCTTTGGAGAAAATTCTCATGGGTGGATGATGGTAGTTTTGCCTTTATTTAGTTACAAGGTGTCCAAAGACCGTGTTTGAGTGAATGTCTGTCTTCCTCTATAAAATCATCTTCCCAATCATCTGCAGTCTTGGTGGTATCCTAAGTGTCAATTAAATCTCAAGGACTTTTTCAGTAGCTGCCAATTTACCATTAGTAATACCTATTAGTATTATCTTTACTTGAGAAGTTGTTTGTTCACCAATGTTGAATGGTGGTTGAAAAAGGAAAGGCTTAATAGGTGTAAAATTCATAGTTTAGTTAAGATCATGAAATGTTATCATGATAAAATATTAATCTCTAGCAATCTCCCAAATTTATGTGACATAGGTTTATAACATACTTTAATGTTACTGTTCTGGATTAAATATGCAGTAGCTATCTAGTATGAAAGCACATGAATATGTTGTGTATATTTATACTTTAGTAGCAGTTATGGGTTTTTGTTTTTATTTTTTAATTAAAAACTAAATGTGGAAAATTGGATAAGCTTTTGTATGTGAAGTGTGAAGATTTTAACTCTTTGTCTCTGGTGAGATCACTACTAAATTGAAACAGAGATTTTTGGTGTTGTATTGCAAATTGTATCTAGATTGAAGCCCCATCGAGAACTTTGATATTTCTTCACTCTAGCCTAGGTCAAAATATTTCAAGGCTCAGCACAGTGACATATTTAAGTATTTACTTTGAACTAGTCTTATTTTGCCTTATCTAAAAAAGCTGTTTAAAGTTGTTTTTCTTGTTTGTAAAAATCTTAAAGTAATAGAAATATACATAGAGAATAGTGAGTTAGTAGCCTTTTTTTTACTACAATATTTAAACATTTGAAAAGTCCTTCTATAGACCTCAACATGTATACTTGGACTAGCTTTTATTGTATTAAATGGAATGTATTTCTGTGTAGATATGGATAAAATTATGATGATGATTTACATCCTACTTTTTCTATATTTTTTTTACAAATTTTATTGATTTTCTAATGTAACATTCACATATTTGAAAAGCAACGTGGTGGCTGGATTGTAATAATTCAATTACATACAGATATCATTGGTACAGATTTCAAACTACTACCATAAACATTTCCTCTCTCTTCCCCTTAATATATACTGTCCATATGTAAATTAAAACAATTTTTATTCTATCAATCACATAAAACATAACTTTCTTACATATATCAATAGTTTTTAGTTTATATATATTCTAATTGTTTTAACATACAATCTTTTAGACATTCAATGACCTAATACATTTTTCCAATTTTAATTTCCACTAATATTTGCCAGTTTGCTGCGCGGCCTCCATGGATAGCTGGGAGACTTGCTCTCTCTCCTCCATCAGTTTCGCATCACTGGGGGCCCCTGAAAAGGGCCAAAATTTGCCCTGAAGAGGTGACCAGCAAGGCGATCCCTCCAAACTGGTGGACAAAAGGATCAGCCATAGAAATATGGCTCATCCCTAGGCTACAGATAGCCGAAGTCACACTTTCTATCAGGCAACCTTAAAGCAGCGTGGAAGAGACTGGGTGAGATTTACCTCTTTTACACCCTAATTACTTTCTGTACCTGCATAAGCTGCTAAGCATTTTCCCCCCTGTGGTGAGGGAAGGGAGATTTTAGCCCTCCCTCTAGAAAGAGTGGTGACCGACTACCCAGGGGAATTTAAAACATTGAAAAAATAACTGGATCCCAATTGGAATTTTATTTCCTAAAGCTTGTGGACTGAAATATTTTTTACTCTTTATTTTTTACTCTTTATCTCTGTTGAAAATTTGGATTTTTCCTTACAAACAAGAAGAAAAACTGAAAAGTTTAAAAAAATTCTGGGACTCAAAGGGAAGTTTAAAGGGTAGAGGTGACACCGTGTGGTCAGTCCAGAAAACAGATAAGACATATGGAACCTTGAAAATTTTGAAACAACAGCTATGAAAAGCTCTGCTGTGCTTCTTATTCAGAAAAAAAACTTTTTCTTTCTTTTGGATTTCCTAATTGTAAAGCCTCTAGTCTAAAATACCAATATGGAAGAAGATCAGGAACAGAATTTTCTTATGGATAAAGATAAAAAAATTCTTTTAATGTTGAAAACAATTATTCAAACTTTTATCATAGCCGATGAAGAATTAAGAGGTTACAGAAAAGAACAAAAAGGCAGCCTGGATATGAAAGCCCAAACTTTGACTACAACTAAAGAACCATCTCTACAAAATACAATAGAAAAAGTGGAACATTTAAATACCATGTCAGAAGAATGATCTGCTCAACAAACACTGACATTTGAAAATCCAGAAAAGACAACGATAACATGGAAAAAGGAAAAGATTTCCTATGTAAATCAGAAGAAATTAGAGGAGCCAGAAAAAGAATAGTTGGAAGAGAAGATAAACAATTCAGAACAACCACGTCGATACAGAAAAATAAAGAGACAACCTGCCAGATCTACCAGTCCTCTCAAAGAAAATGGTGACTGGATGGTTTTGTCAACACCAATAACATATATGACAATATAAGAAGATTGGTTTGATGGCCCAAAAACAAGGACATGGAAGATGACTTGGCAAAGAAAAAAAGCTAGAATAAGATTGAAGAAGAATGGAGTTTTGACCATCTTATGAAAATTTAAAATAGAATATATTTAAATAGATAAGATGTGTATGTTGAATATAAGACATCGCTATGAATTGAGGTAAAGAAAAGTTTTTGGCCATTAAAATATAGTAGCATAAATACTAATAGATAAATTTGAATATTGATTTGTGTATAAAGAAAGAAATTTGTGTATAAAGGTCATGTAAAGGTGAATAGGATATAGATAAGCTGAAAACCTATTGATGAAAGTAATAAACATGTCTATATGGAATATTAAAAACAAAAATTATTAGTTCAAACATGAGATAGCAGATACAAAGAGGAAGAGAGAGGATGTATTAAATATTGAAATAAAAAGAAATTTTGATCACTAATTTAAGAAATTCAAAAATTAGCAGAAAATAAGAATATCATGTATTATTAATTTGTCAATATAGAGGGTGAGAAGTTAAATAGATAAGATGTCTATTCTGAATATTAGATTTTGTGAGGAATGGTGATAGAGGAATTGGGAGTATTTAAAATCTTGGGAATGATAAGTATCAAATGTTAAATTTAAATATTAGTGGAAAAAAATAGTTCCCACTTTAATTTGAAGTCTTCTACAATTCTCTGGCTCTTGAAGATAGTCCAAAATGTCCTAATATAAGAAGAGTTCCTTTTCAAAGATCAATACATGAATTGCTCTTAGAGAAGATATCTACCTTCTCAAGGCTTTTTCCCCAAAGGCAAAAACTTTCTAGTCCCTGCTTCTTCAAGTTTATTGCTTGGAGAATCCATAGAGAGAGAAGACACATATGTGAGGCTGGTTTGACTGCAACATCTGCCAAGATTGATAATGAGAGATGATTCGGATCTGGCTAAGTGGGTGTCCCCTTCCTACCTTATCACTCCTTGTGCATTCCTCCCAGAGCTGCAAACTTGGTGGAAGAAGGCAGCCATCCCAGATACAAGGAACATAGCAATCTTTGGTCAAGAGTATATGATAGCTGTAGTAGAACCACCAAACAAGCTCAAGGGGAAGCAACAGAGCAATTCAGAAAAAAATATATCCAAATCCTGTCAAAGATGCAGCAAATGGCATCAAATCTGGAGGGGGACATTTACCATCCCTTTTATTCATTGGATGAAAGCTATTGCCTCAACCCTTTCAGCTGTTTTTAAACCCCACAATATGTAGGGCAAAATAGTTTTGTTCCCTTTGGAAGTTTGATCCCTCACATTGTATAATTGCTCTACTCTTCACTTGAATTACCCAGCCCCAAATTGTTTTATTCTACTATAATATATTTGCAATATTAAGTATATAAATTGATAGCCTCTTTCTAAGCATTTATTTGCTGGCACTACTTCTGTCAATTAATCCATTTATTTCAATGATCAATCTCTGGCCATAATACTAAAACTAATTTAGTTGCATTACAACACCTTTTAAATGGCATTATCTACACGTTCTCCATCTGCCTGAAATGGCTGTTCCTTACTTTGTTTTAGTGAGCATGAGAAGGGGGAAAAAATTATTTTGTCCATAACTCCGGTTGAATTCCAGCCCTTTCAATGCAGCATTCTGCTATTATTTCTGAAGCTTCTCTGAATGCATAGTAATTATGAGCTAGGCAATACCTAGTTATGACAAGTGAAAAAATTAACAAGAGGTGATACTGATTTTTCTATTGCACCTTCCTCCCAAAATAAAAGATGACATCAATTTACTGGGGTTGTTCTGATCATAAGCTATAAAGTATACTATAAAGTATAATTACAAAATGATTAAAGTGTTTCTTTTAAAAAAACAGGGTTCTTTTAAAATAATAATAATAATATGCATCACACACTAAGAGACATTTTGGTTCTTTAGATCAGGGGTCCCCAGTCCTCGGGCCACATACTGGTATTGGTCTGTGGCCTGTTAGGAACTGGGCTACACAGCTGGAGGTGAGTGGTGGGTGAGCGAGCAAAACTGCAAAACAATTTTACCCAGCCTGTGGAAAAATTGTCTTTCATGAAACAATCCCTGGTGCCAAAAAGTTTAGGGACCACTGCTTTAGATAACAGACTAGTCCCAGACTCAATGAAGCCTCATCTGTTGCAATACACTGTCTTGCTTTTCCTTGTGATCTAAGAAATTTAGATGGGTTTATAGCATGTTAACAAGTCCCTGGCTAGCTGGATTGCCTGACCAATGGGTGATTTCTGGAACCAGGATAGAGGGAGAGGTGTTTTCTCATCATTTGGTCTGAACTACTGGAAAACTGTGCATGGAAATAGACTGCAGTCCATACAAAGATGGATAAGACTAAATTAAACAAACCCATCTGGAACCTCATGATCTGAATTAATAAATGTTTTTAGTAAATATTTCCCATCTTTAGAGTTTTATTTAATGGAAGAGGGAGAGAGAAAAAAAGAGGGGCAGTGAACTACAGTGTCTTCAGCTTTCCCTTTATTTTTACCTTTAGAATAACTGGGTTAAAATGTAAAATAGAAATGTTCATTCTCCAATTAGAATTCATACCATGCATTATTACTGAAGACAACACAAGTGGTTTTTCATTACAAGTATATATGGCGTCTAAGTATAAAAAAATAGAGACTGATGGTGCTTTTAGTTTTCGTTTTAGAATAAATAATCCAATGACAATATTTATCTCTGCAGTTTCCCAAAGAAAACTATAAGCTATCTTGTGACAGAAGCATTATTCAAACATACTGCTAGCCTATTTTGACTTGATACTTGTCATTTCTGAAGATGACAGGGAGGATAAGAAAAAGCATCATTGGATTTATAGATTTCCTTCTTTCAAGCTTTTTAAAACCATAATATATCATTCTGACACATTTTTTGAAGTGTTACTCCTTTACAGATGTGGAAAAAATGTTCTTCAATGCTTCTGGATTTTTCTAATGCATTTAGAGACAAAGTACCAGATATCAATGAATCATGTTACAGAGGGTACCCTACTAAATAATACAAGAGACTGCCTTCCATCATTACATCTCCATATCAAAGGTTTGTGAGACTTTTAAGCCTCATTTACGATTGTAGCCAATATAAAGTTTGCTTTTTGAGGAGGCAGGCGTGTAATTTTGAAAATTAGGAAATTCACATGTGGTACAGTCATTATTGGCAAACACATTTGATATTTTTCAGCATTCCTCAGGTTCTGGAGTGCTGTTGCAATTCTCTTTCAGATAGTTGAAAAAATGAGTAAAGAAGATCAAATGACAAAGAGAAGAGTGTTCTTGTACTTCTAGCAACCAAACAGAACAGGATTTCAAGGAATGAAGTGTGCTTGGCAAAATTACCTGCAGATATGCTGTCCTCTACCCAGCTATTACATGTGCAGGAGATCTATCCTCTTTTTGTATCAGGTCATCCTAGCAATTGTCAGTCTGCTCAGTATTACTATACATTATTAACTTCAAGATAGACAATATTAACCATAGCATTGAGGTGGCCTAATCAGACACTGTCTTCAAGTCACAGAAAGAAAATGTTCCTTCATTGTTCCAGTGTCTTATTGATTATACACCCCACAGCAGCATCTTATTGCAGTAGCTGAAAAAAAAAGAAGGGATACCAAAAATCCACTCTTCTCTGCTCTTTAAAACAGTACGGAGTACTGCTGCACTTTCTAGAATAGTCCAAAATTGTAATGGTGGTCCTCTCCAATGATATTTCTGTTCCTTTGATGACTTTAATGTCTAGTTTACCTTCCTAGCCTCCTGAAAAGCATATAAGCTGTAGCTTTTCCAGTAAGCATTGGGATAGGTTGAAAGGATTTAACAAGGATGTTGGAAATTTAACTTTGGTGCCTGATGGTAAATATTTATGGTTTTAATAGATTTATGCAGTATGCTTAACAAACTATTTTTAAAAACTAGTGTTGCTTTAATTGTTGATTGAGAGTTAGAAGATGGATGGCTAAATAAATAAATAAATGCACAAAGTGCTTCATAATTCAGTGAAATAAAGTGGGAGAGGACAAATCAAATTTTTCTGGGCCATTTAATTTATCACTAATGTTTTAAATAATTGACTGCAATTATAACCATATTAGACAAATCTTAGGTTATTTGTAGATTCTAAAAATTCTAAAAAGTACTTTATAAGCACTAAGAAAATACAGTTGGCATGGAACAATGCAGACCCATTAAGTAATTCTCTTTTTGTTTAGATACATAGATTAATGGAGAGTTGGTACAATACTCAAATGTATCACTAATCACAAGCAGGCAAGACTCAGTCCTTAAATGATGTTGTCTCAGCGGCTGTGATCTTCCAGTTAATAGCTGGGCACTGGGGATTTATTAAGAGATGGATGTTTTGTTTTTGTTCATAGGTTCAATAATAAATGTTCTGGAAGCTGACACCAAAATTAGATAATAAAAGTTTATTCAATTAGTCCTTTTAAGAATGCCTTCTTATTCCATGGAATGGTTAGGGAGGAGACCTGATGATTCTACTAACTAATAAATGGACATTTGTATACAATTGTTTTTAAAGACAGAGGCATGCTGAAGTGTTGCACAGCCATAATGTGGAAATAAAATAGGCCCTGGGGAGTACAATGGAACTGAAATAGAGGGAAGTAGTGTCACATAGAGTGTTAAATTTGCAGGTTGGAGGCATTAAGAGAAGAAGCATCATGTAACAACAAGCCTTCTTTATTGTTCTCATCCACAACCAACAACAGAAAAATGGCGCGCAGGCCTTTTATAATGTCCTTGCAAAGGACAGCATCAACCAATCATTGCAGAGGCTGTTTCCCGCCTTGCGCATGCATGCAAGGCTGGAGACAGCCAGTCTGGTCCCAGGCAGTTTGCAGTCTGCCCGGGACTCTTTGCAACATTTCTGAGCCTGCTGAATGCTTCAGCAGGCTCAGGACATAACACCCCTCCCTCTTGGATGAAACAATAATACCTTATTATACAGCAGCACAGGTACATGTGTTCAATGGACTGGATGGTATTGTGAAGCACAATATGTCTGCACACAGGCAGAGCACTCTTACATTTATAATTATTCAAAGAAAAAAATACAACAAAATAATACACTGACTGCAACACTCCTTCCCTTTGAGTGTTTGTTCTGCATTTTTCTCTTTTAAGGACTAGCAAGATTCCCTTGGCTTGACAGAAACCTCACATAGTTCTTGAGATGTTTGGGTGGACCCTTGGCCTGCTTGACCTTCTTATGGTCGGAGTGTGTGCCTGGCTTGCCAGCTCACCTGCCAGGCTAGGCAGACCAGGACTTTGATGCCCCAAACACCCAGGTGATCTACCCAGCTGCTGACTGGCTGGATCCTCTAAATCCAAGCCAGGGTTCCTTGGGAGGTGGAATTCCCCAAGTCCAGTGGTGGGGTGAAATTCCCCAAGTCCACAATGGACTCCTCTTGGGAACACTGTCCCTCGAGCCCAAGACCAGCAGCTGGAGTGGCCTGAGTGACTGATGTGCCCCAGTACCCCATTGGCCCCATATGCATGCCGGAGGTGCCAGAGTCAGGAGCCGCCTCCATGGCAAACCCCCTTTCTGGAGACTCCCTGTTTGGAGCACTTACTGAAGCCTGGAATGATCCCCTTTCTGGAGCAATAGCTGAATCCTGTGAATGCCCCCATTCTGCCACTGGAACATGTGTGGCAGCATGTGAAAACCCGCTGGAGCTGGGAGACTGTGGTCCAGAATAAAGATTATGGTCCTCCTCCCCCCCTGAGAGCAGAGCCAGGAGCGGAGGTGTTGCTGTGCAGCCTCCAGCGCAGTTGGTCTATGTGCCATCGGATGACGCGCCCATCGTCCAAAGCCACTTTGTATGACAGCGGCCCAGAAAACTTGCATTCCACTGCTGTGACCCAGAGATGTCCAGGACCATAGTTCCTTGCCCAGACCAGATCGCCCACATGTAGTCTCCTAGGTGCCTGCGGCTGTGACACGTGTGAAGCCACCCGGTCTGGATGCAACCTGTCCAGTTTTGTGATGAGGTGGTAACCCCAGCGGAGTTCTGCTGGGCTCTTTCCTGTGGCTGTGCAAGGTCTGGTACATTGTGCAAGAAGGAAATCAGCTAACCTGGGATGCCAGCTGCCATAAGTGATCCTCTTGAGAGCATCAGTAGTGCGCACCATCCTCTCAGCTTGGCCGTTGGAAGATGGGTGAAATGGAGCTGAAGTTGCATGCCAGATCAAGTTGGCCTGTAGAGAAGCCTGGAACTCAAAAGACGTAAATTGGGGGCCATTATCTGAGACCAGGACATCTGGAAGTCCATGAGAAGCGAAGATTCCTCTCAACACCTGGATGGTCCTAGCAATAGTAGTGGAGGACAGGTACAACCTTGGAACGGCTGTCAACGAGGAGAAGGAAGAATTGCCCCTGAAAGGGCCCAGCGTAATCTATATGTACCATTGACCAAGGGGCTTGTGTTTCCTCCCACCTATGTATAGGGGCCTGAGGCATTTCAGGCCTTGACTGTTGGCACACTTGGCACCCGTGCACCTGGGCCTCGATGGCTTTATCAAGCCCAGGCCACCAGAGATGGATGCACGCAAGCACTTTCATCCGGACTATATCCGGATGTCCCTCATGCAGAGAGATCAAGATTCTAGACCTCAATGAAGCTGGGATGACTACCCTACTACCCCATAACAGGCACCCTTTGAATGTGGAAAGCTCATGCTTCCTTTGCCAGAAGCTTTGAAACTCAGTATCTGGACACGTGTCAGGCCATCCTGATAACACCAATGTCAGCACGTGTGTAAGCATGTGATCAGTGGCAGTTTCTGCAGCCATGTCCCTAGCATTGAGGGGAGATTCAGGCAATTCTTGAATAGAGAGAATGTGAAGAGCAAGAGCAGGATCTGCTCTACCTGTGGTAGAGGTAATCTGCTGAGGCCATCTGCATGGCCCATTTCTTTACCTGGTTTGTGGACCAAAGTATAGTCATATGCTGACAGGAAAATTGACCATCTCAGCATTCTAGGAGATATTATGTGATGGGTTTGCTTGTTTGTTGTAAACAAACCCAGCAGAGGCTTATGGTCTGTATAGACTGTGAAGTGGCGGTCATATAAGAAATCATGAAATTTCTTTATGCCAGCCACTATGGCCAAGGCTTCTTTGTCAATCTGAGCGTAATTATGCTCTGCAGATGACAAAGTCCTTGAGTAGTAGGCCACAGGGACTTGTGTCCCATCAGAGACTTGTGCCCCAGAGGCATCGTGCAACAACAAGCCTTCTTTATTGTTCTCTTCCACAACCAACAACAGAAAAATGGCGCACAGGCCTTTTATAATGTCCTTGCAAAGGACAGCATCAACCAATCATCGCAGAGACTGTTTCCTGCCTTGCGCATGCATGCAAGGCTGGAGACAGCCAGTCTGGTCCCGGGCAGTTTGCGGCCTGCCCGGGACCCTTTGCAACATATCTGAGCCTGCTGAATGCTTCAGCAGGCTCAGGACATAACATAGAGGATGCAGTTTATTTATTTATTTATTTATGAGACTTATATACCGCTTTAAGTGCAAGCACTCTCTAAGCGGTGTACACCAGTAAGCAATGTATATATATATTTACATTGTCCCCAACGATCTGGGTCCTCATTTTACCTATCTCGGAAGGATGGAAGGCTGAGTCAATCTTGAGCCGGTGAGATTTAAACCGCTGACCTGCTGAACACAGTCAGCTAAAGTGGCCTGCAGTACTGCACTCTAACTGCTGCGCCACCTCGGCTCATTTCAGTTTCAAATCAATGACCAGCCATATTTGAATAACAGAATAACAGAGTTGGAAGGGACTTTGGATGTCTTCTAGTCCAACCCCCTGCTCAGGCAGGAAACCCTATACCATTTCAGACAAATGGTTGTCCAATCGCCTCTCAAAAATCTCCAGTGTTGGAGCACCCACAACTTATGGAGGCAAGTTGTTCCACTGATTAATTGTTCTGTCAGGAAATTTCTCCTAGTTGCTTCTCTCCTTGATTAGTTTCCATCCATTGCTTCTTGTCCTGTCTTCAAGTGCTTTGGAGAATAGGTTGACTCCCTCTTTGTAGCAAAGTAAGTGCTTTGTTGAAGCATACTATTAAGCCGTAAGTGATACCTAACATTTAAGTGCTCTTCTTTTTATTAGCAATGGGATCAAATAGTGTCCTAGGGAAGTATGAATGTTGGAGAAAATACAATTCTTGATTGATACCAGGAGTGATATTTCCCAGTGCTGTAAGTCTGTGACAAAGATGCTAAAGGACAATCCTGGCTAAGAATATGATGATTTTCTTACATACTAGAACAGGTAACAGAGTATTGTTTTGCCTGAAGGATGATAGGAAATAATTCAAAAAATGTCAAAGTATTATGGCAGCATAATAAAATTAGGTTTTTCAAAATCAGTTAGAGTAAATAGACACAAGCATACACAAGCAGAGAACTGTAATACACCTGCAAAGAAACAAGAGTCTTCAGTAAAAAAACACTGACTAGGCAGAGAAGGGGGATGCTACAATACACATCATCTCTTTGAAATGTTGGAAGTGTTGGAACAGCAATAAGGAAAAGCAATTGCATTCAATCAGTTTGGGGGACGTATACAGTGAGTTCAGGAGGATGATACAGGTGAGAAAGAACAAGTCTTAGCCCAGCATTTTTTAGGTTTTGCCCTGGCTAAAGAAGTATGTGTTATATATGTTGAGCTCCTCTGTTATATAACATATTGCCATTAGTTTTATGGACTCACAGAATATATGACCTGGAAGAGATCTTGGCAATCATCTACTGTACATCACCCCCTCCCCATAGAGGAATTCAAAACTAAAGCATTCCAGGCAGATGGCTATTCAGGCTTTGCTTCCAGTGAACAGAGTTCACACACTCCCCTCCCGGGGCATTTATTTTATTGCTGAGCAGCTGTTACTGTTAGGAAATCTTTCCTGATATCTTAGCAAAATGTAAGAAGACAATATTCTAGTTCTGGTCTGATTTATTTATGTATTCATTTGTTAAATCTGTAAGGCCACCCAATCTTTGAAGACTTCATCTTCATAGTATACTTACATGACTGCATTTGCAGCACCTGCATTTTCGATTGAATAAGATGTTGTTCAGTTGTAGAGCTAAAGTGGAGCTAAAGTCACAGCTTGAGAAAACCACCCAGTAATGGAACACTAACATCAGATTTCATGGCCTATGATCTGTGAATATTTTACTTTGCATTCAACATTTTGTGTATGAATTTTATGCATTCCACATTTGGTTTACCGGAAAACAAATGCTCTGACATTTACAAATGTCAGTTTAAAAATAATCTTGGAAGACCCTTGCATTGACACAGTTCGTTGAAGCATTGGACAGATGAAAACAGTCTCAATCCAATCAATGAAATTGTACCTTATGGAAATGGGAATAGTAGATTATTGATTATTTTCAAATGAATTATCTTTGTTATGTGAACCAAAACATTCTCTGTTCTTTGCCACAATATTTCATAAAGATTTATCTACAGAAAGAACATTGTGTACACTACATTTGTTTTTTTATTGCTATGTGTTCAAATTTCAAAAGCAGTTTGAAATCATTTTTCCAGTTCTTCTGTTCTTTTTTGTTTGTTTCTTTGGTTTTCCATCCCATTCCATAAAAGTTGTGGTGGCACAGTGGTTAGAATGCAGTATTGCAGGCTGAAACTGTCTACTGCCAGCAGTTCAATCCTGACCAGCTCAAGGTTGACTCGTTTAAAAGCTTGGTTGACACACTTAAGCCACTCTGGCGCTTCTCCATAATCCAAGTCTTAAGCCTCTGTTCCAAGTCTAGCCATATTGGTGGTTTTCCTCTCAAGGTCTTCTTCTGTTTTGGCATCTTAAGAAGTTGTTCTTCCTGTTTTCTCCACTGTCTGATTATACACTCAGTGGGAGGTGGTCCAAACTGTTTCTCTGCAGCTCTGTTTCCATGCTTTTTTCCATAACTGATTACATTCAGTTTCAATTTAGCAGAGTAAGATGTTCACTTACTAGTACTTCTCGGTACCATCACACAAGGGAGGCGACTTCCTCCCATCAGATGGCGTTCTGTGGGCTTAGTCCCGCCCACCCTCTCAACCATCAATCACTGTACTGAGGCAGCTTTCCGGGGCCTCTTGCGGCTTTACCCTGAACTGTGCTGGTGAAAAACGGTTCATAGAAGGTGGCTTCAGTGGGATCGGCGGCATTCTTGGGGCAGCGCGATCCTCCAGCACCAGGCAGCATCTCGGGTTGGCTTTCTTCCCATCCAGGTGACATCTGGGGTCAGCAATATCCTCCTGCACCAGGTGGCATGGCAGCGGCATGTAAAGAACCCACACAGGCATGCCCTGGGCTGCGGAGGTTACCATTATATTTTCATGTATAAGACGCTGCACTTGTATAAGATGCACCTGATTTTTGAACAGGGTGTTTGCAGGAAAAAATTGCGTCTTATACACAGAAAAATACGACACTTTGTAGAGAGATAGACTTTCTCCCCGACATGAAGTGGCTTCTGAGGAGCCCGTTTCTTGTCTGCCTGTTCTTTATAAATTTTTTAGGCTTTTACTAAAGCTTTTTTTGCATTGTCCCAAACAGTTTTCCAGGAGGTCACCACTTTGAGAAGTGGGAGAATCCCGTGGGTACTCAGGCATAGGAATGAATTCTCAAGCAGTAGCTATTTTAAAAGGAGTAAGTTGGTAGCTTCTGCACCCGGTTGATCTCACATCCTCGTCCAGGTCATCTGTTCTCTCTCTATCTTCGTGATGAACAGCTGTCTAGCTTGGGGAATTCTTTGAGAGTCGTAAAGCCTTGACTGCTCCCCCAGAGGCCTCTTCTGCCATTGCTTCTTTCAATGCATCCTGGAACATCAAGGTCTCCTTTGCAAACAGCCTCTGCTGTAAGTCTCTGTTTCTCAGGCCACATACTAGTTGGTCCCTGAGCCGATCCTCTAAATCTGGAAATTTACAGAGTCTGTATGCCTGTCTTAGAGCAGCCACGAATTCAGCAGCTGACTCCCCAGGCTGCTATTCTTTCTGCTCGAATGCATGTCTCCATGCAATGATGGGCAGTCTCAGTTTGAAGTGTTTTTCAAGTCTTCTCTTCAATGCCTTATGCTGCTAAGGGCTTCTGTGCGAATCCTGGGAATGGATCCCTCAGGATAATGATGCCTCCAGCATGGCTTGCTGGCAGGCAGAAGGGGGGAACACAGTTCCTACCAGGGCACTGATGTCGGGTCTAACCCCTTAGTGACTTCTGGCTCTGTCTTAGGGCTTCAGCTCTTCTTCCTTAGTAGCATATCCCATCCTTGTCGCCACTGTTGTATACTGGGATCGGTGAGGCATTGAAGAAACTGGAGTGAAAGTAACAGTTCTTTTATTGAATCAACACAGAAGTGACTCTAACAGGCACTTGGCTTCTATTTATACCGGACTGCCATTAGGCGG
Organism: Crotalus tigris; assembly: GCF_016545835.1. Taxonomy (NCBI): domain Eukaryota; kingdom Metazoa; phylum Chordata; class Lepidosauria; order Squamata; family Viperidae; genus Crotalus; species Crotalus tigris. The sequence continues at coordinate 24,071 of NW_024097656.1, forward strand.
CAGCCAATGAATTTAAAGTACTATTTGCCACCTAAAGTGTAGGCTTGTAACAATATACAAATGGTTGAAGACTTGTTTAAACATAATCATTTAACTGCTTTATAACTGCCCTTATAAAATAGCTCAATATATAACAACCACATTATAGTTAGGAGCATATGGTCTCTTTTATGGAGCATGGCTGCTAGTTATGTATTCATGTTGTAATCATTTGCCATCATTTATTTTTTTTCTAGTTTTACTGCATCTTGCAGTGTTGAATAAAGTTTAGATGGTAGTATACTACCTTCTTTATTGAATGGCAAGAAGCTACCTAGATAGCTTTCCATAGAACCACAGGGTTATGGCTTAACGAATCCAGGACATACAGTATAGTCTCCTGGGAGTAGAGAAGATAATGAGGAGAATCTTCATCAATTTGGACTAGGGCAAATACTGTAAAAAATTTAGGTGACTGAACTTGCTGCGGTCTCCTTAGTAAACTGGAGTGGTGTATTTACAACCTAAATAGAAAAAGAAAAAAAATGTAACAATTTAAATATTTGTAATAATAATTCTGTGGTGTATGGTTGTGTTCCCTTATGCCCCAGAATGACTTAACATGAGAAGTGGAAGAAAAAAATGGAAGGAGAAAATTGTTAACATATTGATAGTAGCAGGAGGTAATAGTTGTGATTGGTGCTGGAAGACATATACTCCAGAATATAGAATTTTCTTTATTTGAACATTACACAAATAAGTTAGGACAAGAAAAAATAAATGATACTAATTTTCCACTGTATTATTTAAAGCCTTCTTTCAGTCACAATGCTTTGGAAATTGCAGATGGTAGAAATTGCAATAAACCATCTAGGAACATATTACATCTGTGCTATAATCTGCTAATTGATTGCCAGTGAATTTTAACCTACAATTTAAAGTGCTAGCTTTAACCAATAAAAAAGGTTTGTAATGAAGTACTTGTAGGATCAGGATCGCCAGCCTGAAACTGACTCCTTCAATACAATACAGGAAAAAGTACTGATGGTCACTCAGTTATGGAGGCTAGCATAATTAATGCCAGGAAGTTGTGTTTCACTATCATGACCCTTGAGCTTTTGAACAGTCTTCCCTTGGAGATTTAACTTGCCCCAATGTTGCTTGCCTTGTAGAAGTCATATTTTTAAATTTCAAATGATTATGCCATTATTGCTACTATATTGTTGCTCCAGCTGTTTTAAAAGGAATGTGGTTTTTTAATTTTTCCTAATTGCTTATTATGGATATTTTACTCTTCTGTTGCATTGATATTTTGTGTTGCTGGATCATGAAGAGTCTTTAGACTGTTCTGGTGTTAATAAGGATGTGATGAAGGGCTTATCTGTATTTTTTCCTTGCCCTGCCATATGGACAGATCACTTATCATTTGGGGAGAGCAGGAATAGATGGTGCCATCATCTAGCCGCTGGGAAAGTGACCTCTACTTGAATTCCTGGCTTTTCTCTCTACTGGTACAAGCAAGGCAGTCCAACCCACCTGCTGTGCTTCTCTACATATACAAATGCTTCTGTTATAATTGGTGTGGGCTCTAGCAGGCATGTCCTCTCTCCCCTCCTGATTCTTTACTTCTAATGGCTATTTCATACTTTCTCTGCCCTATGTAATAGGCTGCTGAGCCCCTCTTTTGAATATGAGGCCCGGTTTTAATTTCTTTTAGTAATGGGGGTAGTTATGGTATCAGCTTATTTCTCTCTGATTGTATGAGAATTCTCCTAGTTGCCAAGTCAGTAGGGCATACTAAAAGACTGTTTTCTATTGATATAGAAACATAGTAATTGTGTGTCTCAATGGATGCGATTCCTTCCTTTGAAAACAGTTTTCATGTTAGAATTATTTTTTAGCATTGTTCATTTGCATCTTTTTTTTATTAAAAGTTTTATAAATTTTACAAAAAAGGAAAAAAACAAAACAATACAAAGACAAAAAACATATACAAAGAAAAAACTAAACATTACACAAGAAACCCTCCCTTCCCCAACCTCCCCCAAGCACCCGCCCTTCCCCCCCCCGAGCTTCCCAGAGCAGAATATAGGCTTAATTAAAAAAACAATTAGAAAAATTATATTTTAAAATATATATATATATATATATATATATATATATATATAAGAATAAAAATTAAGAAAAAGCTATATAATATTTTTTAATATCCATTTTAAACTGTATAAATTTTATCCATTTATCCCAAACAGCAAGAAATTTCTCTTGCGTTTGTTGCTTTAAAAAAGCCGAAATCTTTGCCATTTCCGCCAAGTTAGACACTTTAAAAAACCATTCCTGCAGTGTAGGCAAAGATTCCTTCTTCCAATATTGTCCAACTAATAGCCTCGCGGCTGTGATCAAATTTAACATCAATATAACCTCCTTTGTATCACAATCAGTAACTATACCCAACAAAAATAATTGCGGAGTAAATTTTACCCTCCTTTTAAAAATTCTCTGGATATTCCACCATATCTTAATCCAAAATGCTTTTATCTCTCTGCATGACCACCAAATATGGTAATAAGTAACATCCATACACCCACATCTCCAACATTTAGGTTGTAGGTCAGGGTACATAAAAGACATTTTTTGTGGATCAAGGTGCCATCTATAAAACATTTTATAGAAATTCTCCCTTAAATTCTGTGCTTGTGTAAATTTGCAGACGACACCAAGCTGGCAGGAATAGCCAACACTCCAGAAGACAGGCTTAAGATACAGAAGGATCTGGACAGACTTGAACACTGGGCACTAACTAACAAAACTAATTCAATGGTGAAAAAAGCAAGGTTCTACATTTAGGCAAGAAAAACCAAATGCACAAGTACAACATAGGTGGCACCATGCCCAATAGTAGTAACTGTGAGAGGGACCTCGGAGTCCTAGTAGACAATCACCTAAATATGAGCCAGCAGTGTGCTGCAGCTGCCAAAAAGGCCAACACAGTGCTAGGCTGCATTAACAGAGGGATAGAATCAAGATCACGTGAAGTATTAATACCACTCTTACAATGCCTTGGTAAGGCCACACTTGGAATACTGCATCCAGTTTTGGTCACCACGATGTAAAAAAGATGTTGAGACTCTAGAAAGAGTACAGAGAAGAGCAACAAAGATGATTACGGGATTGGAGGCTAAAATATATAAGGAACGGTTGCTAGAATTGGGTATGTCTAGTTTAACGAAGAGAAGGACAAGGGGGGGGGACATGATAGCAGTATTCCAGTATCTCAGGGGCTGCCATAAAGAAGAGGGATTCAAGCTATTTTCCAAAGCACCTGAAGGCAGGACAAGAAGCAACGGGTGGAAACTAATCAAGGAGAGAAGCAACCTAGAACTAAACAGAAATTTCCTGACAGTGAGAACAATTAATCAGTGGAACAGCCTGCCACCAGAAGCAGTAAATGCTCCAACACTGGAAGTTTTTAAGAAGAGACTGGACAGCCATTTGTCCGAAATGATGTAGGGTTTCCTGCCTGAGCAGGGGGTTGGACTGGATGACCTCCAAGGTCCCTTCCAACTTTACTATTACTATTACTAGTGATTTTGGTTCTCCACATGCCAGCCCTTACACAGTCAAAACAATGCCATCCAGGCATAAGAGGGTATTGCTAGTAAACTAGGGGAATCACAATGTTTGTAGATGTGTCAAAGAATCTTAAAAGACATACATAGAAAATAAAGGAAGAAGAAAACATAAAAGTTATCTACTGAATAAATAAACCTGTCAAGTAAAATAAGCTTAGCCTGGAAAAAGCCAGGTAGGAAAGCTGGATAGGAAAAGAAGATAAAACTTGGTATTCTCAACAGAAGTACATCATATTGCAACCTTTTTGAACTGTGTGTGTGTGTGTGGTCTTACATATCAGGACATAATAAAAAAAAAAACCATCTGGTCCTTAGCAGTTCTTAAAAGCAGGTAAATACAACCTCAGACGAACAACAACACATGACATATTACACTTTGTCATCATTTATTTTGCAAAAAGAAAGGCAAAATGGAGAAACCATGCATTGAAAACTAATTACTGCTCCCATAGCTATAAAGAGGCTAAGTAACAGCCAGGTGCTGCTAATCAAATACCCTTGATCAATTGATTATCAACAAATGTGACTACTTCTATAAAAGCCAAAGTTTGAGGAGTTTGCTGGTCTCCAGCACTGAAGTGTGTGTTAACATAATGCCAAAGAGTAAAGACATCAGTAATGATCTTAAGCAATTGTTGCTACTCATCAATCTGGGAAGAATTATAAGGTCATTTCCAAACAATTTAAAGCCCATCATTCTACAGTGAGGAAGATTATTCACAAGTGAAAAACATTCAAGATAGTTGCCAAGCTTCCCAGGAGTGGATGTCCCAGCAAATTCACCCCAAGATCAGCCAGTGCAATGCTCAGAGAAATTGCAAAAACTCCAAGTGTTACATCTCATACTCTACAGGCCTCAGTTAGTGTGTTAAATGTTAAAGTTCAGGAACAATGGACTGAAATGGACCGAACAAGTATGGTTTGTTTGGAAGAGTTGCCAGGAGAAAACCACCTGTCTAAAAATAACCTGGCAGCACAGCTTAGGTTTGCAAGCAGCATCTGAACAAATCACAAGAATTCTGGAATACTGTTTTTTGGATAGACGACACCAAATTGGAGATATTTAGTCATAATACACAGTGCCACATTAGGTAAAAACCAAACACAGCATATCAGCCCAAACATTTCATGCTAACTGTCAAGTACGTTGGTGGAGGAGTAATGATTTGGGCTTGTTTTGCAGCCACAGGACGTGGGCACCTTGCAGTTATTGAGTCAGCCATGAACTCCTCTATATATCAAAGTATTCTAGAGTCAAATGTCAGGCCATCTGTCTGACAGCTAAGGTTAGGCTGACGTTGGGTCATGCAACAGGACAATGATCCCAAGCACACCAGCAAATCTACAACACAATAGTTGAAAAAGAAAAGAATCAAGGTGTTGCAATGGCCCACAGTCCAGACTTCAATCCCACAACAACCATAACAAATGTGGCAGGACCTCAAGAGAGCTGTGCTTCTCCATTTGGCTTTTTTATTGTAAAATAAATGATGACATGGTATAATACGTCATGTGTTGTTGTTCAGCTGAGGTTGTATTTACCTGCTTTTAAAAACTGCTAAGGATCAGATGCTTTTTACTATTTCCTGATATGTAAAATCATAGAACTCAAAGAGAGTTGTATCAATTAATAGTTATCATTAATTAATGGAACATAGCAATTATACAAATTTCACAAGGCTTCTTCTGTTCCCTTGTATTACAACCTCCAAGTTGTTCATTCTGACAAAATGTACTTGTGTGAAGTGATTAATTCTGAATTCTCATCAGCACAAATCTCAAGAGTCTTTGAAAACAGAACAAGGGTAGAATGTGAAAAAGAATTATACTACTATACAAAAAAAAGTCATTAGGAAAGTATTTTTTAAGATCTCCTTTGTGTTAAATATATAATCATAATGAGCAATGCTGATGCTAATGGGAAAGACCATCCCACTGAACTGGGAACACTTTTAATCTTTCACTTATTATAATGGGAACAAAAAATTGGCCAGCTCTTGCAGAAAAAATTGATTGTTTTAATGATTTGCTCTGCATAATATGCACAGATCTGTATTTGTTTGATGTTGATGGAATAGTGTTATGTATTACCATAAAAATCAGGAAAAATTTGCCAAAAGCATTGGAAGTCTGGCATTTTAGGCCTGAATAAGAGTCCATTACATTTCTTCCAATGTTTTCACTTCTAATTTAATGAAAATATGTAAAGAGGCATCTTTATAATTTGCAAAGCCATCTCATAAAGAAAAGCCAAGTAATTTTGTAATCATTACTTAGACAGTTTTTAATCTTGTTGTACCAGAATGTACTTAAGAATTTGTATGCTATCAACTGAAAATAGATTTTCAGCCCTGAGGATAGGCAATGCAATCCACACATACAAGAGAGCCAAATATGAAATAATATGCCAATTTCAATTTCTATTGCTTTTGATTTCTTCTAACCTTGAATTTATCTTATCCTATGTATCATTTTGCATTTTCTAAAAGTGTCCTTAAATATCCACACATTTTCATGCATATTTCTCCTTATGTTTGTTGTGTGCCATTTTATAAACACTGTATATTTTATATGGAATTTCTCCCAAATACATTATGTATATTATTTCCCAAATTACATCTGCTTTTCCTCTTCACACTTTCTCTTAATATGTCTCCTGGTTATGATAATAGTGGTTTTATGATTCCTGCCAGCTGTGTTTTATATTTTATTTTTTATGTGTTTTATCTATTTATTGGAAGCTCCTCAGAGTCACATATGTGAGATGGATGGCTATATAAATCAAATAAATTAATAAATTTTGGAACACAGAGATTACAAAATGCAAATACCTAAGGATAATTACATTTTGGTTTGAGCTTCACTCATAATGTACAGTACAAATTGGGTAGGCTGATGGAAACTGAAGTAATAGCTCTCCAACATACATTAGGCTACTACATACAATAAATTAGTTTGTGATTGTCATATAAAAGTGCATCTTTATTATTTGTTGGACTATGTCTATGACTATTAATCATCTCTCCATTTTAATATGGGAGGGTAGACCACTTTTTTATTTTCAATTTAATCTTTATTTCTTTTCAATATTTTGGATGTCCCGTTCTGTGTCTTGTCATTGTCTTTTGTCATTCTAGGTTTACCTCTTTTTGTTGCTGTTCTTTGTAAAGCACTGTCAAATACTACAATCATTTCTTCAAGGCTGGTCTCCTGTAGAGAAAAGCAAAATGATCTTAGTGCTTCTTCTTTTTTCTTTCAAAGATGATTTGCTGAATTAAAATGTTTCGATTCTTCAGTTCGGAAAGAAGGTGATCTTTAAATGGAACACAGTGTATTCATCCTTCATGGAAGAATAATTAACAATGAGCCATTCTGTTCTTAATACATATGAATGGTGCCTAAAATAAATAGAATTATTCTTTTTAAGTGATGGCCCAAGACTTATCAATTAATCGGTGGATGATGATTGCTACGTCTATTGAGTTGAAAAGACTGTTCATATTATTATTGAAAACTGGATTTTTCTCAAAGCATTGTCTTTATAAAATTATGTTCCAGGGGAAAAATGTACTTTGTGTGCTTTCACAGTAAACATTTCACTGGAATTGTCATTTCTTCTTCATTCAACTTCTTTAGAGCATTCAAGTAAACCCATTGTTAGCTGGATGTATTTAAGTGTCTTCTGAATAAAATATTTCTTTGCTTTGTCTGTTTTACCATAACCTGACTTGTATATCAAAAGTATTGAATTCATAAAATGTATCTGCAATACCAGCATTCTATGGTATATGGGAAAAATGTTGCCATGTATCTAATGAACACATTATGCATATTTGAAGGAATGAAAATCTGTTTTTGGAAACAAGTCAGTTCCAGCTGGTGCTTTAATAAATTTAATTCTTTGTTCACATTACAGATTGATAATCCAAGCAAAGAAGAAAATAATCCTTTAAAACAGTGGTTCTCAACCTTCCTAATGCCATGACCCTTTAATACAGTTCCTCATGTTGTGGTGACCCCCAACCCCCCATCCAGCTGGCCGGGGAGGTATCAAAAACTTGACCCAAAAAAAGGAAAAAAATGGGAAAGTATAGGTAGTCCTCGACTTACAACAATTCGCTTAGTGACTGAAGTTACAACAGCACTGAAAAAGCAAATTATGATCATTTTTCACACTTATGATTGTTGCAGCATCCCCAGGGTCATGTGATTTACATTCGGATGCTTGACAACTGATTCATACTTATGATGTTCACAGTGTCCCTGGGTCACGTGATCAATGGCCAGGGGGCATGGCCAGCTGATCACTCAGGTTGCAGAGTGCCTATGGGGGTGAATCTGTGGGTCTCTGGAATGGGACTGGGGTGGGTGCCTGCCTTCCTTCCCTCCCTTCTCTCCCCTTGTCCCTTCCTTCCTTCTTTTCTTCCTTTCCTTCACCTCCCTAGGTCTCTTCCTCCTTCCCTCCCTCTCCCATTGTCCCTTCCTTCTTTCTTTCCTTCCTTTCCTTCACCTCCTTCTTAGTCTCTTCCTCCTTCCCTCCCTCTCTCCCACTGTCCCTTCCTTCCTTCTTTCCTTCCTTTCCTTCACCTCCTTCTTAGTCTCTTCCTCCTTCCCTCCCTCTCTCCCCTTGTCCCTTCCTTCTTTCTTTCCTTTCCTTCACCTCCCTCTTAGTCTCTTCCTCCTTCCCCCCTCTCTCCCATTGTCCCTTCCTTCCTTCCTTCCTTCCTTCCTTCCTTCCTTCCTTCCTTCCTTCCTTTCCTTCCCCTCCCTCTCAGTCTCTTCCTCCTTCCTTTCCTCTCTCCCATTGTCCCTTCTTTCCTTCTTTCCTTCCTTTCCTTCCCCTCCCTCTTAGTCTCTTCCTCCTTCCCTCCCTCTCTCCCCTTGTCCCTTCCTTCCTTCCTTCCTTCCTTCCTTCCTTCCTTCCTTCCTTCCTTCCTTCCTTCCTTCCTTCCTTCCTTCCTTCCTTCCTTCCTTCCTTCCCTCTTTGTCTTTCCTTCCTTCCCTCCCTTCCATTGTTCCTTCATTCCTTCCCTCTCTCATTGTCCTTTTCTTCCTGTTGTGCTTCCGTGTCAGCCTGTGCTCCCATCAGCTGAGTCTGAGGAATCTGAGGAGGAGGTGGAGGAGGCATTTGAAGGGTCATCAGGGGCAGAGGGAGGCTCTGATGAATTACAGGACTCATGGTTTGATGCAGAGCCTGGGTCCTCTAGTCATGTTCCTGATAGAGCTCAGCTGTGTGAGTCAGACTCGGAGGACACACACCTGATGGACATGCTAATTGATGCACGCACACGTCGTCAATTAGCAAGAATAAATCAGCAGCAGTCAATACGGCAACTACAGAGTAAAAGGAGAAGGCACTGAGAGGCAACGCCTTGGGACTGCTGTATAAAAAGAGGAGGTGTGGGCGATGCTGGTTGCTGAAGGCAACCATTTGCAAAGTATTTCTTTGAATCCTGGTCTGTTCGTCTTGCTTGTGACTACTCTTCTGTTTGCATCGTGTTTCCTGTGGACTATTTCCTTCATTTGGATTGAGTTTTGCTGTTTGTGTTTTGGACTATTTGACAGGTTTGTCACCCATATTAAAAGGGGTTTGTTTTGTTTTAAAGTCTCCAGCCTATTGTATCAGCAGGGGTTTGATCCTTGTGCCTTTAACAAAGATGGCAATAGGCTGGGATAGAACAGTTTGCCTTCAGCCTCACCCCCTACTATCATGGAGCAGCTACATGATGAGAACGCCCAGCTCACCCAGCAGCTGGCTTTGTTATCTGCCCAAGTTGCTCAGCTATCTGCCCAGGTTCCTGCTGCTCCACCACCACCCAGGAGGAAATGCCAAGTGGTGAGGTGGACAAATTTGATGGCAACCCGGACATGTTTCCTGTTTTCATGGGACAATGCCACCTGTATATCAGTGTGAAAGCAGATGATTTCCCCACTGACCAGGATAAAGTGGGGTTTATGATAAGCCTGCTCTCTGGTTCTGCAGCTCGTTGGGGCACATCCTTGCTAGCCCAACCTAGTCCATTGATGGATAACTTTGTGGGGTTTTGTGATTACATGCGGTTGATATATGAGGACCCCATCAAGACCCAGACAGCTACCCGGTGTTTGAAAGCTCTGAGGCAAGGCCAACACCTCCTGCAGGGCTATATCAGTGAATTTCGGCTGCTTAGCCAGGATTCAGCCTGGAATGAGGCTGCGTTCGTGGACACTTTCCAGGATGGCATGTCGGAGGAGATGTTGGATGAGCTGGCCCGTGTTGATATTCCCCCGGACCTTAATGGGCTCATTCATCTCTGCCTGCAGATCGATGCCCAGCTGCAGCAGTGAAGGAGTCGCCGTGCCACCCCAGAGACCCATACGGCCCCCGTTGTGAGTGCGACCCCAGTCCAGAGGGAGGAGCCAATGGAGTTAGGTGCTACCAGACCTCGTCTATCAGTGGCAGAGATGAACAGGCAACTTTGGGGGGGGGTGTTTTTACTGTGGAGACCCTGGGCATTTGGCCACTTTCTGCCCCAAGAAGCAATGAGGGGCGTCTGTAACGGAGCTGGTTCCGAGACTGCCATCGGCTCCCTTGTTGGGAAATTGCTCACACCTGACCTGAAAGGCCTTTTGGGTCAGGCATCCCGCAACTCTGAGCCACACCCTTCTGATGCTGCCCAAGGACCCCCAAAGCATTTGATCTTGGAGGCGTGCCTGATTCTTCCTAAGTTGCCCAAGGGGATTCCCGTCCATGCATTGATTGACTCTGGGGCCACTACAAACTTTATGGAGGCAGCATTTGTGGCTAAATGGCGATTCCCCAATGCCCAGTGGATCCGCCGATGTTAGTGGAGACCATTGATGGTCAAGTGCTTCTGTCTGGGTCAATTAAGGCTGCCACGCAACTGCTATGTATGGCCATCAGTACACATGAGGAGGCCATTCAGTTTTATATCACCTCAGACCTGCATTTCCCCGTGGTCTTGGGAATGGCGTGGCTCCGGGTGCATGACCCACAGATTTATTGGTCACAGAATTTGGTCACCTTTCCAAGCTTGCAGTGCGTGGACCACACCCGCCACATCTGTGCCGGTCAGGTAGAGGGGCCCATGGGGGTCTCCTTACCCTCTGAATTGGCAGATTATGCTGATGTGTTCAGTGAGACTGAGGCGGATTAATTGCCCCCGCACAGGCCTTATGACTGCCCCATTGACTTAGTCCCTGACGCGCCTCTCCCAGTGGGGCATTGTATTCCATGTCGGACCCAGGGTTGGCCGTGTTGCGGGACTTTTTGGACAAGAATTTGGCTCGGGGTTTTATTCGGCCCTCGTCCTCGCCAGTATCTGCACCCGTACTCTTCGTCAAGAAGATGTCCAGTGAATTGCGGCTGTGCTGTGATTGTAGGAAATTGAATGCCATCATGGTGCACAACCGATACCCGCTGCCCCTCATCCCTGAACTCTTGGACCAGCTCCCTGGGGCAAAGATCTTCACAAAACTGAACTTGCGTGGAGCTTACAACCTTGTCAGAGTTCGGTCGGGTGATGAGTGGAAGATGGCGTTTGATACTCGGTACGGGCACTTCGAGTACACGGTGATGCCATTTGGCCTGACAAACGCCCCTGTCATGTTCCAGCACTTTATGAACGATATTTTCCAGGACTTGTTAAATCAGTTTGTGGTGATCTACCTGGACGACATCCTGATCTATTCCCCATCGCGAGAGGTGCACCATCAGCATCTCTGTCAGGTCCTGCAGCGACTTCGAGAACATCGGCTATATGATAAACTAGAGAAATGCCAGTTCTACCAGATGGCTATCGAGTTCCTGGGTCACCGCATTTCTCCTGAGGGCATCGCCATGGAGCCGAGTAAGGTTGAGTCTCTGCAGAGTTGGCAACCCCCACGTCATGTGAAAGATGTCCAGTGACTTCTTGGGTTTGCCAACTATTATCGGACTTTCATCCCCGGGTTTGCTACCATGACAGCCCCCCTTACTCGGCTCCTGCAGAAAAAGACTCAGTTCCAGTGGGATGCTCCAGAACAACGGGCTTTCCAGGCTTTGAAGGAAGCCTTCATGAAGGAGCCCATCCTGAAGCATCCTAACACGCAACAGCCATTTGTTGTGGAGGCGGATGCCTCCAACATTGCCATTGGGGCGGTGTTACTCCAGGCGACAATGCCCAGCGGTGCCCTCTTCCCTTGCACGTACTATTCACGGAAATTGAATCCGAAGAAGCGCAATTATACCATATGGGAGAAGGAGCTATTGGCCATTAAAGTGGCGTTCGAGGCCTGGAGGCATCATCTGGAAGGGGCGCAGCATCAAATTGAGGTCCGGACAGACCATAAGAATTTAGAAAGCCTGCAGACCGCTTGGAAATTTAACCAACGCCAGATCCGGTGGTCTCTTTTCTTTGAGAGGTTCAATTTCCAGGTGACATACATACCCAGCGGTCACAATCAAAGAGCGGATGCTTTGTCCAGGAAGCCCGAATATTCCTGAGCAGAAAACAAGCTTCTCCCCAGGACAGTGCTCCCTATTGAGTCTTTTTCTGCGGTGCGGGAGCCAATAGATGTACAGGCTCAGATTCGGGAGGCCCAGCAGCAGGATGGGTGGGTGTCTCAGCGAAAGGAGGAGGTGAGGCCTAATTCCCCATGGACAGTCACGGATGGACTCCTCCACTATCGTGATCGGCTCTATGTTCCTGGAGGCCCGCTCAGGGGACTCATCCTCAGCCAGTGTCACGACAATCCGGCAGTGGGACATTTTGGCCTGTTCAAGACCCTGAACTTGGTCTCCCGTACCTTCTGGTGGCCCCGAATCCAACATGACGTTGGAAATCTCATCTTGTATTTCATGTAGGCAGGCCAAGTCAGTGACAGGGGCCCCACCCGGACTACTGCAGCCCTTACCGACACCCAAAAGATCCTGGGGGCTGTGTCCATGGACTTTCTGACGGACTTACCCCCGTCTTCTGGATTCACGACGGTGACCAAGATGGTGCATTTCATTCCATGCCGTGGCTTGCCGTCTGCACGCGCCACCAGTCGCATGTTCATCCAGCAGGTGTTCTGGCTGCATGGTCTTCTTGATAGGGTCGTGTCCAATAGAGGGGCCCAGTTCACAGCCCATTTCTGGCAGGGGTTGATGCAGGCATTGAATGTCAAGATCTGCCTCTTGTCAGCACATCATCCCCAAACTGACGGAGAGACCGAGAAGGTCATTGGAATCCTGGAGCAATATCTGCACTGCTATGTCAATCAGCAGCAGAACAATTGGGTGGACTATCTGGCAGTGGCTGAGTTTGCGTTCAATAACTCACAGCACACCTCCACGCAGATGACACCATTCTTAGCCAATGTGGGCTATCACCCTTGGTTTTTCCCTCTTTCCCCACTAGATGCACCGGAACCACCAGCGAACGACTACCTGGCAGAGTTACAGGCGATCCATCGATTGGTGCAGCGACAGTTGGAAAAGGCCAAGGCTGACTACAAAAGGTTTGCCGATCGGTCAAGGCGGGATACGCCTCCAGTAACGGTGGGAGATCGGGTATGGCTGTCCACCAGGAACCTATCGTCAACCCGGCCAGCCAAGAAATTAGACCACCGATATGTAGGACCATTCCCAATTGAGGCTGTCATCAATCCGGTCACCTATCGCTTAACTCTGCCATGTTCCATGCAGGTACATCCAGTCTCCCACCATTCTCTGTTGGTCCCTGAGCAACTGGCATGTCCACTCCACCGAGCCGAACCTCCCCCACCGGAACAACGTGATGGAGACAGTGCCCCCGAGTACGAGGTTACCAGTATTTGGGACTCCCGTTGGGTGAAAGGTTGTTTCCAGTACCTGACTGAATGGAAAGGCTACGGACCGGAGGAGTTCACCTGGGAGGATGCGACCACCATTCATGCTCCTGCCTTGGTGACCGCCTTTCATGACCAATTCCCATCCTGACCGCATCCAGATTGGGAGACCCAGGGGAAGGGCCCTGTGGTGCAGGATAGCGTTGTGATTCCGTGCCAGTCTGTGCTCCCAACAGCTGAGTCTGAGGAATCTGAGGAGGAGGTGGAGGAGGCATTTGAAGGGCCATCAGGGGCAGAGGGAGGCTCTGATGAATTACAGGACTCATGGTTTGATGCAGAGCCTGGGCCCTCCAGTCGTGTTCCAGATGAAGCTCAGCTGTGTGAGGAGAATGAGTCAGACTCGGAGGACTCACACCTGATGGACATGCTAATTGATGCATGCACATGTCGTCAATTAGTGAGAGTAAATCAGCAGCAGTCAATTCGGCAACTCCAGAGTAAAAGGAGAAGGCACAGAGAGGCAATGCCTTTGGACTGCTGTATAAAAAGAAGAGGTGTGGGCGATGCTGGTTACTGAAGGCAACCGTTTGCAAAGTATTTCTTTGAATCCTGGTCTGTTCGTCTTGCTTGTGACTACTCTTTTGTTTGCATCGTGTTTCCTGTGGACTATTTCCTTCATTTGGATTGAGTTTTGCTGTTTGTGTTTTGGACTATTTGACAGGTTTGTCACCCATATTAAAAGGGGTTTGTTTTGTTTTAAAGTCTCCAGCCTATTGTATCAGCAGGGGTTTGATCCTTGTGCCTTTAACAAGGATGGCAATAGGCTGGGATAGAATACTTCCCTCCCTCTTCCTCCCTTCCTTCCTCCCCCCCTCTGTGCCCAGGAAGGGACAAGGGAAAGGGGAATAGGCTGCCAGCATGGTTGGGGGCTTTGCTGCCAGTGGCCATGGCGACATGCCAAACCTGCCTGTGCACAGGCAGAGGAGAGGTCCACCCAGCTCACTTGCTCAGCTTTGCCAGAAGACATGCCGCTTGCTAAGTTAGCAGAAGCTCCAGGATCAGCGCCGGGCTACAGCTGATTAGCGCTTCTGCTAAATTAGCAAGCGGCATGTTTTCTAGCAAAGCTCAAGTAAGTTTGCTGGGCAGGAGCTAAGGAGAGCAGCTACAGCTGATCTGCACTTCTGGGCTGCTCTGCAGAAGTGTGGATCAGCTGTAGAGGCTCACCCCGATCCTGGACAAGAGGGAAGGATGGCAGGATGGAAGGGACAAGGGGAAGGAGGGAGGGAAGGAGGGACAAAGAGGGAGGCAAAAAAAGGAAGGAAGGAAGGAAGGAAGGAAGGAAGGAAGGAAGGAAGGAAGGAAGGGACAATGGGAGAGGGAGGGAAGGAGGAAGAGACCAAGAGGGAGGGAAGGAAAGGAAGTTCCAGCCAGCAGAGGCTTGGCAGCCCGGCTGCTGAGGAACAGAAGAGTGCAAAGCCAAGGAGAAGAAGATGGCGGTTTCCTCCCAAAGGGGGCTCCTTTTCTCCACTCCTTCCCTGGGTTTGTGGGGAATTTCTCATCACCAACGCTGACAGGTGCTCCTTCGAGCCTGCCACAAGCTTTCTCGCCCCCTTTGCTCCCCCCCCCACTTTCGTGACGATTGTGGCTCCCTTGGGAAGCCAATCGTGCTTTGAAGCTTAGGAGAGGAGGAGGAGGAGTCCTTTCCTCCTTCCCTCCCTCTCTCCCTGTCAAGCCCCGGTGGGCTTGACATGAATGGGCGGAGGAGGAGACGAGGACAGGCAGGGTGGCAAAGGAGACCGGTGGCCGGTGCCAGACCTCCAGGCTGACAAGCGCAAGTTCGTTGGGTTGCCAGCTGACGGGCGCAGGAGTTGGATGCTGCGGTGGCCTCCCCTTCACTGACCTGCGTGCAGGAGAAGAAGTCAATCCGGTTGCTGCACAATGAGTCTCTGGGGAGGGCGGGGGCTTGCTCTGCGCCTGCGCTCTTCATGCACTCCCTGCAGGGCACATGTGGTAGAGTTCATGCAGACTGGCACCAAGCAGCATATTTTCCACAAACAAGTGAGGTGGAGTGGAGGGGGAGAGGGAGAGAAGGCGGTTGACAAGCCCTGCCTAAGACCATCGGAAATATGTGTTTTCCGATAGTCTTAGGCGACCCCTGTGAAAGGCTCCTGTGCCCCCCAAAAGGATCGCAACCCACAGGTTAAGAACTGCTGCTTTAAAAGCAGACCAATGATGTTTAAGTTTCCCTTGAGGTAGAAAACACAGTTTTCATTGCATACATTGGAATCAGATGAATACATAAGAAAAAAAAATGCCTAATAGAAATGATTAGTGAGCTAATATTTTATTATGAAAACTTCAATAGTCAATAATCACAAGAATATTTAGTCTTTGTTATTCAGTAATATTTGCATCATTTGTATCATGGCTTCCTATATCAGAAATAATCAGGGTTAACTGTGTTCCTAATCTTTTTTTTTAAGTCATCTATTTAAGATTTTATATAAACATTGATAAAATACCATGTCTTCAAAGGCTGCATATCAAAGTTCTGGTTACAATTTTTTTATTGGTTCATCAAAATATATAGAAATACAAATTAAAATGATAGGAAAAAATGGAGAGGAGAAGGGAAAGAGGAAAAAATGTAGGATACAAGGAAAAAAAGAGAAAACCTTTGACTTCTGACTCTTTTTAGTGCAGTAGAATAGCAGTCCCCAACTTTGAAACTTGGTGGCCCAGTGAGGAGGAGAAAAAAACTGACCCATATGAGTAGCTGGCAGGCACTCTTGCTCATGCACGTGCACACAACCCTTGTGCAAGTAGTGGGCCAGCATGTAGACATGGAGCTCAACTTGTGTGAGTAGAGGCTGGTGCGCACGTGTAAAAATGCTTGCTGGCCCGCTGCTTGCACAAGTTGAGTTGCATGTGCCTGCGGGCACTCTGGCCAGCCACTCACTCAGCTCAATTCCATGGCCCAGTAGTGGGCAACAGCCCAGGGGTTGGGGACCCTGCAGTAGAATAAGGTAATATCATATAACCAATTTTTTATAATAACAAATCTATCTAATTAGCAAAACCAAAAATCATTTTTCCCACCTTAAGCATAAGCACAAAGTTCAAAAGTGGTTCCCAAATAGAAACTAAGTTAATTGTATTCTTTTCTTCAATCAAAGCAGCCAATTTAGCAGGTTGTATATCAGAATTCTATGATTAGATGTATTGTGTAACTTTACTAATGGAGCCCAGAAATATGTAAGCAACCCATCTATTGAAAGGGTTTTTAAAATATTTTCTCTGCACATCAAAATTCAAATTTATACTGTTTCTCATATTCTGAAACTAAAGATCAGAAAGTTACCAAGCGGTTCTAATATACTAGGAAGTTTCTGGGAAAGTAAAGAATTTCTGGAGAATTTCACATAAGAGCAGGCTTGTGGAACTAAAAGTAATTCAGCTTTCTTAAATGCAAAGTTCTTCTGTCAACCTGAGATTCTGCCAAATCTGTTGCCCAGCCAGATCTGTTGGCCAGAGGTTTTGCCAAGAATCAGTAATACAACATGAATTTGTTAGCTGGGATTAGTGCAAGGTTTCATTTACTGAATAGAAGAATAAGAATTTCCTGGATAGTTTGTAATTTCTTAGGTCAAAACTATAAACTAAAAACAAGGAGAGCCAGTTCAAAAAGTCAATTCAACAAAGCTAAGAAGTGAGATCTGTTTGTCTATGAAACAAATTTAGGACGCGTGGAAGGCTGGGATTTGCAGGGGAGATATGGTGAACTGAAGATGTGATGGTGGAGCTGAAGACCGCCATAAAAATCAAGGAACTGGTAAGTAGATCAGTTCCTTGGAACCTCTCCAGATCAGGAGAAGATAAGAGATTGCCCATAGTGTATGTGTTCCAAGGAGCTACTTTTCATGAGGAGACTGTAGGAAAACAGTTTTCTGTGGATTTGAGCACCAGGAGATGACAGGATTAGCCATCTTGCTCACAACCAGAATTTTAAAGGACACTAAGTCTCCAAACCTCACTTTCTGATCACTTTCAGAAATTTCTCATTAACTGTTTTAAGCTTTGGAATGAAAAGTTTGAAAAAATTGGGAGAGTCTGCCTTCAATCCTGAATGAAAGAAAATTTTAATCATAAACTTAAGAATTTAAAAAAATAAACAGCAAAAAATTAAATAAGATTTTGATCTTAGAAAGTTATAAATGGACTAAAGGTTTAGATAAAATTGAAATATTGCCAATTAGACTGATTTGCCAATACAGACATAGCTAGTGCATACTATTATAGAAATGTAAAAAGTTGAGATTTGATTTTAATGTCTGATTTTACTGCAACAGAGAGTTGGAAGTCAATGCCTTTTGTTTCTTCCCCTCCCTTTCCTCACACCTTTTTTGTTTTTCCTTTTTCTACTGTTGTCCCCTACTATTTGCTTTTGTATTTTCACATTTTATGTTATAAATGAATAAAACCAATAATAAAAAAGAAATATTGAAACTTTCATAAGATTTTGGAATCAGTTATAAAGAATAGCTTCCTGTGCAAAACAAATTGTTTTGTTTTTTTACAACAAATAGCAAAAATAAGCAATTTCATGATTTCAAAAACTGGATACCGGTACTGTAGGGGATTAACATGTTTTTTTGTAGAGGACAGATATACAAGCCTAGAAAATATGCAAAATGTAATATAGTAACAAAAATGTTGAAGGAGACTTTTCAGAATAGAATCAAAAAAATAGTCATCACAATATCAAAAATATCAGTAATGAGGTCTCTATGGTTAGACTATGTCCAAAAGATGCCATTAAAAAATGACAGATGTAGAAGAAATTTTAACTGACAAGATAGAGATGGTATCGAAAGTGAATGTACAACTAACAGGCTAAGAGAATGATTTGCAAAAGGATGTTTCTCTAGATTTACAAATGAAATTTGCTGAAGTTTTAAAATTTAAAAGGGAAATACAAATGACAAATCATATTTTTTTCCTATTTGATTTACAAAAAAGACATTGAAGCCTTGAAAATGGGGATGGACAAAGAAGAAATGAAGTTAATTCAAATCTGATGATAATATTTAAATGAATTAAAGATTTAAAAAATTAGAAATAAAAGGAACATAATGTAGATTTATTTGATGTTTAAAACAAGATATTTTAATATAATTTTATTAAAGATTTTTTTAACAAGGAAGACCAAAACTAATACAACTAGTGTAAAGTAAGTCAAAGAAAGAAATAAAAAAGAAAGCTAAAAATGCAAGAAAGGAGAAAAGAAGAAAAAAGAAAGAAAACAGAGAAGTAGCTTCTGATTTTCTTTGTATCAGATAAGTACAATTACAAATTTAACTCTTGTTGTATGGTTACAGCATAAATCTCTTCATTCTATAATCTCTCCTGTCTAATCATCAAAACCATAAATCATAAGTTCATTTTTTTCTGTTTTACACAAAAAGCCCATAAGGGTTTTCCAGCTGCAATTAACACAGATATTGTTTCGTCTCTGATTCAAGATGTTAATCAAGCCATCTAGCAAGTTCCATCATCTTCACAAGCCATTTGTCCATTGTGGATAATCCTGAATCCTTCCATTTTTACAATCTTGCTTATAATCTTATCATGTACACCAGGGGTGTCAAACTGCCGGCCCATGGGCTGGTTTCATCATACCAAAGTCATGCCCACCCCATTGCCGGCAATGCAAAAAGAGTCACGATATGTTGCCACACGTCATGTGACATGGTGAGTTTGACACCTTTGATGAACACAAACAAAGTTTCATGATTTTTTTCCAACTGCTTTTCCTTCAATCCCAAAAGAAAAATCTCTGGTCTCACATACATGTTAATCTTTAAAATTCTCTAAACCAGTGTGTATACTTGAATCCAAAATTTTGTAGCTGTTTTACATGTTCATCAAACATGAGAAAATGTCCCTTGTTCACATTTCCAACATTTTGAAGTGCCTTTATACATTCTAGACAATTTAACTGGTGACATATATCAACAGTACATAATTTTTATAAAAATTCTCTTTCCAATTATAGTATAATGTAAACTTCAGTCCTTTCAACCGCATTGTTTCTAATTGTTCCAGTTGTATATTATAGCCAAAATTTTAGCCTACTTTATCATAAATTCTTTCACTCATTCTTTTTTTGTTTCAAATTTCAATAAAAGTTTATATGTTTTAGCAATTACATGTTCATCATCTGTATACAATTCTGTTTCAAACTCAGTTTTACAGTGTATTTGAAATCATAAATTCTTTTGTCTATTTTAAATTTTTAAGAATGGTTGCAAATAAGTGAACCATTGACACTTATGTCCTTCTGCTGCCAGTTTTCTTGATTTAACACAGTCATTTTTGTTTGCCTATTATTTTTCTTCTATAAAATGCTTTTGTTGAGAATAACAAAGGGGTTTTTTTTGGCATAACCTGGGTTTGTATCTATCCATATTCTCAATATGACATATCTAACAAAATGGTTTTTAAAATCAAGTTAAAATGAGACATGTTATTACTTCTGGTAACTCTTTATGAAGTTTCTGCTCACTTCCGAGTGAAAAGTTGATATTTTATCAGTTTGTTTGTAGATAAGAGATGGGATATTGATGAAAATATAAATGTTAGTAATCTTAGAGGGGGTGAAGAATCACTTATTTAAAAATTTGTGATGGAAGTTGGAGACACTATATATTTTTTTCCATCTTTATTATAGTTTTACTTTTTTCTTTTTCTTTTTTCTTGCACTTTTTACTCCTTCTTTCTGTTCTCTTTTTTCTTTAAGTTTAATCTGCATTAGATTTTATTCTTATAATAAAAAGTATTAATGGAACAGAGACTAGAGACCAGAATCAGGTAATTTCAAGGACTGTAGTGACTACTTCATATAATATTATGAAGCTTTCTGTTAACCTAAAAATAATTGTATTAAATCATTATCACTGAGGAAAGACCAATGGAGCCCCTATTTTGGGCTCTTCCAGTCAGGATTTCTGCAATCAGAGCTTGAAGAATAAATAGAATGAAAAGCCAGCTACTGGAAAGAGAGGTTTAATCATGGAGATTAAAGCTGAGTGACAATTTAGCATGAATCCCCGGCTAGCTAGGAAGAATGGTTTCCAAACATGAGTTTTTATACCTTTTCTTGGTTTTCAAAACTGTCATTTCTGATTTGTAGTTTCAAAACTGTCATTTCTGATTCATGAAGCAGTGTCTATTGATGGGCTAATTTCTTTATTCGATCTTATTCAGAAAAAGGTTAATCCTTGCCTCAGGAAAGGATCTGGTGTGTTTCTATGCATTTTATTGTTATTATTATGTTTTTTCTGTGTCCCTGTTCTAATCCTGTCAGTGTTAATTGTCAATAGCCGGCCTCACATTCTGGTGGTTAAGCTTATCTTAAATGTTTAAGCTGATACTTTGTAGCTGGCATGTTAAGTGTTTGCCTTGGGCCACTTAGCTTGGAGCTGAGTCAGACTGATTTTCTTTGCATTGGGTTTTTTTCTGTATTGGCCAATGTATTTCTTGTTTGATTAATTTTATCCTTTTTATTGGGGTGTAAGAGGCATCTTAAGCCTAAAAGAATTAATTGACGTACGCAACAAAGGATGGCTCCACCTACTATGACTGTGACTATACTAGCAATAAGAATTTTCAACCAATGGAAGTCTGGTAACCATGAAAAGAGTCAGGAGAGGTTCCAGGATGATTGGTTGTGCCCAATATTTTGTGCCAATTCTTTCAGATGTTTGATGTCTTGTTCAATTAATCCAGCAAAGTCCACAGAATTCTTCACAGCCATGATTATGTCTTAATAATAAGTAATCAATGGCTGCTTGATTCTCGAGGGATACTTCTCTGACTTTCCTTAATTCTTTGTTTAAGGCATCCAGGGCATGGGAGGTGGTATTCAAACTTTTATCTAGGGTGCATGCCAGGCTGTTGAGGTTCCTGGAGTTGTGTACCACCAGTCCTGGCACTCCCACTAGTGAAACAGCCAATGCAATGTATTCTGTTTTAGTGAGAAGGGAGACTTTAGAATCACAGTCAGGTGCCAAAGTTTGGAAGCTTCTCCTTTGCCGCCTACGCAGTGAGGGCATCAACATGGTTAGTCACCCAAGTGTACAAGGTCCTCCTGTAGAGTTGGCTGGTAAGTAGGAGTAAGCCCTTTTCCCACAGAGCAGGAACCATCTTGGTGGAAACTTCATGTGGCTATAAGAGAAGGTGATGGCTTCAGTGTGGTTGCAAATTAATAGCCTCTGTGTTGTTGAGGCTATGGCTTTCTGTAAATCTGGATGTGTGGTGCCCTATCAGTGTAAAACATGTTGCTGAGTGCATGACAGCTGCTACCTGAAGAGTATACATGCTCTCATCCTTTGTGTCTGTACTGTCTGCCCAATCAAAAATATTGGTGTATGTGGCACTGAGTGGGAATCCCTGAGTTTTGTGTCACTGGTGATGGCTTTTGGTCTTAGTGATACCCCCATTAGAAAGGTGGTCAGAATATTTTTTACTGACCTTCCTCCTGCAAGGCAGAAGTCTGGAGTATTTAATACCTCCCTTGCTAGGTATTCCCATACATTTCCTTTTTTAAGGAATAGTTTTGGTTCCATAAATCCAGTGGTAAATGCAATACATGTGAACATAAGTAGAAGTAGTGTATACCTTTTTTTAATGAAAATTATCAGCACTTTTGATCAGTGACGTCATCAAAGTAAACAAACCCACGTGCTGATTACGTCAACAGGTCATGGCCCTAAACGGAAGTGACGTGCTCAGCCCCCACCCTCCGGATGTGACGTTTTGGCCTAATCCCATCAAGATTGGCAGTCAATCCTCTAAGTACATGATTAGGTTAACCCTAGACTAATTCTATGGACATTCAAAACCAAAAAGAGCTAAGTAAAGTGAATAATTAGCAGAGGCCTGTGTTTTTGGGAAACAAGCCCTACTTTGGGGAGCTATGAAATAAAAAATAAAAAAGGCTTTTTATTTCTAATCATTCTAGCCTAACGATGCTTTTAATTTTTCTGGAGTTTTAAAAATCAGTGCCTCAAAAGCTGGGGAAAAAGAAGCCCCTGAAAGGCAGCCAGAGCTTGCATTTAACCCCTTTTTTTCTAAAAGATTTTTTTTCCTAAAAGGTATTTATTTCTAGGTGGCTTTAAAAGCATTTCCTCGAATGCAGGGGAAAAAACAAACAAACCACAGCTGGTTTTTACCTTTGTAAAAAATCTAAAGACACATATTTTGCCATTTGCACCCTGAATAAAATTTATTCTGCCCCCCACCCCCTATAGCAAAAGACAAGGAATATTAACAGGAATTAAAATGCTCACAAGAGGCAGCAGCCAACCAGGCTCACAAGAGGCAAGCAGCCTTGCAGTAGGGTTTTTTTTTTTTTATTGAAAGTTTTATAAATTTTACAAAAAGACAAAAACAATACAAAACGAAAACAACATATACAAAGAGAAAAAAAAACTAAACATTACATATAAAAAAAACCCCATCCCCCACCCCTCACCAGAAACCCTCCCTTCCCCCCCCCCTGAGCTTCCCAGAGCAGAATATAGGCTTAATTGAAAATTAACAAATAAAAAATTAAGTTAAAAAATTTATATAATATCTATAAGTAACATTAAAATATATATATAAGTATATATATCTCTATATATATAAAGATAAAAATTATGAAAAAGCTATATAATATTTTTTTGTACCCAATCTAAATTGTATAAATTTTATCCATTTATCCCAAACGACAAGAAACTTCTCTTGCGTTTGTTGCTTTAGGAAAGCCGAAATCTTTGCCATTTCCGCCAAATAAGCTACTTTAAGAAACCATTCCTGCAATGTAGGCAAAGACTCCTTCTTCCAGTATTGTCCAACTAACAGCCTCGCGGCTGTAATCAAATTTAACATCAATACAACCTCCTTTGTATCACAATCTGTAACTATACCCAACAAGAATAATTGCGGAGTAAATTTTACCCTCCTTTTAAAAATTCTCTGGATATTCCACCATATCTTAATCCAAAATGCTTTTATCTCTCTACATGACCACCAAATATGATAATAAGAAGCATCCATATAGCCACATCTCCAACATTTGGGTTGTATGTCAGGGTACATAAGAGACATTTTTTGTGGATCAAGGTGCCATCTATAAAACATTTTATAAAAATTCTCCCTTAAGTTCTGTGCTTGTGTAAATTTGACATTTCTCACCCAGATGGTTTCCCAGATATCCAATGAGACTGGGACACCAAAATTCTGCGCCCATCTAATCATACAGTCTTTAATTAATTCCGATTCTGAATCCATTTCAACTAATACCCCATAGATTCTCTTAATATGGGTTTGTCTTTGATCCTTAACTTGCTTAATAATATTTTCATCTTCTCTAAGAAAACCCAATTTACAATCCACCTTCCATTTATCTACTAGTTGCCTATATTGGAACCAAGAATAAATAATATTTTCTTGCGCTAAGTCTTCCCGTAGTCTTAACTGCCAGTTTTGCCCATCCCATCTAAGTAGCTGACTATAAGACACCATATCCATTCTTACACCTCTTTTTATTCCTTCTATCGCATGCCAGGGTATAGCCCATAATGGAACTTTAAAATCACTTTTATAATATTTTCTCCAAGTCCTAAGTAAAGAGATTCTTAAAATATGAGATTTAAAAACCCAATCCATTTTTTTATTAAATATTAAATAGGCATGCCACCCAAAAAGTAAATCCCATCCCTCTAAATGAAGTATCTCCGGATTTGTCAAATTTACCCAATCACTAATTAGTGTTAAAACCACCGCATCATAATATAATTTCAAATTTGGTACCTTGAGTCCACCCCTCTCACGGAAGTCTTGCATAATTTTAAACTCCTTGCAGTAGGGTTTTAAAACTTGTTCAGGCATGTCAGGACTGCGATTCCGGGCATGCGTGCTTCTGTCTGTCTGCTAGTAAAAAAGGGGGTTAGGCCTTGTTTGGGACATGCCCGGGCATGTCATGCTCCCCATGATCTGGGCATGCGCAATGCTCAAGGACCTGTCATTGCAAGGGGCAGGGGAGTTTGTGCGGGCAGGCCTGAACAGCTAGCAATTTAAAGTCAGCAGTCTTTTGAAGATGTCAACCTCTGATTCCAAAGCTGTTTTTACACCAACAGCAAAAGATAGCATCGGACACTCTGATACAAGGCCCCAGCCAGCAGAATGCAACAAAATCTGTTGCAGGGGTTATGATAAAGAAAATTTTTTATTCAGACCTGTGTTTCATGACTGTAGCATGGTGTGTTGTAACTTTAACAATGAGATGCAGAGTACTTACCGGACAGCCTGTGAAATGGTGAACGATACTACATTATCTCCCAGCAATGGTAAGTAAATATGTTTTTATTTATGATAATGTAAATGATGCTGGACTTCCAGTGGTGTCACGATGCTGATGGCGGCTATTCTTTAGCCGTCCTTCTGAGACAGCATTAAAACCGCCGAGGACAGCAGATATCAGCTGTTCCGCGGTTTAAAACCTCCTTCCTGGGCTAAAGGAAGGAGGGGAGTTTTTACCCTGAATAGTGGTAGAGCCTCTGAAATCTCCCAAAAAGTTTTTTGGGGGGCGAAAAGAGTGTTCCCACGGAGTTCAGGGAATCTCCGCTTCTCAGCTGTCTTTGTTCCTTGTCGTTTGGGACAAAGCAAGACGCCGCTCCCACCTCCACGATTATAGAGAACTGGTGAGTTATTTTAAAAAAGCGGACAGAGTACCCCACAACTGTTTTTGTTGGGTATTGTTTCTGATTGTGATGACAAAGAGATTATTTTAATGTTAAATTTAATTACAGCGGCAAGGTTGTTAATAGGGCAATATTGGAAGAAGGAATCTTTGCCTACTTTGCAAGAATGGTTTTTTAAAGTTTCTTACTTAGCTGAAATGGCAAACATTTCGGCTTTTTTAAAAGATCAATTGCAAGAGAAGTACCTCTTGGTGTGGAAAAGATGGATAAATTTTATACAATATAAGTATGATATAAGAAAATACCATTTAGCTTTTGAATAATTTATATTTAAAGTTTAAGATATTATTTAGAAGTGTAGAATAGTTTTTATTATTATTATTTTATTATTTTATTTTCTTCTTTTTCTCTTTCTGTTTTTTATATATAATGGAGTTAAAGTATTTAATAATTTGTTTACTGAATGTAATTATACTTGTTTAAGGTTTATTTGGGTTTAAAAGTTTCTTCCTTTAAGTTCTAGTTAACCCTGTATTCAGCTCTGGGAAGAATGGGGGAGGGTTTTGGGGTGGGTTGGGAGGGATTGGGGAAGGGGTTTTTATTGTAAAATTGTAAAAATTTATAATAATAAAAAAAGCGGACAGAGCTGATCGGGGAATCTTACTTTTTGGATTTATTTGGACTTTAATTTTAAAGAATTATTTTTACTTTCTCTTTTTCTTTTTGCTGACAGGGAAAGTAAAATGGTGATCTGAAGGTTTTTTTTGAGTGCTTGAAAGGAAACGGAACGGATTTTGGTTACTTTGTTATTTTTTCTTTATTCATTTTTTTGCTTCTTATTATTATGGTTTTTTGAAAGAGACTTGGGTTTAGTTATTTTCCCTCTCTTTTGTTTATCTTTTTATTTTTTCTTGGGATCTCTTTGTACTTTTTTTTTTTTAAGAAGGAGGAAAGAAGAAAAAAATTTTTTTGTTTAAAATGGCTTCAAAGCGTCAAGTTTCCACAGTACCTAAGGTGGCTTCTTCTCCGGCGATACTACCAGTGCAACAACCTAAATCCAAATCACCACCACCTTCTCCTCCTATACAACCACTCACGGTAAAAGATTTGCAAGATGTTATGGGAAATGTTATATCTCAAATTAGAGGAGAAGTGAAGGAGATCTTAGTAGAGAATAATAATATTTTGAGGCAAGACATAGTTCTGGCCCTAAAAGGACTTGCTTCTGTTGTTGAAAAGTTGGATTCTCATGTTGAAGAAGTAAAAGATAAAGTGGATTTATTGGAGGAAAAATTTGAAGGAATGGAAAAAAAGATGGAAATTTCACAAGATGAAATTGTTATGTCTCAATATAGAAAGATGGAGTATGCTTTAAGAATCAGAGGCTTGAGGGAAAATATGCAAGAAAACTTGAGAGAGATGGTGGCAAATGACTTTGCTGTGATTTTGGACAGAGAAAAGGAGGAAATACTTGGAGAAATTGAAAAAATATTTAGAGTTAACTCTTGGGTGGCAAAACAGAGAAATAAAAAAAAAGGGGGTGGGATTTATTATATGGATGGCATGCCTATTTAATTTACAATAAGAAGTTGGATAGAGCTTTTAAGTCTCATATTTTAAGAATTTCTCTACTTCGAGTTTGGAAGAAATATTATAGAATAGATTCAAGAATTCCATTATGGGCTATCCATTATGCAATAGAAGGAATAAGGAAAGGAGTGAAGATGGACAGTATTTCTTATAAACAATTACTTAATTGGGATGGGAAGAATTGGCAATTAAAACATATAGATGAATTAGCACAAGAAAATATTATTTATTCGTGGTTTCAGTATAGATAATTATTGGAAAGGTGGAAGATAGATTATAAACTGGGTTTGATTAGAGAGGATGTAAATTTGTTGAAACAAATTAAAAATCAAAGCCGATTTCATATAAAAAGAATTTATGATGTATTAGTGGAATTGGATTCAGAAACAGAATTAGTTAAAGATTGCATGGTTAAATGGGCTCAAAATTTTGATGAGCCAGTTTTATTAGAAACATGGGAGACAATTTGGGTGAGGAATGTTAAATTTACGCAAGCTCAAAATTTACGGGAAATTTTTTATAAAATGTTTTATAGATGGCACCTTGATCCACAAAAGATGTCTCATATGTATTCAAATTTGCAACCTAAATGTTGGAGATGTGGTTGTTTGGATGCAACGTATTATCATATTTGGTGGTCACGTAAAAGTATAAAAGCTTTTTGGATAAAGATATGGTGGAATATTCAAAAAAATTTTAAGAGAAGGATAAAATTCACTCCACAATTGTTTTTGTTAGGTATTATTGTTGATTGTGATGATAAAGAAATTATTTTAATGTTAAATTTAATTACAGCGGCAAGGTTGTTGATAGGACAATATTGGAAGAAGGAATTTTTGTCTACTTTGGAGGAATGATTTTTTAAAGTTTCTTACTTATCTGAAGTGGCAAAAATTTCGGCTTATTTGAAAGATCAATCGCAAGAGAAATATCTCTTGGTGTGGAAAAGATGGATAAACTTTATACAGTATAAGTATGATATTAAAAGATATTATTTAGTTTTTGAATAATTTATGTTTAAAGTTTAAGATAATAAGTATTTTTTATTATATATATATATATTGGACTCAAAGTACTTAAAAATTTGTCTTTTTTTTAATGTAATTTTCGTTTGAGGTTTACTTAAGTTTAAATGTTTTGTATTTTTAGTTCTAGTTAACCCTGTATTCAGCTCTGGGAAGATGGGGGGAGGGTTTCTGGGAGGGTGGGGAGGTAGTGGGAGAGGGATTTTATTGTAAAATTGCAAAAATTTTCAATAAAAAAAATGTAAATGATGCTGGAGCAGATACACCACTAACAGGATCTGCTTTATATTTTGCAGACTCTGAATTAGTAATACCTAGACAGCAAACACTTCAAGACACTCCGCTTTCATATTCCTGTGGTAATCGCTGTGGTCACAAAGCTTCTGCAGATTTTTCTGATCTAGACTATAACAGGGATTATGAGCTATCCCAGAGACCATGCTATCTACCCTGTGAGTTAAAGAGCTGCAATTTGTGTAAAGACTGGTTTGCTTGTGACTGCGGACGTGATTTGTGGGGCACAGGCGGGTCAGAGTATTGTAAAATAGCGTGTTATAGTCCTTTATCTTCTGATTCTGATAGTGGTGATGAGGGATATTTTTCTGATGGCGGAGCCGTGCACCCTCTGAATTCTGTATAACCAATAAAAGACTGTGTTAATGTCAACACTTGAACATTTGTCAGTGGTCTTTCAGTATAACGATGCATGAAAAGCTTTTAAGCCATATTTATTATACACCGGGATGTGTAGGGAGTTATGGAGGTGTGAATACCCTTTTTCAGGAAGCTAGAAAACATGATAAAAACCTGACCATGAAGCAAGTCAAGACGTGGCTGTCAAAGGAAGACGTTTATACGCTTCATAAGCCTGCAAGAATTAATTTTCCTAGAAATAAAATAATAGTGTCTGGCTTAGATCATCAATGGCAAGCTGACCTCATAGATGTCTCCAAATTTTCTAAGGAGAATCATGGAAAAAAGTACATCTTAGCAGTTATTGATGTATTATCTAAATATGCCTGGGCCTCCCCTTTATCTGATAAATCAGGGAGGGAAGTTACATCTGCCTTCCAGAATATCTTTCAAACAGGACATGCACCCCGAAAATTACAGACAGATGCAGGTAAAGAGTTCTTGAATATTCCGCTGAAGAAACTTTTAGCACGTTACGGCATTCATCATTTTGTCACTCACAGAGAAACTAAAGCAGCCGTTATAGAGAGGTTTAATAGAACCCTAAAAAACAAACTCTGGAGATATTTCACAGCTAGAAATACCCATTGGTATGTGAACATTTTAGCAGATACTATTCAGGGGTACAATAACACTTACCATTGTAGCATCAGGATTGCTCCTAACACCGTAAATTTGTCTAAGGAAAGGGGTGTGTGGATGAGACTTTATGGGGTAGCTTTAAAAAGGAAAAGAAAGGAAAAATGTCTTAAGATGGGAGATCATGTCAGGGTATCCAGACTGAAGGGTAAGTTTGAAAAGGGCTATCAGCAAACCTATACGGATGAGATATTCATCGTCAAAGAACTGCAGACAAGGGGGGAAAGAGTGGTGTATAGATTAAATGATTACACTGGTGACCCTGTAAAGAGGACTTTTTACTTTGAGGAGCTCCAAAAGGTTCCTGCTGACCAACAGCGCATATACAGAATAGAGAAAATTATCCAAAAAAAAAAGGGTGGGGGAGACACAGAGAATTTCTAGTCAAATGGACTGGATGGCCAGAGAAGTTCAACAGTTGGGTTAAGGAGACTGAAGTACAACATCTTTGATACGGCAGAGTTTTATATCACCCTTCCCAGCAATGCGTCAGCAGCAATTTTTCCCCAAAACAGAAATTCTAATTTTACTATACAGTTAGCAAGATCGTTGGATCTTCCAGGGTCATGGGAAGTAGAGCTAGCAGAGATACAGTATCCACATAGTTGGCACACATTAACTTCTCCTGAATATTTTGAAATTGCTAATGAGAGAAAGAGATGGCATTTTTCTTTGAGAAGCGGATACTATAGCAGCATCCGACAACTGTTAGAAAATATGAACAAGCTTATATCAAACACTAAGACAACCCTACAGTATGATGTAGTGGGTTGAAAAATTAACCTTAAAGGTGATGAACCGCATACCATTCTAGTTAGCGGAGAACTTGGACATCTGTTAAGTACATTCCCTGGATTCAACACCTTATATGGTTATACAGACATTGTAGAGCTCCAGATAGTTGGTGACTACTATGTGCCATTACTGCGCTGTGTGCCTGTGCAAGGGCAAGACAATGATTTCATCACAATAACCTATGACCGTCTACATTATGTACCAGTCAGCAAACATCACATCAATACCGTTACTATAGAAATCAAAACCAACCAGGACAAAAACGTGCATTTTTGTAATGGGAAGGTGATTGTCAAGCTTCATTTTAGGCCTCGGAAAAGTGAAGGATGGTTGTAATCAAGGAGCATGGGAACCCTTAAGACTACGTGTCTTACTACAGGGCACAAGCCGATGGAGGCCTTCCAGGCTTCCGAGGAGCCCCCATTATGTACGGGACAGGGTTAGGGGGTCTGTTCCGTGGACTTTTTCGAAAAGCAATGCCTTTTTTGAGGCATGGATTAGAAATCATTAAGCTGCATGTGAAATCTGCTGCCAAAAACATTGTCAGAGATGTTGCGGGGAATCTTGTATTCCAAGTTGTTGAAAGGGGGCGGGATGGATCAGGGTTGTTCATAGCCAGGAAGAATTATGCATTGGGCCTGCCTATTCCGTTTAAAAAGAGAAGACTTGTGAAAAAGGCCCGTCATAGCAAGAGGAGATGTGCGCAGAAGAGGAAGCTCTGTGACAAGGAAGACATATTCTAATACAATATGTCATTTATTCATTCTGCTTCAGAGGAATGTGTTAAATCAGAACTGGATCTTTTTCAACTGACACCTACACAGACCAGTATTGAAAACAGTACCTATGTCGAGATCCCTCCTTTATCAGCGCTAACACCCAATGCTCCCCTGGAATTTTTTATCACGGGGCATGGTGAGCATTACACGGATTTAAACAACACCCTGCTGTATGTGAGTTGCAAGATTGTAAAGGCAGATGGGTTGGATATTGATGATGGGGCAAGGGTGGGCCTGACCAACTACCCTATAGCATCACTGTTTAACCAGCTGGATGTTACTTTGGGAGATCGGCTCATTACACAGAGCCATCATTGCTATTCTTATTGGGCCATGATTGAACTGATTCTGAACTTTGGTAGTGATGCACTGGGTACCCAATTTACAGCTGGGGTTTTTTTACAAAGATGACTCAGAACTCATGGAGAGTACTCTACTGACAGCTGCTGGGAACTCCGGTTTCAAAGTGAGAGCAAGATACATGGCCGGTAGTCGTAAATGGGATTTGCTAGGGCCTCTGCATAGCTATCTGTTTTTTCAAGACAGACTGCTGATTAACGGCGTTGATGTGAAAGTCAAACTCACAAGAAGCAGAAATGAATTTTGTGTGATGAAGGATGGCAATGAGAATTATAAAGTGCAACTCCTGGCAGCTTCTCTCTTTGTAAAACGTGTAAAAGTAGCCCCGGGAGTGCGCCTTGGCCATGCAGAAGCTTTGCTCACCTCCAATGGCAAATACCCCATTGATCGAGTGGGGATGAATGTTTACAGCATTCCTGCAGGGAGCCTTGTGTGTAATCAGGAAAATCTATTTCTGGGGCAGCTACCTAAACAATTATTGATTGGGTTTGTGGACAATGCATCTTTTAGTGGGGATTATGAAAGAAACCCGTTCAATTTTCAACACTGCAATGTCAATTTTTGTGCCCTGTATTGTGATGGCGAGCAGATCCCCGCAAAGCCTCTTCAGCCTGATTATGAACACGGTCTTTTTGTGAGAGAGTACATGCAGATGGTGCAAGCCACAGGCAAAGGCATGAAAGACAGGCCACTGATAATCAGCCAGGAAGAGTTTAACCGAGGGTATACATTGTATTGTTTTGACTTGAGTCCTGATCAGGGATGCTCTGAGCACTATTCTTTGATCAGGAATGGTAACCTCAGAGCCGAAATTAGATTTGCACAACCCCTCCCCAACACCGTCAACATGATTCTCTATGCAATCTTTGAAAACCTTATTGAAATAAGTCACACAAGGAATGTGCTTTTTGATTATATGTGAGTATGGACACACTGCAACTCCTCCAATTGTTCTCTGGAAATACTGCCTTTCTAGGGGTCTACCCTTGTGACCTGCTACCCCAGAGACATATCTTCAAAAGACCTTTTGGATTAATTGTAAATACTCACCCTCACACTCTGCTTGGTGAACACTGGCTGGCCCTCTACTTCCCATCTCCTGGATATGGTGAATTTTTTGATTCTTATGGAAGACCGCCAGATAGCCCTGACTTTCCTGGCTCTATAGTGATGTTTTTAGAGCAGCAAGCTGAGAAGTACATATTTCACCAACGTCAACTGCAACACCCCAGCACTGTGACCTGCGGGCAACACTGTGTGTTTTTTCTACTGAACCGGACTAAAGGAGTGGACTATGAAAATATTTTAAAGATGTACTCCAATGCCGATATTAAAAATGATCAAATGGTAAAGCTGTTTGTAAAAACTATAAAGGTGGGAAGGGGGCTTGGAACCTGTAACTGTCACCAATGCATGCAGACATGCATGCCTTATTGTAAAATAAAGAAAAAGACTTTAACATTTTTACTTGTTTCACTGTGTTTTTATTCATTTTACAAATTGAGCCAGTCACCAAACTTGAACCTACTTCTAGGATTTAATGTCCAAGGGCTAGAGGGGGTACCGGTAATCAGAGGCTTCTGAGTCCCAAAAGGGGGTGTCATAACAGAAACGGGGTTAGTAGCAGTTTCATCCTTAACAACCAGAGAATCTTTCAACTTTTCTATTTGCTCTTTAACAGTTGTAGATCCCAACACAGAGGTTGTAACATTCACCTCAGCCATAGCATTCATAAAGTCATCCCAGCCTTTAGGTTTCCACTTCTCAGTAGGAGCTCAGTGTTGTGAGGCCCCTTTTACCAAGTCTAAAATATTAGTACCAGGAATAGGGACCCCTTTGTATAAAAAGATACCACGATCATCCCAGGTTGAGACGTCCTGATGCTGTTTCATTTTGTTCAGCAAAAGTTCTGCATTTTTCCTGTAACGGGTGCTCACACCCCTTAGGATCTCATCCATCGCTGTGTCCTGCAGAAATGGCTGTGGTGGCTGTTCTGGTAAAGTTGGAAGTGGTCGAGGCGCTTCCGGTGGATAAATGAGATTCAGTCTGTCCTTTTCAGATTCATTTTGCCTGGTCAGTCTTAGATACCTCTGCAGTGCAGAATTGTAGAGCTTAATCTTGTCATCCTCACACAAATCAGCTCTCTGAAGAATGGTACGCATCTCATCATCCAACCGGTTAATGGCTATAGCCCCCATAGTAGGCGGCCTACTCTGTAGTTGCTCCATCTGATGATGCAACACCAGGTACATTTTCTCGGCATGATCCATGGTTTAGCCAGCTAACAGGCTAGTCAACAGCGGAATAGCTGTCCCTAGTAAGGGCCCGATAAAACCACCCGACTGAAGTATGATCTTCTTCTTTTTGAGTGAGACCTTTCTATCACTCAACTTTTTAATGACACCTTTCTTTCTCTTTAGAGACCGGAATTGTGAAGGTTTCAGAGGAAGGCTTCCTTTTAGGGTATTCAGAGCTATTTCTGCTATTGCCCCCACCAGGTCAGTGTTAGCATTGCATAAGATGGCTTTTCTCTGTCTTGGTCCGGCCCTTACTAAGATTTTTAAAAGCCCCCAATTTCTACGTACCCTCTATGACATCTTAAATGAACTAGTGCTAATGTAACTGAGCTACTGCTTTTTACACTTCTTTTTCATTGTGTAAACAGTAGGCCAATCAGGCGGGAAGAGGCCTGTTCTCAACCTGTAGGATTCTGGAGTGGTGGCTGCCAAATCTACCAAAAGGTACCCATGTGGTTTGCGAGTGGCATGTTGGAATACTTCTAAAAAATACTTTGTGTTAGTGGGGTACATCTGCCTGGCCAGTGTGACAATTTGCATCTGATCACGGGGGCTGCTGAACAAAACCAAATATTTGGAATTCAAAGCTATTGTTCTCATTTTCTTACCTTGAAAGAACAGGTTTTGTAGTATGAGAATAATGCTCAGGTTTCTGTGATAGACGTACTGTGTAAAAGCCTTCTCTGTTTGATCGCTGTCACTGGCCGATGCCATGAGATCATCTATCACAGCTAGAGTGATTTGATTTGGCGGAAACAAATCATCATCTTCAAAAGAAGACGGAAGCCCCTCCATAAACTTAATATAAGGGATTTTATTAAGCAGTTCTTTGTACAGAGGTTGCCAACAACTATAAAACCATACAATATTTTGAGGCATTTGAGACAACACAACATCACCATGTTCTAACATTTGTTTGATAAAAAAAGATTTGCCAGAATTGGACGGCCCGCTTATAATACAGGAGAAAGGGTGTACAAATTGTGCAATGTTTTCCGCCATCCTTAATAACTGTAAGTAAGTAAGTAAGATTAAGTAAGTAATCCTCACTCTTTAATAACCTTTTATTATACACTACTTTTAGAGTTTTTCGGAGGACCTGCGTTTCTAGAGTCCAATGTTTCTTAACCCTAACAATCCCCAACTGTTCTACCCTGATCTCCTTTTTTCTCTCTGCACCAGACAGACAATAATCATCTACCAAATCTTTCAAGCTGTCAAAATTAACCTTGTTGCTATTATCACAGTTTAGTGTGATTCCCTTCACTTTTAGCACTGTTTCACCGTTGGACAAAGCGTAAGCATACGTTTTGGGAGCGGCCACAACAAACTCTGTTATCGTAGTGTTTGGTGGAATCTCACTTGTCAGCTGTCCTAAATAATCACCCAAAGGAGGTGTCCACGCCCCCTCTCTACTTACAAAAATGACTGAATCGGTGTCATGGTACAGGCACCTATTGCCCAGCCCATCCAGTAGCCTGTATAATTCCAGCCGGGCATAAGCAGTAGTAAAGCTGGCGATAAATACATAAGTGCATGTGGATTTGGTGGGGTGGTTCTTGGCTGTTTTCCATGTCACAACGGCTGTCTGTAGCCACAAACTCACATGAGGAAAAATCATAATAGGGCACAATAAGGTATTTGAATAAATCCTCAGGGTTTGTCACCACAGATGTGGTCAGGTGATTGGTGCTCTGACCAAACTTGCCCCACAGCAAATTTAAAAACAGCTTGGCAATCTGTCTTTTAGCAGGATTTACTTCAATGTGGTCATATCGTAAGCGAACACCTTCCATCTTTTCATAATCCTGAATATATTGCTCTTCATTCTGTTCTGTTTTGCACCAGTCAGGGTAACCACTGGCCTCCTGTTTCTGTCTGAGATGCATGTTCATATAACCTGAAAATAGCTCATTTGATGTTCTTTCAAAATACCAGACCTCATAGATTTCAACAATTCTGTAACCTTTTTCTAAAGCTACATCCAATTCAACGGTACACCATGTCCCAGTCAGAGCTCTTTCCTCATCACTGTGTTTACACGGGGTAGTTTGCAGTTTTTCTGTGCAGGTTGCGCACAAACTAAACATTAATTTGCCCCCTGATTTGTGGGGTAGGATTGGGAAATAGAGATTCCTTGGTGGGTACACTTTGACTTTGGCCAACCCAAAATATTGCTTTATGTCCCCAAAGTTTTGGTAGATGATTTGCGGATGGCCAATTGGGTACTCCTTGGTCTTATTCACAAACGGGTACAAACTGGTGAAATCATAGTATAAGATTTGTTCACCGGGTTTTGGTTTGTAGTACAGGCATGTAGCATTTGTTCTACTACCAAAAAAAGCATCTCGAGGATTCAAAGGAGTTGGGAGTTTATTCTCAACTAGAAACTGCTTCAAAGAGGTGTCATCCTCCACCATGGCCCTCCATTCGTGTTCCCAGATGCAGCGCACAGCATAACCCTGGTCCCTGAGGTACTCTTCTTTAATCTTAGTACAGTTGTGCAGGCCTCCATATGTTGAATCAAGTAATTTGTTAAAGTCTTTTTCAGAGTAGCAGACAGGGCACCCATGAAAAAAAACAACCGTGAAATTCAAAGGCTGTGGGAGTTCCACTTATGACAGCAAAACCAACCAAAAAATATTTGCCTACTTGCTTTTCACCCCCTTTCAGAGCATGCTGGATATTGAGATTCTCAGTGTGCTCTATATGCAACAACCATTGAATCGCTGGAGCTGAATACCTTTTCTGTGTCTTGTGATAACTGTCCAAAGGAGCTAATGCAATGGTATAGCTCTTCAAATACATGAACCGGTACTGGGCCATACAGACAGATGCCAATGTGATATGTTGGAAGGGGTCAATGCGTCGAATCGCTATCTCCTCAACAATATCCCCCCCGACCCCCCTGAAACACTTACGCTCAGTCATTTCCATCACCTGTTCCCTAAATCGAATACAGGCCTCTCTTAATATATCTACATCTTGTCTGCAATAGTAAGACAGAGCCTTCTTTAGTTTAAACACAGTACCTGTATTAGCAGAGTGCCATTTCATGAATTCTTCTCTCTCCCCAGGCATCATGGTTTCAGGGCTGTAATACTTGGTTTCAGGGAGTGGGTCCCACGTAGTCTTGATTGGCCATTGTATTGAACAAGTGGGGGAAATATCCTTTGCTGCCTTGAAATCCCATAGCTTTGGGTAATTTTCTTAATTTAAGGGGCAAAAATGAGAGGCTATCAATAAACCGGATCTTATAATCTGGCAGGGTGATACATAAAAGTTCCCCCCCCCGACTTATAAGCTGAACCCTAACCTTTTCACGGATCAACTGCTTCAGTACTAGGTACCCGTCATAACCTTTGGAGTTGTGAGAGATAAAAGTACATCCTTTAAACTTATGATTTATAAAATTCTTTACAAACTGCTCCAGGCACCTAACACCATAACAATCCCACCTCACAACATCTTTATCATCCTCATCCTTCAACATATCCCTGGCACAGGCATAATTAGGTATATGGATGCCTGTCTCTTGACAGCATTCAAAATCATAAATGATGTATCTTTTGCCAATTCGCAGCAGGTCCAATGAATTTAGAAAGCATAAATGCCCTTCCAAGCTTTCAATCTTCTCAGAGCACTATCCACACTTGGTTTCCTTGCACTTTTTGTGGGGTTAAAGACATAAACCCCATATGTTTCACATTCTTTATTCTTACAGTCAACTTTTCCCTCCATAGCGAGCTGTGTGTGTCTTTCAAGACATACCTTAGACCGGCAAAGCTCTTTGCACCTACAGCAGCGCACCTTCTCCTCCACCACCTGCTGGCATTCTTGGTTGAGGCAGGCTCTGCAGATATATTGACAGCCATGACTAAATTTGTGGTGGTAGGGTGTGTGGCAGAATTTACAGAAATAGCGTTCACCCAGGAAGCCCTTGATATTTTTGATGCCATAATAATGCTTGTCATGTAACAATATAAACACTATTTTTTCTTGCTGGGGGCTACCTGTGACAAAAAACCGCCAACTGTCCTGCATATAAAACAAGATCTTTATAGTGACCCTTAAAGCTTCTTCAAAGAGGTGTATCTGAGAAAAGTCAATTCTGTTTTCTGTGGAAACATCCAGTCTATTGTGAAGTTCCCTGTCCCTGGTAATAATTTCTTGATTTCTAACATCCCCGCCAATCAGCCAGAGCAAACAGCTAGCAAAACACAGAAATTCACCTCCCACATTGAAATCTACTAGGTGCTGTCTTTTTTTATCCAGCACTCTGGTGAGCAGCACCGTGTTTAACTTCTTAAGACCTCCCCCCCTCCTTGTTCTTCATGACGGTAACCACTAATTGCAAATTACCCCCCCACAATATCTCTGCCTTACTTTGCAGCAGATTTTCAATACTGGTCAGAAAATCATCGGCATTTAAATCATTCATATTCCACCTAAGAGAAAAGAGAGGATGATTTAACCCCTGTGCATCCAGCTGGAGTTGAACAAAATCGTTTGGTCCTATGTCCGTAGCAACATTATTCAAAAGAGTCTGTATCACATTATGAATAGCCTCTATAGCATCTACAAAAGACTGGATTTGGTCAAGATTAATAAATCTATAGCGTTGATAATATTCCACAGCCCTGAAATTTCTGATAGGCTTCTCCCATTCCTGTACGATATCTAGATAAACATTGTTCATATTCTGAGAGTTTGCAGAGTTAGGGGCTTGTAGCTGTGGTGTAGAATGACATATCTCCCCTTCTGATTGAGATGGAATCACATTTATGGCTGTCTGCTGGGGATGCGGGAAGTCCACCTTCATGTATTTTTGCTTTTTTTCAGGCTGGCTCTGGTTAAACAAACAAACAAACAAACAAAAATCTATCACCAACATTCCTAATAATGTAATACCCCCCCTTTTAGTTTCTAAAAAGTAATACTAATGGTTTTGTAATTGGATAAAATGCTAGATATTATACCTCCTAACAGCATTTGTGTTGTGTAGCTTGTGCATGGCTGGGGAGGGCTCTTGTCATGCTGGGTCCCTTGGGGTTATGTAAACTCTAGAAAAGGCTGGTCATCTTCCCATTCTGAAGGAAAAGAAAAACCCCAATGTTCAGAATTGTTGCAGAAATGTTTGCCAGAATCTAAAATGTATGAAAATATGAAAGACAAATACCTTCATACGCCCTCAAACATTCTGAGTCTGTCCTGTGTAAAGATAAACAATATATACAGATGCTAGAAAAGGAGTTGACATTATTTTTTCAGGTAAATAAAAAGGAAGAGACATCAACACAAAATTTGTGGGATACTACAAAAGCTTACATTCGGGGATTGACAATTGCATACAACTCAAAGAAAAATAAAGATTGGAGACTTCAACAAGGGAAATTACAAGAAGAATTAAAAAAAATAGAAGGTGATCTACAGAAGGACCCACAAAATAAAAAGATAAAAGAAAAATGGAATATTATAAAACACAAGATTAACCTGACAACACAACAAGAAATGGCACAGAAAATCAGGATGGCAAAACAAAATTACTTTGAAAATGCGAATAAAACAGGTCGATGGTTGGCTTATAAATTAAAAAAAGAAAAAGACAAAAGAACAATACACCAACTACAAGATGAAAGTGGAACAGTACAATATAGATGGGAAGAAAAAAAGAAAATAATACAAAATTTCTTTTCAAAGCTATACCATCAGGAAGATATATCAGATGATAAAGTCAAACAATATATTGAGGCAGCAAAAATGGGTAAAATTACTGAGGAACAAAAGGAAATGTTGAATAGACCAATAACTGCAATAGAATTAGAAATAGCATTGAAAAAACAAAACAAAACAAAAAAACAACAAATCACCAGGCCCAGATGGAATTCCGATCGAGTTTTATAAAAATACACAAGAGTCACTACAATGGATAATGTTGGAGATTTACAATGAGCTGTTGGAAGAGGCGAAGATACCAACAACTTGGACTGAAACAATCATCACCCTCATTCCTAAGGAAGACTCAGACCTACAACAAATTCAAAATTATAGACCGATTTCTTTACTGAATACAGATGATAAGACATTTACAACAATAATAGCAGAAAAGATAAAGAAAATTTTGAATAATTATATTCACCCAGATCAAAATGGATTTTTACCAGGACGACAAATAAAAAATAACATGAGGATAATACTGAATACTTTAGAATTTTATGAAGTTCATCCTGAAAGACAAGCTACGCTGGTTTTTCTTGATGCCCAGAAGGTATTTGATAATTTGAATTGGAATTTTATTATAACACAATTGCACTATATGGATTTTGGGACAAAATTTGGAAAGATGGTTGAGAAAATATATAGTAAACAAACAGCTAGGGTAATTATAAATGAGGAAATGACAGAAAAAAATGATATAACCAAAGGAGTAAGGCAAGGATGCCCACTTTCTCCTCTTCTATTTATTTTATCATTAGAAATACTTCTTACAAAAATCAGAGAGGACCAAGAAATAAAGGGTTTAAAAATTAAAAAGGAAGAATATAAGGTCCAGGCCTTTGCTGATGACTTGGTATTTATTTTGGAAGATCCATTAGAAACCGGCTTTAAATTGATTCAAAAAATAGAAGAATTTGGTGAGGTAGCCGGATTAAGATTAATAGGAATAAATCCAAATTAATAACAAAAAAATCTTACAAAGGCACAAGAAAGGGAATTGGAAAATAAAACAAAGATAAGTATAACCAAGAAAATAAAATATTTAGGGATCTGGCTTACAGCGAAATGCTCCTCGATTAAGGAGGACAATTATAATAAAATACTACACCAGATAAAAAAAGATTTAGAAAATTGGGGAAATTTGCAAATTTCAGTTTTAGGGAGGACCGCTATGGTCAAAATGAATGTATTGCCAAAAATATTATTTCTGTTCCAGGTTATTCCAATAAAATTAGGGAAAACATTTTTTCAAGAATTAAATAAATTGATCACTAAATTTATATGGCAAAGGAAAAAACCCAGGATTAAATTAAAACTCTTGCAAGATACGAAAGATAAAGGGGGATTGGCATTACCAGAGTGGGAAATATACTACCAAGCATCAAGCTTAACTTGGCTAAAAGATTGGATGGATTTGAAAAATACTAGAGTTTTAACAATAGAAGGACATGATTTGCAAGCAGGGTGGCATGCATTCCTATGGGACGAAAAACATAAAATACACAGATATTTTCAAAGACACATAGGAATGCATTGCTACAGACTTGGGAAAAAATAAAACAAAAACATTATACAAGAATGCCAATGTGGTTATCCCCAACAGAAGCTCTGAAATACCCAAACCTATTGGATATAAATAAGATAATTAGATACAAGGAATTAGTAAATGAACAGGGAAATTTGAAAACAAAACAAGAATTGGAACAAGACATTGGCAGAGAGATTGATTGGTGGACATTTACACAAATTCAATCTAAATATACAGAGGACAAAAAAATATATGAAATCCAAAAAGAGCTGCAAGAATTGGATAAAATTATACATAGAATTGGAGAAACGGGAAAAAATATGGGAAATAAATATAAAATTGACTATGTCGGCAGCATTCAAGGAAAACCAGTTGAAAATGTTTTACAGATGGCATCTTCCACCTGCAAAGCTTGCCAAGATGTTCCAGAATAATTCGCCAACATGTTGGAAATGTAAAAAAGTACATGGAACATATTATCATCTATGGTGGACATACCCAATTGCAAAAAAATACTGGTCTACAATAAGAAAATGGATCCAAGAAATAATAGACCAACTTGTAGACTGGAAACCAGAGATCTTTTTGTTGGGTATTTTAAATAGAAAATATAGTAAAGAAATATGGTACTTAATTTTACATATAATAACAGCGGCAAGAATAGCATATGCACAGTGCTGGAAAAATGAGAATATACCACCAGAGGAAGAAGTAATAAGAAAAATCCTGGACTGTGCTGAGATGGACAAAAAGAGATAAAAGAAAAGGAAGACACAGAGTATTATATAGTATGGAACAAGGTGTATGTCTGGTTGGAGACTAGAAATAATAGAGGAGAATAAATATGGAAAGGTCAAAAGTGAAAATATGTGTATAATAATGTATAATAATAATAATATGAATTATTCTTAGTAAGAAGTAGAACATGAAGGAAGAAAAATGTAAATAAGAAATAATGGGGCTATAAGGACAAATATTTAAAGAAGAATAAGGGAGAAATGTAAATATTAGATTACGTTACGTAATTGCTGTAAAAAAAAGGAGGAGTATATATTGTGTGTATATGTGTGTTATGTTTTGCTTTGTTCTGTTTTGTCTTGTTGGTTAAAAATAAAAATAAAAAAAAAACATTCTGAGTCTGTCAATTGGTTCTCTATGGCAATAGCAACATCAGCAAATGGCTGGTCATCCTCCCATTCTGAAGGAAAAAAAAAATCCCATAGTCAGAATTGTTGCAGAAATGTTTACCAGAATCTAAATGTGTGAAAGTATGAAAGACAAATACCTTCATAAGCCCTCAAACATTCTGAGTCTGTCAATTCATTCTAGCGAAATAAAACAATCAATCAGTCAAACAAGCAAGCAGACAAGAATATTCTAAAACTCCATTTTGCATCTAAGTGTTTCAAAAATTAGCCATAAAACTACTTACAATAGTGGCTTCCATTCTGAAAAGGGTCTTCTTAGCAGATCAAATGGCTCTGGAGGTACAGATATGCCAGAAACCAGCAAATGTGACTAGACCAGTATGGACCCTGCTTTTGTATACGCTGGTGATGTCACAAATTAATCACATTAGAGGAGGTGTGTTTTTCACAACTTTTGCAAAACTGCATTTAAATAGCACGTTATGTTACAAATTAATCACATCAGAGTTGATGAGTTCTTCACAGCTTTTGCAAATCTGGCCAGCCCCGCCTCATCAGGAAAACCCAATTGAATAATACCCCTTGAGCTTTGATTAAATTGTGTTTAACATCTGCCAAAGTTAAATAGGGGTCAGCAAAAGAAAAACATAATACATCTTTCATGTGATTTGTAAAGCCCATTTTATTATAAATTTCATAGCATTAAGAGCCTCTTGTAATTAATTTCTGTTACATTTTGGCATATGAATCTCTTCAGAGACAATGGCAATTCAGATTCAATCTTTGACATTAATGACAGTGCTTTACGACTCTTTTCGATACGCTGTATGAATGTCTTGAGCTCATCAAGGGAACCCCGGGTAAAATATAAGTTATTCATTTTGTCAGAAATACTGATGATGATCCAGAGAACATGAGGCATAGAAAGTCTAAAGCATAAGCTGTTAATATGTTATGTTTCACTGGTACCATCCACATGGTCTTCATCTGATTGTAGACATTCCATTAAGCAGTGGTGTAATATTTTAATGACACACGCTTTCAGAATCTGAGGCATGCTGACATTTTGAGACTCCGCCGTTTCTAAAGCAGGAAATAAAGTTAGATTTAGGCTATCTGTTTCAAGCAATCAAAATACTGTTTTCTTAAATATATATATATATATATATATATATATATATATATATATATATATGTAGGTCTTTGGTTGTTCGGGTTTTCTCCCACGTAAAATTGGAAGTGTCTTGGCGACGTTTCGACGAAGTCCCATTCGTCATCTTCAGGCTGGTGCTTTCAGCTTCGTGCTTTGAGCAGCAATGTGTGGTCTTAGCTGTTTATTCCTTTTAACTGCCAGTGGGGGTATGAACTGATTGGGTGGGAGCTTGGCTGTGTTCTGATTGGGTGGAGGTGTGTTCTGAATGGTTAGGGGCTTGGCTGTGCTCTGATTGGCTGGGGGAGTGTTCTGTTTGGTTGTGCTCAGGTTAGTCTGAGTTGCAGAGGGGTTTGAGATTTTGGGCTGCCTTGCTATTTTTGGGCTTCGCGTTCGTGGTCGTGCTTCCTCTTCATGGAGGGTGTCAGTTTGCTTCATGTATGGATTGGAGGGGTTTAAAGTGGCTAATGATGCAGCTGTGGTATGGCTTCTGGTTTGTGGTCGTGCCTCGTCATCGGTGTGGCTTTGGGTTTGTTTTTTGCGTGGATGTGTGGTGGTGACATCCTGTGTGGTTTTTGTGAGTGTGGGTCTGGTATCATTTTTTGTGTTAGGGAGTCGTTTGTCAATAAGGGCGGGTTTCCAAATGGCTGGTAGGCGGGAGGTATCATCTCGCTTGTTCATGCTGTGTGGGCGTTTTTCTATCTCGATGGCTTCTCTGATTATTCTGTTATTAAAATGTTCACTTTTGGCAATGGTTCTGGTATTTTTAAAGTCAATTTCATGTCCTGTGGCTTTAAGGTGTTGGACCAGGGAAGATGTTGGTTCCTCTTTTTTGACTGAGTTCTTATGTTCTTCAATGCGTGCACTTATTCTTCTGTTGGTTTGTCCAATGTATGTGGTGGGACAAGTGGTGCATGGGATTTCGTATACTCCTTGATTTTCTAATTCAATTTTATCTTTGGGGTTTCTAAGGATGGTGGATATTTTTCTGTTTGTGCAGAATGCTGTTTTGATGTTGTGTTTATGGAGGATCTTACTGATTCTGTCTGTGGTGCCTTTTATGTATGGGAGGAGGGCTTTGCCGTTTTCTTGTTCTTTGTCTTGGATTTTAGTGGGGGTTTCTTTTTGGATTAGGTTTGTAATCTTATTTCTATGGAATCCATTGGATGTTAGTACATTGGTGAGAGTGTGTAGTTCGGGTTTTAGGTGTTGTTCGTCAGCTAAGCGTTTTGTTCTGGAGATGAGTGTCTTGGCTACAGAGTTGATCTGTGCTGGGTGGTGGTGTGAGAGAGCGTGCAGATAGCGGTTTGTGTGTGTTTTCTTCTGGTAGATGGTGTGTCCTAGGGAGCCATTGGATTTCTTGTAGACTAAGACATCCAGGAAGGGAAGTTGGTTGTTAGCTTCTGTTTCCATGGTGAACTGTATTTTGGGGTGTAGGCTGTTGAGGTGTGTGAGGAAGTTGTCCAGTTTTTCTTTCCCATGTGGCCAGATTATGAAGGTGTCGTCTACGTATCTGAGCCAGAGTTTGGGTTTGTGATCCGATTTTTCTAGAGCTTGGGTTTCAAAGTGTTCCATGTAGAGGTTGGCAATGACAGGTGAGAGGGGTGATCCCATGGGTGCTCCTTCTGTTTGTTTGTATTTTTGTCCATTATAGATGAAGTATGTGTTGGATAGGCAGTGGTTGGTCAGATCTAAGATGTGTTTGGGGGGGTTATATTTGTTTTGAATAGCTGTCAAGGCTTCTTTGATAGGCACTTGGGTGAAGAGGGATATGACATCGAAGCTCACTAGTAGGTCGCTGGGCTGTAAGTTTTGTTTCTTTATGATCTCTATAAACTGGAATGAGTTTTTT
Source organism: Crotalus tigris (assembly GCF_016545835.1). Classification (NCBI taxonomy): domain Eukaryota; kingdom Metazoa; phylum Chordata; class Lepidosauria; order Squamata; family Viperidae; genus Crotalus; species Crotalus tigris. The sequence continues at coordinate 68,795 of NW_024097656.1, forward strand.
ACGTGTGAGGTGATGGATTCTGCATAGGGCTGTAGTTGTTTGGCGAGAAATTTGGCTAGGTTTTGTAGAGGTGAGCCTATGGAGCTGACTATAGGTCTGAGTGGGGTTCCTTCTTTGTGTATCTTGGGGAGACCATAGAGTTTGGGGCATCTGGATGATTTCTCTCTGGGAATGATTTTTTGCTGGATCTCTTCGCTAATGGGGGAGGCTTTTATTTTGGATCTGGTGGTTTTTTCCAGGTAGGTGGTGGGATCTGTATTTAGGGGTTTGTATGTGGAGTCTTGGAGTAGGTTGGTTAATTTGGTTTGGTAGTCAGATGTGTTCATAACCACCGTGGCGTTGCCCTTGTCTGCTGGTAGGATTATTATGCTGGTGTCTTTTTTCAGGTTACGTAGTGCTGTCTGTTCCTCTTTGGGTAAGTTGCTTTTGGGTGGCTTGCTGGTGCAGAGGATGTTGGTGATTTTGAGTCTGATTCTGTTAGCGTCGTCGGGGTTGATTTTGGTCAGGCTGGTTTCAACTCCACATATAATGGTTTCAGTGGGGATGTGTTTGGGAGCGACTGCAAAGTTGAATCCTTTGGAAAGGACATTGGTTTCGGCTTTGGTGAGGATCCTATCTGAGATGTTATGCACAAACCAGAAGCCAGACCACAGCTGCATCATTAGCCACTTTAAACCCCTCCAATCCATACATGAAGCAAACTGACACCCTCCATGAAGAGGAAGCAGGACCACGAACGTGAAGCCAGAAAATAGCAAGGCAGCCCAAAATCTCAAACCCCTCTGCAACTCAGACTAACCTGAGTACAACCAAACAGAACACTCCTGCAGCCAATCAGAGCACAGCCAAGCTCATACCCCCACTGGCAGTTAAAAGGAATGAACAGCTAAGACCACACATTGCTGCTCAAAGCACGAAGCTGAAAGCACCAGCCTGAAGATGACGAATGGGACTTCGTCGAAACGTCGCCAAGACACTTCCAATTTTACGTGGGAGAAAACCCGAACAACCAAAGACCTACATACAAATACCCACGAAAACCTCAGAAAATATATATACATTTATTTATTTATTTATTTATGAGACTTATATACCGCTTTAAGTGCAAGCACTCTCTAAGCGGTGTACACCAGTAAGCAATGTATATATATATTTACATTGCCCCCAACAATTTGGGTCCTCATTTGACCTACCCCGGAAGGATGGAAGGCTGAGTCAACCTTGAGCCGGTGAGATTTGAACCGCTGACCTGCTGCACACAGTCAGCTAAAGTGGCCTGCAGTACTGCACTCTAACTGCTGCACCACCTTGGCTCATACACACACACACACACACACACACACTTACCATTTGATGTTTTGCAGAATCTGCAATAACAAGGCTTATAGGTTTGTTCTCTTCGATGAAACTGTATAACTCAGGTCCTTTTCTTATTCTGCGCCCACGCTTGGGTGGTTTGGGGGTCAAATTTACATCAAAGAAATCTCCATCAGAGGCTGCCATCTTCAAAAGACTGCTGGGATTAAATCGCTAGCTGTTCAGGCCTGCCCACACAAACTCCCCTGATCCTTGCAATGACACACCCTTGAGCATTGCGCATGCCCAGATCACGGGGAGCATGACATGCCCGGGCATGTCCCTGCCCCGCACAAACTCCCCTGCCCCTTGCAATGACACGCCCTTTAGCATTGCGCATGCCCAGATCACGGGAAGCATGACATGCCCGGGCATGTCCCAAACAAGGCCTAACCTCCTTTTTTACTAGCAGACAGACAGAAACACGCATGCCCGGAATCGCAGTCCTGACATGCCTGAACAAGTTTTAAAACCCTACTGCAAGGCTGCTTGCCTCTTGTGAGCATTTTAATTTCTGTTAATATTCCTTGTCTTTTGCTATAGGGGGGAGGGGGGCAGAATAAATTTTATTCAGGGTGCAAATGGCAAAATATGTGTCTTTAGATTTTTTACAAAGGTAAAAACCAGCTGTGGGTTTTAAAAGGGGCTATGGTTTGTTTGTTTTTTCCCTTGCATTCGAGGAAATGCTTTTAAAGCCACCTAGAAGTAAATACCTTTTAGAAAAAAATACCTTTTAGAAAAAAGGGGTTAAATGCAGGCTCTGGCTGCCTTTCAGGGGCTTCTGTTTCCCCAGCTTTTGAGGTACTGATTTTTAAAACTCCAGAAAAATTAAAAGCATCGTTAGGCTAGAATTATTAGAAATAAAAAGCCTTTTTTATTTTTTTATTTCACAGCTCCCCAAAGTAGGGCTTGTTTCCCAAAAACACAGGCCTCTGCTAATTATTCACTTTACTTAGCTCTTTTTGGTTTTGAATGTCCATATAATTAGTCTAGGGTTAACCTAATCAAGTACCCAGAGGATTGACTGCCAATCTTGATGGGATTAGGCCAAAACGTCACATCCGGAGGGTGGGGGCTGAGCACGTCACTTCCGTTTAGGGCCATGACCTGTTGACGTAACCAGCACATGGGTTTGTTTACTTTGATGACATCACTGATCAAAAGTGCTGATAATTTTCATTAAAAAAGGTATACACTACTTCTACTAACATACAATTCATTCTTATAAACATTTTTACAATTTTGGAGTCAGATGTTTTGCTCTTCCCCTCCCCCATTTTGTTCAGTTTCAAAAAGGTGTTTCAAGATCCACTCTTTGGTCTCCGGGTTCCTCCTGAGTATTATAGGTGGTACTTTTGGTGTTGCTTCAATAGTGGAGCTGTGGTCCACCGCTGCAGCTTTTATATGTGTCCAATGGATCCAGGAGTTCCTTTCTGCTACTTTTATTGCTATGTGTGTTGTCAACAGGACTTGGAAGGGAACGGTCCACTTAGGTTGTAATGGTGATTTTCTGGTATGCACCAATCAGGAAACTAGAGAGATGAAGCATCTATTCCTGAAATTACCTCTGAGAAGCACCACCTAGTTTTTGCCTGAATGATGTGATCGAAGGCGCCATGTCTCCATTTGGTTTCCATCACTCCTCTCTTGGACTTTTGGGGAGGGTTTTTTTTCCTGTCTTGAAGGAAGTTGAACAAAAACCAGATGAGTTCCAGAAAACCCAGATTTATCATAACCGCTTCACCAAACTGCAGTTGTATTGTTTGAATGATGTTCATTTATTTACATTTGTTTTCTAGTTTCTGATTAACCTTATGCAGGCTGGACAGGGACAGCTAAAAGGCTGGATGTGGCCTGAGGCCATAGAATACCCAGGTCTACTCTAGGGGATGGTCAGAGTAGAGCCCACCTCACTCCTATAACCAAAACTCTGCCTCCTTATTTTTTTTTTATTGAAAATTTTTATTTTTTTAAAACATACAATCATTTATAAAAATACAATAAAATTTTAAAATAGAGAACCCCCCTTACCCTCCCTCCTACCCCCACCCCCCCTCCCTTCACTTCCCAGAGCAGAATACAGGGTTAAAAAAAAAGAAAATTATAATAATTAAGAAGAAAAAAAAAGAGAGAAAGAAAAAAAATATCATAATTAACCTTTAACTCCATAACCTATAAAACAATTCTCTATAATATTTGATATTCATTCATAAAATAAATAAAACTTTTTAATTCCATATTTTTTCTGAATATAATCTATCCACCTTCCCCATACAGTAATATATCTTTCTTGTGTATGATCCTTTAAATAAGCAGAAATTTTTGCCATTTCTGCAAAACTAGATACTTTAAATATCCATTCTTCTAAAGTAGGCAAAGAATCTTTCTTCCAATATGAACCTACTAGTAACCTTGCTGCAGTTAATAAATTCAACATCAAAGTAGTTTCTTTTTCATTTAAGTCAACAAAAATACCAAGTAAAAATAGTTGAGGAGTAAACTTTATCTTTTTTCTAAAAATCTTTTGAATGTTCCACCAAATCATAATCCAAAAAGCCTTTACTTTTTCACAATTCCACCAAATATGAAAGTATGTCGCATCATTATTGCCACATCTCCAACATTTGGGCTGTATGTTGGAATACATACAAGATAATTTTTTAGGATCTAAATGCCATCTACAAAACATTTTATAAAAATTTTATCTCAAATTTTGAGCTTGTGTAAATTTAACATTTCTTATCCAAATTATCTCCCATAAATCCAATGAGATCGGCTCCTGTATATTCTGAGCCCATTTAATCATACAGTCTTTAACCAATTCTGTTTCCGAATCTAACTCTAATAAAACATTGTATATTCTGTTTATATGAACCGGACCTTGGTTTTTAATCTGAATAACCAATTGTCTATCTTCTAGTGTTATTCCCTCTTTCTTGTCTACAGTCCATCTATCCATTATTTGTAACTATTGAAACCATGACTGTAGAATATTTTGCTGCCTTAATACATCTAGGGATTTCAAATGCCAATTTGAACCAGAACAAATTAACAATTCTTTGTACGAGATTTTATCAAAATTTGTCCCCTTAGAAGTTCCCTCAGTTGCATGTCTGGGAATCCCCCAGATAGGTATTTTATAATTTAATCTATAATAATACTTCTTCCAAACACGAATTAAGGCATTCCTCAAAATATGTAATTTAAAAGTCCGATCAACTTTCTTATTAAAAATTAAATATGCATGCCAACTGTATATTAAATCCCAACCTTCCAAAAAAAGAATATCCATATTTGTTAAATTAAGCCAATCACTTAACCAAGTTAGGGCGGCTGCATCATAATATAATTTCAAATTAGGTGCCTTAAGTCCCCCTCTTTCTCGAGCATCCTGTAATATCTTAAATTTAACCCTTGGTTTCTTCCCGGCCCATATAAAATTATTGATACCCTTTTGCCATTCCTCCAAATTTGCCTCTTTTTTAAGAATAGGTATCATCTGAAACAAAAAAAGAAACTTTGGTAGAACATTCATTTTTACAGCTGAAATTCTCCCCAACAATGACAATTGCAATTTTTTCCAATCTCTTAAATCCTTTTGGACTTTTGCCCATAGTGGTTCGTAATTGTTCTTATACAATTTTCCATTTGAAGCAGTTAGATATACTCCCAAGTATTTAACCTTTTTTACCATCTGAAAACCTGTGGCTTTAATCAAACTTTTCCTTTCTTTAACTGACATATTCTTAGATAATATCTTAGTCTTATAATTATTAACTTTAAAACCAGAAACATTCCCATACTGTGTTATAAGTTCTAATAAACCATCAGTCGCCTGGTTCGGTTGTTCCAAAATTAAAACCAAATCATCCGCAAATGCCCGCAATTTATACTCATTCTTCCTTATCTTTACACCCTTAATTAACTTTGATTCCCGAATCTGAGTCAATAAAATTTCCAATGTTAAAACAAATAACAATGGGGATAATGGACATCCTTGTCTTGTCCCTTTTTGAATATTAAAATTCTCAGTCAATCCCCCATTTACAACAATTTGTGCACATTGCTGCTGATATATAGCTTTAAATGCATGTAAAAAATTATCCCCAAAATTCATTTTCTCTACCAAAGAAAATAAAAATTGCCAGTCCAATTGATCAAAAGCTTTTTCAGCGTCCAAAAAGATAAAAGCCACAGGAATCTGATTATTCTTATCCAAGTACTCAATTAAGTTAATAATTTGTCTAACATTATGTTTCATATATCTCCCTGTTATAAATCCTGCTTGATCACTATGAATCAAGTCTTTCATAACCTGCATTAATCTATTTGCCAAAATTTTTGTAAAGATCTTATAATCAACATTCAATAATGAAATTGGCCTATAATTCTTAGGCTCTGTAAGATCCTGATCTTCCTTCGGAATCAGTGATATAAAGGCTCTTTTCCAAGAAGGAGGAACTTGCATACCCAACAAAATACTATTAAAGAGTTCCTTTAATGGCTCTATCATTTCTTCAGATAATATCTTATAATACCTAGAAGTCAGTCCATCTGTTCCAGGAGACTTTCCAACCTTTAACTGCTTAATAGCTAAACCAATTTCCTCCACAGTAATTAAACTATTCATCCCATTTTGTTGTTCCTCTGAAAGTCTAGGAAAATGTACTGATTGTAAATATTTATCTATATCCAAACCCCTTATATTATCACTTGAATATAATTTTGTGTAAAAGTCCAAAAAGCTTTTTCTAATCAAATCTTGCTGAAAAACCTCAGTACCTTTATATTTTACTTTCTCTATAATTCTAGCTTTCTGTTTCTTTCGTAACTGATAAGCCAACCACCCCCCAGGCTTATTCGCATTGCAAAAAGTATTATGTCTCATGTACGACAGATTGATAGCCACCTGATCTGCCATCAACATGTTAATTTGTTCCTTAAGCATCTTTATAGATACCTTTAAATTATTATCAGTAGGGTTAAGAACCAATTCTTGTTCTTTTGATTTGATCTCTTCTTCTATTTCTCTACGTCTTTGTAACCCTTTTTCCCTAAAAACTTTATTCAATTGAATCAAAATTCCCCTCATATATGCTTTACTAGCGTCCCACACCATAGACATCAATGTTCCCTTATTCATATTTATAGTAAAAAAGTCCTTTAAATGTTCTTTACACTTTTGTACGAACCCCTCCTGATTAAATAAGTTCTCATTCAATCTCCAGGATCTTCTATTTCCGTCTTCCGAATATAACTCCATCCACACAGGACTATGATCTGACAATGTTCTAGGAAAAATTTTCACCTTCCTCACTCTAGGGAGGAAGTCACTAGTAATCAAAAAAAATCAATCCTTGAAAATGACTGGTGTCTATCAGAATAAAAGGTAAAGTCTCTATCACTTGTATTCCTTTCTCGCCAAATATCAATAAGCTCCAGTTCTTCCTTCAAATCAAAGAAAGTCATAGGTAGTTTAGTTTGAATAAAAGTTTTAGAGGAACTTCTTTTGTCTATAGTTGGGTCTAAAACCCCATTCCAGTCACCCATCAAAATTACCGATTTATAATCCAACTGAGATATCTTGCCATGCAGCAACTTATAAAATTGTTTCTGTTGTTGATTGGGAGCATATAGTCCAACAATAAGAACCTTTCGGCCTTGTAATAATAATTCCACAAAAAGATATCTTCCTTCAGAATCAGCCTCAATTAGTTTAGCTGAAAAAGTTTTCTTCACATAAATTACCACTCCCCCTTTTTTCCCAGGGGCTGGAGCAGTAAAATGTGTGCCCAGACGGGAATTCATCAAGAATTTAGAATCCTTTAAAGTTATATGAGTCTCCTGCAAACATATCAAATCATTATTATGTTGTTTCAAATAATGGAAAATCTTTCTTCGTTTCTGGGGCATGTTTAAGCCATTAACATTCCAGGTCAGGAACCTGACCATCTCCACCGGCCTGGAGCCTCTGGAGCATGGCCTGCAGATCTGCTGTCGAAGATCTTTTTGGTCTTGCCCCTCCCACAGGCTCTGTAACAACCAAACTTTCACCACTCTTCTGCAACTGCTCTTTTTCTTTACGTTTATGGGCAGCTCGTGTCATCCTTTGCTCTTTTATGTCAGAATTCGGTGCAGCTTGTTCCATAACCATCATTGATGAGGCTCCTGCCATAAGAGACTCTTCCGTCATCCTTATTTGTGGAGGTGGTGACAATCTTGCTTTTAAGGTAGACTGATAAAAATCTCTTGCTTTGGAAACAGTAGTTAATCTGTGACGTATCCCTTCATAATTTACTATTATTCCTCTTGGAATCTCCCATCTGAACTGAATTTGACGATGTTTCAACTCATCAGACAAGAAAGTAAAATCTTTTCTGGCTCTTAAAATTTTTGGAGGTATCTCTTTTAAAATTATCACGTCTTGATCAGCAATTTGAAACTTTTGTTTGTAAAAAGCCTGTATAATTTCATTATGGATAGATCTTCTAGAAAAATAAATAACCACATCTCTTGGTAGATTTCTCTGTCTAGCAACCCGTGAATTAACTCTAAAAAATTTTTCTATCTCATTCTCAATTATTTCAGGCCACCAGCCAATATTAGGAGCAATATCTTTCACAATAAGCATCTTTAAGTCTTCCCTATATTGTGAAATGATTTGTTCATCCTGTGTAATTTCTATCTTGTTCTCTACCTCCTGCATTCTAAATTCCATCCTTGATGCATTTTCAGTAATCTTTTCCATCTGGTCATCAATCCTTTCTATGTGCAGGGCTAAGCCCTGAAAGGCCAGAAGGATATGGTCTCTTACTTGTTTGTTCTTTTTCTCCAATAATTCTTCTGTATTAGCCCTCTCTGCAATTATAAGATCTTTTACCTCCTCCTTAATATCCAAGGCATGCTGTTTTAAAGCATCTTGTAAATCATTAAGAGAAATTGCAGGAGGAGGAGGAGAAGGTGGAGGTGATTTTGGTTTCTGAGATGCAGGCTGAGGCATTGGAGAAGAAATAGGAACCTTAGGGGCGGGAGGCAGACGTTTTGAAGCCATTTTCTTAAGTTCCAAGAAGAAAGATTCTTATTGAAAAGAAAAAAGGGCACAGTTCTTTTAAGTATTCTTAAAAAAAGAGAAAAAAAAATAGAAAAAAAGAGGAAAGAATAAAAGCCAAATTCTTACTTCTGTATTTAAAGAGTTAATCTGTATCCAGGTTTTACTCTGTAATGCAAATCAGGCAAGAAAGACGATCGCCATTTACTTTTCACTTTCCCTTTCTTCTAAAGGGAAAGTGAACAAAAGAAAAGGAAGAGGAAACTTGCTGAAGTTAAAGGCACCATCAAACTTGAGCACAGTCTCTCCTGGTCTGCTCTGTCTGCTTTCAAATACTCACAAGCAGCTGGAAAAAAAAGCAGATGTGGAAGCGGCAACTTGCTTCATCCCAAAAGCTTCGGAATGAAGTCTCCCTGGAACGCGGAGTTGCTCAGGCTCCGAGGGAGCTCTACCCTCCGATCCCCAAAATAACAGGGATCCAGGGGAGCTCTTACCTCTACCTGAGAGCTCTCCTCCTCTCTTTTTCCCAGGGAGGAGATTCAAGCCGCGGGACAGCTGATTGTCAAAGTCCCGCGGCTTTTACATGCACCAGGAACGGGCGGCTTTGTAAAACGCTGCCATTCGTCGTCGCTGGAACCACCGGAAGTCAACTCTGCCTCCTTATTGATGCATTGCATGCCTCTTGACTTTTCTGTCCCTTTGCCTGTCCAAGGACATTCCTATATTGTAGGATGCAATTTGAAGAATGCCCCCATTCTTATCTATTTAATTAGTTTTTCAGGTTTGATAATTATATTTAATCCTATGCAGATATTATTGTATGAACCCATGCAAAAAGAAATGATATGCCTTAATATAACCTGATGAACCAGTTCACTTGTAGTCTATATAAAAGCATTATTATGTCATGGCCGTCATTCTGCTAGCATAGCTTCACATCCTACCACCCTGACATTTTTTTGCAATGGGGGGAGGGAGGAGAATGGACTGTGGGAAGATATAGGGGGGGGGTTGGGAGCCAAGCGGTCCTGACCCAGCAAATGAGATGTGTCAAGTTCACCTAAAAAAATGTGGAGACAAAGCAGGTGGGCACAGGGAGTCAGTTACTCAAACAACCTGAAACTTTTTAGTCAAGGACTGATAAGGGGGGGGGGAAGTCCTGGGGAAAAAGAAAGTTTAAGTATATTGTTTGCCCACCAATTCGGCAGATTCTGCTTTGCTACTTCTGTAACCACTTTTGATTCAGTTAAGTATACTCTTGGTCAGAACAATGGTCCAGGGGTCTTTCTTTACTAACTAACTTGAATGGTTTGGATGTCATATTATATGGATTCTACCAAAGTCAAAAACATAAAGGAATGCTTATAAAATATATGTTATTTGCATTTATATGGACTTTAAGTAAGAGATCTTAGAACTTCTCTTAAAAAATGCCAAGTTAAATTAAATGTTCACTAAAATCTGAATTGCTTTTGGGACGGTCTCATCAAAGACTGTTTTTCACCATGCTCCTTAATACTGAAAACTACACTATAACTGCATATTATCACCTGTTTTATCTACACATTTTAATTATCAATATTAAAAATTGCATCTTAAAAGTTTATTATAGAGTTATAAGCCAATTCTGTTGTAAAGGTAGCTGGCTGTAGTTGTAAAACCCTTCGGAGAAAAAGAGTTTTGAAGGTATCTGTCAGAATTCAGTTATATTTCATCTCTAGTTATCAACTATAGAAAACCCCATTTCTGCCTTCCCTGGATTCTGCCATACGGTGAAGGGAAGGGGGTGAACAAAGGGGCTTTATGGCCCTCACTTCCTTCAGTACACTTCAAAGAGACTGAATGTGGATATCGCCAAAAGGACTAACCATAAGAATGGGGCTACTACCTTTCATGTAGTTCTCTCTGAAGTCTCCATCCAGCCGGCAGTAAGGAAAAGGGGTGGGAGTGTAATGCCTGAGACTGTCGCTGGAAGAAGGGGGTGATTGGGTGGGGCTACTGGGGAACCCCTTAAAACCTTGAATGGGAGAGCTTGGACCCCAAGTCCTGTCTAGAACGCCTGCAACCATTTTCTCTTAATAAAGGGTGCCTGTTGAAAGAATTATTCCAAGAGTTCTGTCTTCTTAAGATGCAAAGTGGGGTGGGTCTTTACATTAGACAGGACTTGCAAAATTAATCCACCTGGAAGGGAGACCCTTGCCAGGGGATTTTGCAAAAATTTACCATGTCAGACAATGGAGCAAGAAAGGGGAAAAACTCCCTGGAGAGAGAGCCGCTGCCCCAACTGGAACCTTGCCGGATGTTGGGATCCGAGAGGTCAGATTCCTCAGGAGAAGAAGTAGTGGAGACATGGGACCACAAGCTTCGCTGGTCAATGGGCATTGGAAGGAAAAGCAAGTGGGGAAATTAATCAAGAAAGGTGACCCTGAGACGGGGGGCGAACCAGAATGGAAGCAGGAGATGGAGAAATCCCTGCATGCATGTGAAGAGGGAGAAAGCTGGGCACCGTACTCAGACTGGATCCTAGAGAAAGCTAGTGACCCGATGAAGAGAACTCTCAGCTCCCTAGGAGAGGAGAATCCTGAGCCCTACGGCCACCCCAGCTCCTGGAGCCGTAAAGGGAGAGACACCGAGACATCTGCTGATCCAGTAGTCCCTACTCCCTACTGAACCACAGATGGCGATCTGGATGGAAGACACTACCACCAACAATGGAGGCACTGATCCATTCCAAGATGTCTGCCGTTGGAGGTGAAATTCAAAGGGGAGCCAACATGCTTGGGGTTTTTCCTAATCCAAGTCCTCAGCTACATGGAGGAATACAGGCAGGACACCCCCAGTGACAAAGCCTGCATCCGGATCATGCAATCTGCCCTGGACGGACCAGCTGCAGATTGGGTGGTGAACTTGCACGACTCCAATGCTCCAGAACTTAACGACTTCAACTGTTTCATGTCCTCTCTGAGAAGACAATTTGAAGACCCCCTGGCTGATTGCAAAGCCCGCGAAAGGATAAAAACGATGAGGCAAGGCAAATGCCCGGTGGCTGAATATACAGAAGAATTCCAGGCCATTGCCAGCAAACTGAACTGGCCAGAAGACATCCTCCTTAGCCATTTCAAAGACGGACTAAATTATGACCTATATGACGCTTGCCTGCCCCGAGAGGACCCACACCAACTTGAGGAATGGTACGTCTTGGCAGAGGAAGCAGAGATCGACATATTGAAGAGACACTGCTGAGGAAAACAATGGAGCCGCTCCCCACCTGAGTTGACACACGAACCACTGAAACCATTGGCTACAGCCAAGAAGCAAATGGGGTGTTTAAAGTGCGGAAGAGAAGGCATCAAGCTGTAGAATGCTGCTCCAAAGCTCCCCAGCACAACCCAGACAGATCCCCAATCAGCAAATCTGGAAAGACTTCATCTAAGCCAAAAGAAACTGCCATGAGAATGATGGAAATTGTGGAACCCCCCATCTCTGCTCATCAGGAGGAAAGAACTCCAGCCTACACCGCAGGGCCGGTGGACACCTCAGATGACAGCTCGGAGGGCGAACCCCTGGTAAGTGGACGCATCGCACCCATCCTCAAGATAGTGACTATATTAATTTCCCCCATGACCGAAGCCGTGAAGGTGAAAGCCTTAATAGACTCTGGCTGCACCCGCTGCCTCATTAACCCGACACTAGTGGGAATCTGGGCATTCCATCGAGGAGACTGGAACAACCAATCTCATTTGGCCATTAGATGGATCCATAGCAGGGGGGGTGCCAGCTACCCTAGCCACTCTATCAATACACCTCTCCCTGGGCAAACATGAGGAGGACATAACGTTTGTGGTGACCCCAGGCATAGAATGCCCAATGATCCTAGGGATGGAATGGTTAAAAAAATGGAACCCCTGGGTAAATTGGAGGATGACAGAAATCAAATTCCCGAAGGGGGACCCTATGGACTTAAAATCCCAGCGGGGGCTACAAGAATCAAGAATAGAAAAAGCATCCATGGGAGAGGAAAAGGGACTAACAGAAATACCAGAGAAATACAGAGATCTTGCTGAAGTTTTCAGTGAGGAGATGGCGGATGAGCTCCCCCCCCACCGACCCACAGACTGTGCCATTGAATTCAAGCCTGGGGAAAAACTCCTGAAGCCCAGATTATACTCCATGAGCCCAAAGGAGAAGGAGGAAATGGAAAGATTCATAAAAAAAAAAACGAGAGAGAGGGTTCATTGAGCCAGCCAAGCCTAAAGTGGCTGCCCCGGTCCTCTTTAGAGAGAAGAAGGATGGCTCTTTATGCTTATGCATGGATTATAGGGCCCTGAATACAATCAGTGAAAGCAACCTATACCCTCTGCCCCTCATGAAAGACATGCTGTCACACCTCTCGAAAGGGATTTTTTTTTCTAAACTAGACCCAAGGGAAGCTTACTATTGCGTGAGAATTAAGGAAGGGGACAAATGGAAGACCGCATTTAACTGCCCCATGGGGTGCTATCAATTCAAAGTCTTCCCATTTGGATTACAAGGGGGCCCTGCAGTCTTTATGCAATTAATCAATGACGTTCTAAGGGAGCACATGTTTAAGGGGGTCCTTGTTTACTTGGACGACATTCCTATCTTCACCGAAACAAAAGAGGAACATGTCAACCTTGTCAGAGTGGTTTTAAAGAAACTGCGAGCCGCCCACCTATATGCCAAACTCTCAAAATGTGAATTCCACCAGGAAAGGATAGACTACCTAGGTTATCGCATATCTCCCCAGGACATTGAAATGGACCCAGAGAACGTCAGAGCAGTATTAGATTGGGCGCCACCCCACACAAGAAAGGAACTACAAAGTTTCCTGGGCTTTGCAAACTTTTACCGCCAATTCATCCCCTCATTTGCCCAGATAGCCTTGCCCCTCACTAACTTACTAAAAATGAAGGGTGCATCCTCAGTAAAACCTAGCCAGCCACTAACATGGACAATGGAGTGCCAAGCAGTGTTTGAGAGACTAAAGAGACTTTTTTCTGCCAAACCAGTACTAAGGCACCCAGACATGGATAAGCCCTTCGTAATACAGGCAGATGCAAATGATGTGGCAGTGGGGGCTGTTCTATTACAAGAAAATGATGATGGAGTGTTGCAACCCTGTGCATATACATCCAAGAAACTCACAGAAACAGAACAGCGTTGGCCCAAATGGGAGAAGGAGGCATACGGGATACATTGGGCATTACTCATGTGGCGACAGTTCCTGGAAGGCAACAAAATCCCCTTCCAGGTGTGGACTGATCACAAAAATTTGGGAGCCCTGAAAGCGTCCAGGAAAATCAATCCCAAACAAGCCCGCTGGTCCCAGCATTTTCACCAGTTCCAATTTAAGCTCAAACATTTACCAGGGAGAAAGAACTTCCTGGCAGATGCTTGCCCCAATATAACAGCGCATGAGCCACAGACTCTAAACCAATGATGGCAGAGTCACAACTGGCAGCACCAGTAACCACAAGAACCCAAGCTAAATTAAAACCACAACTGGGCAGCCAAACTGGAATTGAATTCCGGAAAAGTTTGGAAACAGATGAATGGTTCCAGAAAAACAAAAATGTGTGCACAATGAGAGACGGGTTGCCTTGGGTAGGGGAAAAGTTATATATACCAACAACCCAAAGAGTCACTTTCATACAGCTTTGCCATGACACAAAATTAGCAGGGCATTCTGGATTTGTAAAAACTTTACACTTCATTAAACGGCAATTTTGGTGGCCATCCATAAAAAAGGATATAGAAAGTTATGTAGCCCAAAATGTGTGACTGCAAAGAGGTTGCAAGGGAAATTGCCAGGACTATTACAACCAGTGGCAAATCCCTCAGCCCCTGGAGGGAAATAGCCATGGATTTTATAGTGGAATTGCGAGAAAGCAATGGGAATACTGTTGTCTGGACGGTCAGGGACTTGTTTTCCAAACAGGTACACTTTATCCCTTGCCAAAAGATTCCCACTGCAAAAGCCTTAGCAAAAGTTTTCGTCCAGCACATTTACAGATTGCATGGGGCACCCCAACACATCATCTCTGATAGGGGAGTGCAATTTACATTTGCATTTTGGAAGGAATTTTTATCCCTTTTAGGAACCACTCAGGGACTGACATCCAGCCATCACCCTCAGGGGAATGGGGGGGGGGCTGAAAAAATGAACTCAGTACTTGTGCAATATTTGAGATGTTTTTTGAATTTCCAGCAAAATGATTGGATGGACTTACTCCCTTTTGCAGAATTTGCCTACAATAATGCAGTCCACTCCAGCACAGGTTACACTCCTTTTCAAATAGCCAACGGACAAAGTTTCAACCCCATGCCAGAATTAACCGCAAACAAACCAACGATCCCATCACTGAAAGAATTGATGGAACAATTACAAGACACCTGGCCAATAGTTAGAAAAGCACTAGATGAAGCTAGGCAGGCATACAAAACACAAGCCGATAAAAAAAGGGTTGAGCCTGCACCATTCATTATAGGAGAAATGGTGTACTTATCTACAAAATACCTAAAGTCCCTAAAGCCCTGTAAAAAACTTGGACTAAAATATATAGGGCCTTTTCCAATTAAAAGAATCATAAACCCAGTAACAGTAGAATTAGAATTACCCAAAAATCTCAGGCAAATACACCCAATTTTTCATTGCAGCTTGCTGAAAAGAGAGCATCAGTCACCTTTACGGCCAAAAATCTGCCCCTACCACCTCCAATCATGGTGGAGGGCGAACAACATTTCGAAATAAAAGACTTCCAGTGGATAGCGTCGATGATGGCGGCTACATTGTAGCCGTTCTCCTGGGACGGCGTGAGAACCGCGGAGCACAGCAGAGATCAGCTGTCCCGCGGCTCGAAATCCCCCTCCCGGGTGAAGGGAGGGGGTAGAGAATCACCCAAATAGAGGTAGAGCCTCTTAAACCCCCCAGGATTTTTTTTCTGGGGGGTAGAAAGAGAGCTCCCTCGGAGTTCGGGCTGCCTCCGCCTCCCAGCTGTCTCTGTTCCTTCGGGAACAAAGCGAAATGCCGCTACCATCTCCGCACGCTTAAAAGGACCGGGTGAGTGATTTTTAAAAGCGGACAGAGCTGGATAAAGGATTGGACTTATTGATTTTTTATTTACTTTTTAGTTTAGGCTGATTTTCTTTTCTTTTTCTTTGTTTTTTGCTTGTGTGGAGAGTGAAAGTAAAATGGCGATTTGAAAGTCCTTTTTTTTTTCTCGGAAGAAAGTGAGTCAAACGGAATGTGATGGACTATTTAGTTTTTTCTACTTAAACTTTTTTTTAGAAGGTGGTTTTGTGTTTTTGAAATAGCTTTTAAACTCTCCTTCGCTTTTTATTTTTTTCTAGAGGATTTTTTATTGTATTTTCTTTAAGAAGGAAGAAGAGGAAATAAGATTTTTCCTTTTTTAAAAAATGGCTTCAAAGAGGCAAGCAGCTTCTACAGTTCCTAAGGTGGCTTCTTCCCCTGCGATCTTACCGGTACAACAACCTAAAGCTACACCGGTACAACAACCTAAAATTACACCACCATCTTCTCCTCCTCTGCCAGTATTATCTGTACAAGACATGAAAGATATAATGGGAAATGCTGTATCTCAAATCAGAGAGGAAATGAAGGACTTTTTAGATCAGAACAAAACTGAAATTAGAGGGGAAATGAAGGAGCTTTTAGATCAGAATAAAACTCAAATCAGAGGAGAAATGAAGAACCTGTTAGAGCAGAATAACACTATTCTGAGGCAAGATATAGTTATGGCTCTATCAGGACTGGCTTCTGTGGTTGAGAAGCTTGATTCAAGGGTTGAAGAGGTTGCAGAAAAGGTTGATACCCTGGAAGATAAATTTGAAGGCATGGAAAAAAAGATGGAAATTTCACAAGATGACATTGTTATGTCTCAGTATAGGGAAATGGAATATGCTTTAAGAATCAGGGGTCTGAAAGAGGATATGCAACAAGATCTGGCAGAAATTGTGGTAAATGACTTTGCTGTTATTCTGAATAGGGAGAAAGATGGAATACTTAGAGAAGTGGAAAAAGTTTACAGAGTTAATTCCTGGGTCGCAAAACAGAAGAATTTACCAAGAGATGTGGTGATTTATTTTGCAAAGAGATCTCTGCGTAATGAAATTATACAAGCTTTCTATAATAAGAGGTTTCAGATTGCTGCTCAAGATGTCAATATCTTAAAGGAGATCCCATCTAAAATTTTAAGAAAGAGAAAAGATTTTGCTTTTCTAGTTAATGAACTTAAAACAAGAATGATGCCATTCAGATGGGAGATTCCGATGGGTATTGTTGTGAGCCATGCGGGGATGCGTTACAGACTCAATACAGTTACTAAAGCAAAGGAGTTTTACAGTTCGGTCCTGGGAGCAGGCTCACCATCATTTATGATGCAGAAAGCTTTGGATGGTAAAGAGGTGGAACAACAGTCTGAAGGACAAGGTGTGATGGTTGCTGGAAAGCCACAGGTGGAGTGGTCGCGACAAACAGAGATCAAAGAGCAAAGAATGACCCGTGCAGCACATAGACACAAGGAAAAGGAACAACAGAAGAAAGAAGTTAAAGAATCTCTTCAAGAAATTGCTTCGTTGCCGGTGGGAGGAGCAAGACCCAAGAGTTCTGCAGTACATTCTTCTATGGCAGATGTTCAAGTAGTCTTCTCCAGGCTCTTGGTTAAGGGAGATGGTAAAGCTCCTGACCTGGAATGCTAATGGCCTTAATTCCCCCAAAAGAGAAAGAAAATCTTTCATTACTTAAAGCAACATAATAATGATATTATTTGTTTGCAGGTAACACATATTTTATCTAAAGACCAAAAACATTTAGCCAATGCTCGTTTGGGATCTCATTTTGTATCTTCTGCTCCTGGGAAAAAAAAGGGGAGTAGTCATTTATGTTAAGCAAAACTTATCAGCCTGTTTGGTAGAATCTGATCTTCAAGGGAGATATGTTATGATTGAGGTTGGTTTATATGGGAAGAAAATACTTATAGTGGGGTTGTATGCACCAAACCAACAACAGGAACAATTTTACAGATTGTTACATCAGAAATTAACTTTGTTGGATTATAGATCTGTGATATTAATGGGTGATTGGAATGGTGTGTTAGATATACAAAGAGACAAAAAAGGATCTTCTACTTTTTTTAAACAGGCTAAACTACCTAAAGCCTTTTTTGATTTGAAAGAGGACTGGGAGCTGAGAGACTACTGGCGAGAACGCAATCAGGAGGAGAGAGACTTTACTTTCTTTTCAGACAGACACCAATCCTTTTCAAGAATTGATTTTTTTCTTGATTACAACTGATTTATACTTTAGGGTAAAGAATGCTAAGATTTTTCCTAGGACTTTGACGGACCACAGTCCAGTTTGGATGGAGTTGGCGGATGAAAAAGAGGAGAGGAGATCGTGGAGGATTAATGAGAACTTATTTAGACAAGAAAAGAATGTTCAAAAATTAAAGGAGCATTTAAAGGATTATTTTGTTTTAAATATGCATAAGGGAACATCAATGTCAATGGTATGGGATGCAGGTAAAGCCTTCATGCGTGGGATCTTGATACAAATGAATAATACTCACAGACAAAAGCAGATTCAGAAACGTAAGGATTTGGAAGATGAGATTAAATTAAAAGAAAAAATTTTGATTTCAAATCCTACAGATGAAAAGGTTAAAGAATCTATAAAATTGCTTAAATCACAATTTAATATGTTGATGGCTGATCAAACTGCAACTAACTTACTGTATATGAGACAAAATACATTTTGCAATGCTAATAAACCAGGGAGATGGTTGGCTTACCAACTCAGAAAGCAACAGAGACAGAGAATTATAGATAAAATAAATCATAATGGTAAATTGGTATATCAGAAGGAGTTGATTAAGAAATCTTTTTAGATTATTATCAAAAATTATATAAGAGTACTAAAATACAGGTCTCAGATATAGATAATTATTTAAATGAAGCCAACTTCCCTAAATTAACAGAAGATCAGAAACAAGAAATTAATAGTCCAATTACTAGTGAGGAAATTGAGACAGTGATTAAAGAATTAAAATTAGGTAAAGCACCGGGTAAGGATGGTTTGACATCTATTTATTATAAAACTTTGGTACAAGAGATGATTCAACCTTTAAGACAGCTTTTTAATAATATATTACAGGGTTTAGAGATTCCCCCGTCATGGGGCAGAGCTTTTATATCTTTAATTCCAAAAGAAGATCAAGATCTTACTCTACCAAAGAATTATAGACCTATATCTCTTTTAAATGTAGATTATAAGATTTTTGCAAAAATATTAGCTAATAGGCTTATGAGGGTTTTGTGTCAGATTATACATAAGGATCAAACGGGTTTTATAACTGGAAGGTATATGAAGAATAATGTCAGACAAATTATTAACTTATTAGAATATCTAGATAAAAATAATCAAGTCTCTGCAGGATTGATATTTCTAGATGCTGAGAAAGCTTTTGACCAATTGAATTGGCAATTTATGTTAAGACTAATCGATAAAATGAACTTTGGAGAAAAAATTTCACAAGCTCTTGGTGCTATTTATCAAAAACAAACGGCACAACTTATAGTTAATGGGGGCTTGTCAGAGGTTTTTATAATAGAAAAGGGGACTAGACAGGGATGTCCATTGTCACCTTTGCTGTTTGTTTTAACTTTGGAAATATTGTTGATTAAAATTCGAGAATCACAGCAAATAAAAGGAATAGAAGTTAACAAAAAAGAATACAAACTAAGAGCTTTTGCAGATGACTTGGTGGTTACCCTGTCCCAACCTACTCACTCCATAATAGAGTTATTACAATTGATATATCAATATGGACGGGTTTCGGGTTTTAAAATTAATAACAATAAGACTAAAATACTACCCAAAATATGACTAATATGGATAAGCAGACTTTGGTTAATCTGACAGATTTTGAGGTTGTTGATAAGGTAAAATATTTGGGGGTTACTTTATCTGTCTCTAATGTAAAATTGTATAAAAATAATTATGAAAGGTTGTGGGTCAGGATACAAAGAGACTTGAAAAATTGGGAGAAGTTGCAATTATCTCTTTTGGGAAGAATTGCGGCGATTAAAATGAATGTCCTGCCTAAATTCCTTTTCTTATTTCAAATGATACCTATCTTAAAGAATGAGGTCAATTTAAATGAATGGCAGAAAGGTATCAATAAATTTATCTGGGCGGGGAAAAAACCAAGAGTAAAGCTTAAAATTATACAAGATATTCGTGAGAGAGGTGGACTCAAGGTACCGAATTTGAAATTGTATTATGATGCTGTGGCCTTAACATTAATTAGTGATTGGGTTAATTTAACAAATGTAGAAATACTCCTCTTGGAGGGTTGGGATTTACTTTTTGGATGGCATGCCTATTTAATTTTTAATAAAAAAGTTGACCGGGTTTTTAAATCCCATATTATAAGGTTTTCTCTACTTCGGGTTTGGAGGAAATACTACAGAAGTGATTCTAAAATACCATTATGGGCTATACCTTGGCATGCGATAGAGGGGATAAGGAGAGGAGTTAAGATGGATAGTGTTTCTTATTCACAATTGCTTAGATGGGATGGTAAAATTTGGCAGTTAAAATCTTTGGAAGATTTAGCACAAGAAAATATTATATATTCATGGTTTCAGTACAGACAAATAGCGGACAGATGGAAGATAGATCGTAATGTGGGCTTGCTTAGAGAAGATGAAAATTTTGTTAAACAAGTAAAAGATCAAAGACGAACTCATATTAAGAGAATTTATGGGTTGCTAGTAGAATTGGACTCAGAACCAGAATTAATTAAAGAATGTATGATTAAATGGGCACAAAATTTTGGTGAACCAGTTCTACTAGATACCTGGGAAATCATCTGGGTGAGAAATGTTAAATTTACACAAGCCCAGAACTTAAGGGAGAATTTTTATAAAATGTTTTATAGATGGCACCTTGATCCACAAAAAATGTCTCGTATGTATCCTGACTTACAGCCCAAATGTTGGAGATGTGGTTGTTTGGATGCTACTTATTACCATATTTGGTGGTCGTGTAAAAATATAAAAGCCTTTTGGATTAAGATATGGGGGAATATTCAAAGAAGTTTTAGAAAGAGGGTAAAATTTACCCCACAATTGTTTTTGTTAGGTATTGTTTTATTATTATTTTATTTTCTTATATTTCTTTTCTTCTTTCTTTCTCTTTATTCTTCTTTTTTTTAGGTATTTTCTTTTTTTTTAATATTTATCTCTTTTATATATATATATTATTGTTAATTATTCTATTAGTAGTTTAAGTAATGTATTTAGATTTATCTATGGTTTATATTTTTTTTTTAAGAATTCAAGAAAATTTAATTAAGCCTATATTCAGCTCTGGGAAAGTTGAGGGAGGGACTGGGAGGGTTGGGGTGGGTTGGGGAGGGTTGTTTTTTCTTATTTTGTAAAATTTTAAAAATTTTCAATAAAAAAAAATAAAGGAAATCCTTGACTCTAAGAGATATCATGGAGCGACTCAGTACCTAGTTGCCTGGAAACACTTCCCTGCCTCACAAAACGAGTGGGTCCATAAACGTCATGTCAGAGCCCCGAAGCTATTAAAGAAGTTTCACACAGAGTACTCTAACAAGCCTGACTAACTTTTATACCTGTTTTGTTTTCTTTCAGGTGGATCTGTCTTTTTTTTAAGGGGGCAGGATGTCAGAATCCAATTATATTTCATCTCTAGTTATCAACTATAGAAAACCCCAGTTTTGCCTTCCCTGGATTCTGCCATACAGTGAAGGGAAGGGGGTGAACAAAGGGGCTTTATGGCCCTCACTTCCTTCAGTACACTTCAAAGAGACTGAATGTGGATATCGCTGAAAGGACTAACCATAAGAATGGGGCTATTACCTTTCATGTAGTTCTCTCTGAAGTCTCCATCCAGCCGGCAGTAAGGAAAAGAGGGTGGGATTTAATGCCTGAGACTGTCGCTGGAAGAAAGGGGTGATTGGGTGGGGCTACTGGGGAACCCCTTAAAACCTTGAATGGGAGAGCTTGGACCCCAAGTCCTGTCTAGAATGCCTGCAACCATTTTCTCTTAATAAAGGATGCCTGTTGGAAGAATTATTCCAAGAGTTCTGTCTTCTTAAGATGCAAAGTGTCTTTACATTTCCAGCTGTGTTGAAAGAGTGAACTTTCAGTTTCTTATGCAGAGTAGCAGCAATAGAAAAGTCCTAGTATGTGGAAAATTAATCATGCTATCTTTATCTGACAGCTCAAGTGATTAGTGTGCACAGGCCTTCCATATTGCAAATAACAGAACATAAATTTGATCAATTTTAGGTAGCTGACATCTGTGTATAGTCATATTCTAGTAGAAGCTTTTGCTTCCCAGTGATAGTGCTGTGCTAATATACTGCAAAGGTAACAATGGTTGAGGGGAACAGAAGTTGTCTTCCATATGGATGAAGATCGTGCAAGTTCCATTTTTATTTAGAGAGTTTTTATATATCCAGCTAAGCTGAGAAACCACCAACTTAATTGATGGTTGAGGATTATTTTTTTTTTGAAAATAAATGACTCTTTTGTGAGGCAGTCAATGGGGGAAAATTTTTTACAATAATGGGAACAAATTGTGCAATATTAATAAACACATTATTAAAACTCTTCCAGCAGAGTTTTTTTAAAAAAATCCCACCATTATTGTGAAATCTGCCCATCACAGGTAAATGAAAGCATTCTTTTCCATAAGTGAAGTATCCCTTGGGTCAGATTCAATACCTAGTAACTACAACTGTTGTTTTAGAGACTGTTCAAAGTTATCACAACACTGAAAAAGTGATTTATAACCAGTCCTTACATTTGTGACTATGACAATATCTCTGTGATCACGTGATTGCGATTCAGGCACTTGGCAACTGACATGTATTTACAACAGTTGTAGTGTCTTGGGGTCATATGGTTAGCAGATCTAAAATTGGGTGTGGTCATGTGATGACTCATTTGATAACCATATTTCTGGAAATAGGAGCACATAACCATCCCACAGCCAGCAGCTAATGTAACTCTGTCTGCATTTTTTGGCTTCATATAAGAATAATATTTTCCATCATGTACCAAGTCAAACCATAATGCCAAGTTTATATGCTGTATTTCAATTCCTTGCAAGCAAACATGTCCACTGCAATTAGTTACTGTGGCCTATGGAAGGAATGATCTCTCCTCTGTACTCATTGATCATTGACTTCCATTGCCATTTTTTGAAAAAGGTTACCAGTAGAACAGTGAAAAGCTGGTCTTTTATTGATTGACAAGTTTATTGATAGAACAGCAGAATAATAAATTTTCTTTTCCTTTAGTATAGTGGTTCCCAACCTATGGGTCGGGACCCCATTTGGGGTCGAACAACCATTTCACGGGGGTCGCCAAACAATGCAGTCCGCCATTTTTCCCCTTTTCCTTAGCTGTGCTACTCCCTTTTGTTCTATTGGCTTTTGAAAAGCCAATAGAATAGACTCTCTTGAATAGAGTCTAATTCTATTGGCTTTCAAAAGCCAATAGGAATTATCCAGGCTGTCTTTGCCCTGCTGAGCCTGCCAAAAGTCCCATTCTGCAAACAGTGCTGCAAATTGTCTGCAGCGAAGGAGAGCTGTCTGGAAGCTTCCTCCCCTCCCTGCTGAGCAACTACTAAAAATGTAAGTAAAAGAGGGCCAGGGGTGGGAGGTGGGAGGCCGGCAGGTGCAGGGAGGGTTGCTGGCACGTGTGGGGCCCGGCGGGTGCCTTACCTCCCTTGGGCTGGGTCAGCTGGTGGCCCAGCCGGTGGTCGGCCTGCACCGTCTCTGCCACTTGCCAGCTACGCCTCGGCTGGTGCAGGGGGCAGCACCATGCATGCATGGTGCTCCCGGGCAGGGAAAGTCCTTGACTTACGACCAGTTGGGTAGTCCTCAACTTACGACCGGTTGGGTAGTCCTCAACTTATGACCGGTTGGGGGTTGCGGCATTAAAAAGGTTGAGAACCACTGCTTTAGTAAGTACATTGCTGGCCACCTCAAGAATGGACTTATAGGGTTTTATTTGTTTGTTTTAACCAGGTAAAATTGACAAGAAAAACCTGACATTTTCCCCTTCAAGTCCAAGAGAGAAAAATATAATAAAAGTGGCACTTCTTCTCTTTACCTGTTCAGGAGGATTAAAGAAATGGGAAATTGATCAAAGACGGTCTTTGATAAACCCAGACCGAATAGAATATCAAGCCTTCACCATAGACAAAAAATAGTTTGAATCCAGAAAATGTTTTCTTAAATTGACTTCATTTTAGCTCATTTATATTCAGAAGAAAAACAATACAAGTATGGAAAGGTGTACCTTTTGCTTCTTTTTCATACCATTGGTCTAGGACAGTGGTTCTCAACCTTTCTAATGCCGTGACTCCATAATACAGTTCCCCATGTTGTGGTGACCCCCAACCACTTATACATCACTGGGTGCCAGGGGCATGGCCAAAGAAAAGGGGGAAAAAATGGCGGACAGCCTTGTTTGGCGACCCCCGTGAAATGGTCGTTCGACCCCAAATGGGGTCCCGACCCACAGGTTGAGAACCACTGGTCTAGGAAACACATCCATATCATATAAAGGAAGCTTCATGATGTGTCCCAGGATAATGTTGCAAGATCCAATATGGGTCAGTCACCAGTACTAGAGGTTTACTCTTCTGAGCTTTCAGACTCGTGCTGGAGCCCCCATCCTCAGGGAACTTCTCTCTAGCAGAACACGTGCTTTGGGCTATTCTATGCATTGTATTTATGTGGTACTTTCCTACTGGTTGATTGGTGTATTGATGGCTGGCAGTTGGCTGTTATTTCCTTGTGTTGCCAAGTTCTCAAGTCCAAGAACCCAGAGACTCTGGTGAAATTCAGTCACTACCATCCCTTCCCTTTATTTTACTTCCTTTATTATATATTTCCTAAATCTCAGATTTGCAGCTGAGATGTCTAGACCATGTTACCCTGTTAGTTGACCCTACCAAATTCTCCCAATCTGATTTGTGCTATTAATCTGTACATATCTGACTGATCTTTCCTATCTAATATATACAAGTCATCTATATGTTTTCCAGCTGTGTTGTCTGCTTCCCATGAGGAGCAAATTGGAAAGTGACATTTGCTTTTATGGGACTTCTGTATATCTTAATTTGTACAATACTGATAAATGATGAATGGTGAAGAATGACTAACAATATGGACAGAAACTAAAGAAAGTTCAGAAACTGGAATTGCTGTTACAAAGCCAAAAGGGCCGAATGCTATTTCTGAAATGAAGTCACTTGCAATTGTCTCCCTGGTGACCACCCAATTCAGAATATTGCAACTTCTTTATGAAGAATATTCCAAAAGCATCCACAGTTTTTTCCTTTCCTTCTTGATTCTTCAGCTGGTATTACAAGAAGAAAGTGGCAAAGGGGGGAGGGGATTGCATGATAAATTGCCACTGGGGAAAAAAGGGGAGATGAAACAATTGATGCCTGGCTTTTAAGAGCAGCAGAAACTAAGAAATAAAATATGTGATGTTTTCCATATTGCTGCCAATTTCAACAGAAAATACAGATTGTACATATCTATTCCCCTCCAACAGTTGACTAGGTTGAGAAACACTGGATTATTAACTTGGTGGAACAGAATACTTCAGGCTGCTTTTTGAAATGTAAGGGTGGACTGAGGTGGTGATGGTGGTACTGGGAAGACCTCTAAGAGTTAGGGTCACCAAGATATGACAGTTTTGCTTAAACCCAGTTTGTATTCCACTTTGATTTATTATTGCAGACATTGGAGACATGATAGCAGTGTTCCAATATTTGAGGGGCTGTCACAGAGAGGAGGGGGTCAACCTATTTTCCAAAGCACCTGAACGCCAGACAAGGAATAACAGATGGAAACTGATCAAGGAGAGATTCAACCTGGAAATAAGGAGAAATTTCCTGACAGTGAGAACAATCAACCAATAGAACAGACTGCCCTCAGATGTTGTTGGTGCCTCATCACTGGAGGCTTTCAAAAAGAGACTGGACTGCCATCTGTTAGAAATGGTGTAGGGACTCCTGCTTGGGCAGGGGGTTGGACTAGATGACCTATAAGGTCCCTTTAAACTCTGTTATTCTATTCTATTCTATTCTATTCTATTCTATTCTATTCTATTCTATTCTATTCTATTCTGCAATGAAAATCAAATATTGCAAATGAGCAAATAATTTTAAGGAACTTATAAAGAAGGAAAATGATATGGGGAAAAAGGAATCCATATGCAAACTGCCTCTAACATTCCTGTTTGCTTGGCTTCACTGTTGAAAAGATTTTGTGGATCATTTTCAGTTTATTTTGTCCCCAACATACTCCAATTTAAGACTTATACCCAGTTTAGAGCAAGTACATATACCTCAGTCAATTCAGCTAGCAAAAAATATAGCTTTATTTACTAAACATCAACAAAATTCAACAAAAGTTTGCTGACAAAACTGGGATTAAAATCCAGCAAGAGCAGGGAGAGAAATATATAAAGAATAGGGAAGAAATTTTTTAAAAGGCAGAAAACTCAACAGAAACATTTTAGATTATCTAAATCTCAAAAGACATCAAACTTTCCTGAGCCACAGGAAACAATTTTGTGGGTCATTAGCATGGACAGTCCCAAAGGAGAGTTTTTTAATTATTCCAGTTTAAATCTTTTATGTACATAATAGTAGAATAAAAATGTGGGAAATTAGGCAATCCCTCCTTGAGTTTGAGCCATTAAAGAAACAATTGGGTGAATGGAAATAAGGTCAACATTCTGCAATAGGTTTGTGAAATATACTTAGTTAAAAGCTGATGTATCACTGATATATTCATTTGAAAGCTCTTAGGAGTTTTAGCAGAGTCCAGGTCTAATGAAGATGCTTCTTGATCACACAAAAGCAAGAAAATAACGATCAGCAACACGGAAACTATGATCAGAGTGCAAGTGGATTGGCTGGGACCTGTAATGAGGTCCAGGAGCCGGGCGCAAAGAACGTCATATCCATAAATAGCCTCTCCCATCGACTGGACGATGTTGGCAGTTGCCGGCAAAAGCTTGGTATTTTAACTTATTAAAACTTTTTATAGTTTTATATTTCCTGGTGTTTTTGCATTTTTGCTAGTTAAACATGAGTCTACCCAGGAATCACCTTTTTGTTTTTAGCATTCTTAAAAACAAAAGTTTCTGCATATGTTCAGCTAAGTGTATATACAAACTCATTATGAATCTTAATGGAGCATTCTTATTTTTCTGAGCAACTTATATAACTACTACAATAAGTAAACCTTTTCCTCAATCAATAGTTTTCTTTTTGCTATGTAAATGAAATTCTGGTATAGGCATGTCCTTCCTAAAAAAAGGCAGGTTTCTGGGAACAGTGTGAGCTCAGAAAAATGCAAAGCAGTCAAACTCGATGCCGTTCATGTTGTGAAAAATGATCTTTGTCAGATTCTTGAATGCAGGAAAAAAAAAAAACAAATTGTTGGAGGATCTCCTTTGCATCTCTACTTTCAACCAAAATCACCTGCACTTTAGCAAAACATTAGGAAGCACTGCTTTCTCCATATTGGGACCACAACATTTTATTTGCAAAGTATAATCTGTTTTAGTTAGAACAGTATAGGTCAGTTCTTCAATCTGAAGCATTTTTGTAAATCTAGAGTAAGTAACAGAACCATTTATATTGGATAATTTGCTTTTAGTTCAGAAATAAATTTATAGGTAATGTAATGGCTGAAAAAGAAGGGGTAAGGAATTGCCAATAAACCAGAAAGGTGGAAAACTACATAGAAGGTTGTCTACATGTTTCTCTACATGACTGATGAAAGGGAATTCTTTTCTAAATCAGGTACAGTAATACAAGAGTCAGATAAGAAAATGAGACAGGGATAAATAAATGACCAGAATGAGCTGGAGGTTTCACTGCAACAGGATTTTTGTCAACTTCAAGGGGGTCCTGGACTTCAGCCCCACTTCTTAAACATAGACCTCAGGTGGACCTGCTCTGCTGCAATAAAAATGTCTTTTCTGTTCCTACTGCCATCTTCCTCTAATGTTGTCTCTGTGAGCTGGAATCTGAAGCTGTGTTGAGGGGAGGCTAACCTTGGGTCTTTGATGGGGAGTAGATTACAATAGTGAATGATAAACAAAATACAATGAATAGTTGTGGAAAGATTGGCAGCTCCAGATCTTTGTAATTTAATGAAGCCTCAAAAATATTTGCAGTGCAGATATAGGCATGCATGCTTTGATGTGTATTCTGATGCATATTTAGACGTATCTCTAATTTATGTTCTGATCTGAATAGAGAATAAAATTTTATATAATAAAATGACATCTAATACAATACTCCCTTAATCATCAACCAGGTGATTTTAAGTGTTCTACAAGGATGAGTAAAGTTTTCTCAGCTGGTGATGAATACCACAGTAGCAATGCCACTAACAATGTATGCTGTTCTCTGGAGTTACCCAATTCTGATTGTTCCAGAATAACAGTAAACAATGCAGGTTTTATACTATTTCTTTTTTTTAGATAATTTTATTACAGATTACTGTTATAATAGTAAACACTAATTCAAACAAAAAGATAGAAAAATGATAAAAAGTAAAAGATGAAAAGGGAAAATAGAAGTGACAACAAATAGAAAGAAAATAGAAAAAAAGACAATAGTAAATAAAAATATATAAAGAAGTGACTTCCATCACCAGTATAAACAATTTTAGTAACTTTTCGTCTCCTTTTAAATTATAATATATATGGATATGGGATCTCTCCTTCCCATATCCCATTTTTTATCCATAACAAATCCATAAAGTGTTGTCATTTCAATCCTGGTGTCAGCAAAGGTCCACTAAGATTCAATAGAAATAACAACATATCTATTTTAACCTT
Organism: Crotalus tigris; assembly: GCF_016545835.1. NCBI lineage: Eukaryota > Metazoa > Chordata > Lepidosauria > Squamata > Viperidae > Crotalus > Crotalus tigris. Next base: position 97,161 of record NW_024097656.1, read on the forward strand.
GATAAAATAAACCAGCTTTTACCCCTTTCTTTTACTTCTAATAATCTTTAGTCCCTTCAAATAATGTAGCAGAGCTGGAGTTATTTTCACTTGTTCTTATTTACAGTATGTCTCAGGAGATTCTTCAAAACTTTAACAAGTCTCTTTTGTAAGCCCAGTATAGAATAATTATCCAGGCCATTGTCTTGGTAAATTATTTGCAGCCCCTTTTAATTGATAAAACACCAGCTTGTTTCTATTGTAGTGTAGAGAACACACTTTTATATGTCACTGTTGTAACCTATCCATTGTAAATCTGCTATCAATTCAGTTTATGTCTTGTCAAGTAAAACTTGTTCCTCTTCCATAAAAACTTAAATATAGTCTGTCTATAGAGGCAAATATTGCTGTTGACAGTAGAACGTTTGACTCCATTTTTCAAGTCTCCTTCAGTATTTTTAGTGTTAGAATATTTTGCACTGTTCTGTACCTGAAAGCAAACTCACTTTTTGCTTTCAAACTTGTTAATGCAAAGATAGTTAACAAGCAATTTCTAAAAGCAATTAGAAAAGTAAGTATGCAAACTTAAAGTCCTTTCAAAGACATAGACCATGGTTTGAGCAAGATGACTCTTCCTTCATCTCCATCTGCCCAAAACCTGCCAGGGACCACTGTTATGCAATGTTCCTGTGTGAAGGAATTCTCTGGAGCACTTATTGGTGATGTCAGGCCCTCTCATTTGTCTGGAGAGGTTCAAACAGCTGGTCTGCTTACTGGCTTTCATTCTTTGCTGTGGTTGTCAGCTCCACTTTTTGGGAAGCCATCTTCAGTCCATTCCTCCTCCAGAAGTCACTTTATACTACTTTATGATGTGACACTGCTATAGCAATGTTGTAAGTCATAAAAAACTCTCAACAACTAATTTTTAAAATTTTCATAGCATCTATTGAATTAGAATATATACCTTTTATTTCTAATATAACAGTGTTGATCATGGAGCTTAATCTAGAGCACGGGTGTCAAACTTGCTGAATCACATGATGTGTTGTGATGTATCATGACTTTTTTTCACATTTCCAGAGCTGGGGTGGGCACGGCCTCCACATGATGCAACCGGCCCATGGTCTGGCAGTTTGACAACCCAGATCTAGAGCAGTGGTTCTTAACCTGGGTGATATCGCTCCCCAAGGGCCGATTTCATTTTTCAGGGGGGCGATGGAAGAAAAAGGAGCGATGCGGGGGCAAAGGAATGAAAAGGGGGTGATATGGGGGCAATATGCGGCTCTGAGCCTTCTCCGCCATTTGCAGAGAGAAACAAGACAGAGAGAGGCACTTGTGCTTCTCTCTCTCTCCCTCTCCCCCCCCCCTCTCTCTCTCTCTTTCTCTCTCTCATGTGGATTTTCCCCCTCACAGGGCTCCTGATTGGCCCTGTGCCCAGGTGCCCCACCCCCTGGGAGAAGCGCACACAAGGAAGTCCCTTTCCCTGGCTGGCCCCATCTGAGGTGCACATGGCCGGGGAACTGTGCGGGGAAGCCCCGGGATCCCCGCTTGGAGCAGCCCTTCAGAGCCTCAGCTGAGCGGGCCAGCCTTCCTGTAAGGGAGAGCAGCCCCTGCGATCCCCAGCCACGGGATTCTTGGCCCAGCTGGCCGAGAAGGCACGCCGGAGTCCTGGCTGCTTTATCGGCGAAGAATGTGAGGTGAGCATAAGATGGGGGGGAGAGAAAGGGAGCAGAAGAGCCAGCAGCAGAAGATCCCCAGCCGGACCTGTGGGAACGCCTCCTCCTGGGGCCCGCGGGAGTGCCTCCTCTTCCTTGCCCTCCTCCTCCTCCCCTTCTTACTCCTGCTGCCCCCCAGTCGACAGTCCCGGCTGGGGCAACGGGCGGCAGGGGCATCGCTCCCTGGGCGACACTGGTGGATTGCGGATCGCTGGGAGTGCTGCATGGTGCGGAGTGGCCCCAGCTCCTCCAGTATGATGGACTTACTGGCAGCACAGGAGGCTCCAGCATTGGTCCTGGTGGGAGGTGGATCATTGCCCCAGTTCTGATTCAGGAGAAGGTTTGGCGATGCAGCTGATGGGGGGCGTTCCGCAGATGCCCCGTGACTTAAGCCCGGGGATGCCAGTGGTGCGAGGGGAGGCTTGGCAATGTAGCTGAAGGCAGGGCATTCCGCAGATGCCCCATGGCCCCAACCTGAGCCCGGGGACTCCAGCGGCATGTGGGACGGCAGCACGGGAGGCTCCAGCATTGGTCCTGGTGGGAGGCGGATCATTGCCCCGGTTCCAATGCAGGAGAAGGTTTGGCAATGCAGCTGACAGTGGGTGCTCTTTTTCTTTTTTGGGCATTTCACTTTCTTATAATTGAATTTTGTTTTCAGTGGTCATTTCATTTAAGTGTCTTGAATAAATAAGATAATAATGAAATACATGTATCATGAAGTTTGGGAATAAAGTGACAGGTGGTAACAAAATTTTTCACACAGTTGAGATATGGGAAAAAAACTGGAAATAAATTATTTGCATCATATGTCCTGATGACAATTTTAAAGAAAACAAAAAAAGTGTTTGCATAAATTGAAGAATTATTTCCTATGTTGTGATTGAGAGATTATGTTGGGGGTGATGACAACTTCCTCATTGGCTCAAGGGGGCAATTCGTTGAAAAAGATTAAAAACCACTGATCTAGAGCATTGCTTTCTAGTTCAGAATCTCATTCACCAGAGTTAAAATGCAGTATTATGTTTTGCTGGCTACTGAATCCTTTTACAGTTTGTCTTATAAATTACGAGTTCTTAACATTGGCTTTGTAGTATGCTGATATGTTTTTCCTCAGGTGGTATGCTAGATTGTCCTGAGCTGTCTATCAATATGATTTTTATTTATCGGTCAACAAGTTACCTGCAATTTGTTTCCTTAACATAATAAACATTGTAAAATCTTGACAAGGAAAAATACTTTTGTCCATTTTTAATTAATGCATCATGCAGAACTTTCCCACCCAGCCACTAATCTATTATTGATCAGGATTGGACAAATCCTGAGAAGGAGAATATCCATGCAGAGATAGCTAGGAGCAATTGATAAAAAAGCTACAGAAGCTTAGAGGAGTATCTACTTGTTTTTTTTTTAATTGAAAATTTTTAAAATTTTACAAAATAAGAAAAAACAACCCTCCCCAACCCACCCCAACCCTCCCAGTCCCTCCCTCAACTTTCCCAGAGCTGAATATAGGCTTAATTAAATTTTCTTGAATTCTTAAAATATATATATAATAAACCATAGATAAGTCTAAATACATTACTTAAACTACTAATAGAATAATTAACAATAATATATATATATATATATATATATATATATATATATATATATATATATATATATATATAATAGATAAATATTAAAGAAAAAAAAAGAAAATACCTAAAAAAAAGAAGAATAAAGAGAAAGAAAGATGAAAAGAAATATAAGAAAGTAAAATAATAATAAAACATATAAAGAAAAAGAAAAAATAATACAATCTATAAAATATTAAAATTTGTATATAAATTATTGATAAACTAAGTAATATTTTTTATATCCAACTTATGTTGTATAAAATCTATCCATTTTTCCCATACCACAAAAAACTTCTCTTGCGATTGATCCTTTAAAAAAGCCGAAATCTTTGCCATTTCCGCCAGATAGGATACTTTAAAAAACCACTCTTGCAAAGTAGGCAAAGATTCCTTCTTCCAATATTGCCCTACTAACAACCTTGCGGCTGTAATTAAATTTAACATCAATATAACCTCCTTAGTATCACAATCGGTAACAATACCTAGCAAAAACAATTGTGGGGTAAATTTTACCCTCTTTCTAAAACTTCTTTGAATATTCCCCCATATCTTAATCCAAAAGGCTTTTATATTTTTACACGACCACCAAATATGGTAATAAGTAGCATCCAAACAACCACATCTCCAACATTTGGGCTGTAAGTCGGGATACATACGAGACATTTTTTGTGGATCAAGGTGCCATCTATAAAACATTTTATAAAAATTCTCTCTTAAGTTCTGGGCTTGTGTAAATTTAACATTTCTCACCCAGATGATTTCCCAGGTATCTAGTAGAACTGGTTCACCAAAATTTTGTGCCCATTTAATCATACATTCTTTAATTAATTCTGGTTCTGAGTCCAATTCTACTAGCAACCCATAAATTCTCTTAATATGAGTTCGTCTTTGATCTTTTACTTGTTTAACAAAATTTTCATCTTCTCTAAGCAAGCCCACATTACGATCTATCTTCCATCTGTCCGCTATTTGTCTGTACTGAAACCATGAATATATAATATTTTCTTGTGCTAAATCTTCCAAAGATTTTAACTGCCAAATTTTACCATCCCATCTAAGCAATTGTGAATAAGAAACACTATCCATCTTAACTCCTCTCCTTATCCCCTCTATCGCATGCCAAGGTATAGCCCATAATGGTATTTTAGAATCAATTCTGTAGTATTTCCTCCAAACCCGAAGTAGAGAAATCCTTATAATATGGGATTTAAAAACCCGGTCAACTTTTTTATTAAAAATTAAATAGGCATGCCATCCAAAAAGTAAATCCCAACCCTCCAAGAGGAGTATTTCTACATTTGTTAAATTAACCCAATCACTAATTAATGTTAAGGCCACAGCATCATAATACAATTTCAAATTCGGTACCTTGAGTCCACCTCTCTCACGAATATCTTGTATAATTTTAAGCTTTACTCTTGGTTTTTTCCCCGCCCAGATAAATTTATTGATACCTTTCTGCCATTCATTTAAATTGACCTCATTCTTTAAGATAGGTATCATTTGAAATAAGAAAAGGAATTTAGGCAGGACATTCATTTTAATCGCCGCAATTCTTCCCAAAAGAGATAATTGCAACTTCTCCCAATTTTTCAAGTCTCTTTGTATCCTGACACAACCTTTCATAATTATTTTTATACAATTTTACATTAGAGACAGATAAAGTAACCCCCAAATATTTTACCTTATCAACAACCTCAAAATCTGTCAGATTAACCAAAGTCTGCTTATCCATATTAGTCATATTTTTGGGTAGTATTTTAGTCTTATTGTTATTAATTTTAAAACCCGAAACCCGTCCATATTGATATATCAATTGTAATAACTCTATTACGGAGTGAGTAGGTTGGGACAGGGTAACCACCAAGTCATCTGCAAAAGCTCTTAGTTTGTATTCTTTTTTGTTAACTTCTATTCCTTTTATTTGCTGTGATTCTCGAATTTTAATCAACAATATTTCCAAAGTTAAAACAAACAGCAAAGGTGACAATGGACATCCCTGTCTAGTCCCCTTTTCTATTGTAAAAACCTCTGACAAGCCCCCATTAACTATAAGTTGTGCCGTTTGTTTTTGATAAATAGCACCAAGAGCTTGTGAAATTTTTTCTCCAAAGTTCATTTTATCGATTAGTCTTAACATAAATTGCCAATTCAATTGGTCAAAAGCTTTCTCAGCATCTAGAAATATCAATCCTGCAGAGACTTGATTATTTTTATCTAGATATTCTAATAAGTTAATAATTTGTCTGACATTATTCTTCATATACCTTCCAGTTATAAAACCCGTTTGATCCTTATGTATAATCTGACACAAAACCCTCATAAGCCTATTAGCTAATATTTTTGCAAAAATCTTATAATCTACATTTAAAAGAGATATAGGTCTATAATTCTTTGGTAGAGTAAGATCTTGATCTTCTTTTGGAATTAAAGATATAAAGGCTCTGCCCCATGATGGGGGAATCTCTAAACCCTGTAATATATTATTAAAAAGCTGTCTTAAAGGTTGAATCATCTCTTGTACCAAAGTTCTATAATAAATAGATATCGAACCATCCGTACCCGGTGCTTTACCTAATTTTAGTTCTTTAATCACTGTCTCAATTTCCTCACTAGTAATTGATCTTCTGTTAATTTAGGGAAGTTGGCTTCATTTAAATAATTATCTATATCTGAGACCTGTATTTTAGTACTCTTATATAATTTTTGATAATAATCTAAAAAGATTTCTTAATCAACTCCTTCGGATATACCAATTTACCATTATGATTTATTTTATCTATAATTCTCTGTCTCTGTTGCTTTCTGAGTTGGTAAGCCAACCATCTCCCTGGTTTATTAGCATTGCAAAATGTATTTTGTCTCATATACAGTAAGTTAGTTGCAGTTTGATCAGCCATCAACATATTAAATTGTGATTTAAGCAATTTTATAGATTCTTTAACCTTTTCATCTGTAGGATTTGAAATCAAAATTTTTTCTTTTAATTTAATCTCATCTTCCAAATCCTTACGTTTCTGAATCTGCTTTTGTCTGTGAGTATTATTCATTTGTATCAAGATCCCACGCATGAAGGCTTTACCTGCATCCCATACCATTGACATTGATGTTCCCTTATGCATATTTAAAACAAAATAATCCTTTAAATGCTCCTTTAATTTTTGAACATTCTTTTCTTGTCTAAATAAGTTCTCATTAATCCTCCACGATCTCCTCTCCTCTTTTTCATCCGCCAACTCCATCCAAACTGGACTGTGGTCCGTCAAAGTCCTAGGAAAAATCTTAGCATTCTTTACCCTAAAGTATAAATCAGTTGTAATCAAGAAAAAATCAATTCTTGAAAAGGATTGGTGTCTGTCTGAAAAGAAAGTAAAGTCTCTCTCCTCCTGATTGCGTTCTCGCCAGTAGTCTCTCAGCTCCCAGTCCTCTTTCAAATCAAAAAAGGCTTTAGGTAGTTTAGCCTGTTTAAAAAAAGTAGAAGATCCTTTTTTGTCTCTTTGTATATCTAACACACCATTCCAATCACCCATTAATATCACAGATCTATAATCCAACAAAGTTAATTTCTGATGTAACAATCTGTAAAATTGTTCCTGTTGTTGGTTTGGTGCATACAACCCCACTATAAGTATTTTCTTCCCATATAAACCAACCTCAATCATAACATATCTCCCTTGAAGATCAGATTCTACCAAACAGGCTGATAAGTTTTGCTTAACATAAATGACTACTCCCCTTTTTTTTCCCAGGAGCAGAAGATACAAAATGAGATCCCAAACGAGCATTGGCTAAATGTTTTTGGTCTTTAGATAAAATATGTGTTTCCTGCAAACAAATAATATTGATTATTATGTTGCTTTAAGCAATGAAAGATTTTCTTTCTCTTTTGGGGGGAATTAAGGCCATTAGCATTCCAGGTCAGGAGCTTTACCATCTCCCTTAACCAAGAGCCTGGAGAAGACTACTTGAACATCTGCCATAGAAGAATGTACTGCAGAACTCTTGGGTCTTGCTCCTCCCACTGGCAACGAAGCAATTTCTTGAAGAGATTCTTTAACTTCTTTCTTCTGTTGTTCCTTTTCCTTGTGTCTATGTGTTGCACGGGTCATTCTTTGCTCTTTGATCTCTGTTTGTCGCGACCACTCCACCTGTGCTTTCCAGCAACCATCACACCTTGTCCTTCAGACTGTTGTTCCACCTCTTTACCATCCAAAGCTTTCTGCATCATAAATGATGGTGAGCCTGCTCCCAGGACCGAACTGTAAAACTCCTTTGCTTTAGTAACTGTATTGAGTCTGTAACGCGTCCCCGCATGGCTCACAACAATACCCATCGGAATCTCCCATCTGAATGGCATCATTCTTGTTTTAAGTTCATTAACTAGAAAAGCAAAATCTTTTCTCTTTCTTAAAATTTTAGATGGGATCTCCTTTAAGATATTGACATCTTGAGCAGCAATCTGAAACCTCTTATTATAGAAAGCTTGTATAATTTCATTACGCAGAGATCTCTTTGCAAAATAAATCACCACATCTCTTGGTAAATTCTTCTGTTTTGCGACCCAGGAATTAACTCTGTAAACTTTTTCCACTTCTCTAAGTATTCCATCTTTCTCCCTATTCAGAATAACAGCAAAGTCATTTACCACAATTTCTGCCAGATCTTGTTGCATATCCTCTTTCAGACCCCTGATTCTTAAAGCATATTCCATTTCCCTATACTGAGACATAACAATGTCATCTTGTGAAATTTCCATCTTTTTTTCCATGCCTTCAAATTTATCTTCCAGGGTATCAACCTTTTCTGCAACCTCTTCAACCCTTGAATCAAGCTTCTCAACCACAGAAGCCAGTCCTGATAGAGCCATAACTATATCTTGCCTCAGAATAGTGTTATTCTGCTCTAACAGGTTCTTCATTTCTCTTCTGATTTGAGTTTTATTCTGATCTAAAAGCTCCTTCATTTCCCCTCTAATTTCAGTTTTGTTCTGATCTAAAAGGTCCTTCATTTCCTCTCTGATTTGAGATACAGCATTTCCCATTATATCTTTCATGTCTTGTACAGATAATACTGGCAGAGGAGGAGAAGATGGTGGTGTAATTTTAGGTTGTTGTACCGGTGTAGCTTTAGGTTGTTGTACCGGTAAGATCGCAGGGGAAGAAGCCACCTTAGGAACTGTAGAAGCTGCTTGCCTCTTTGAAGCCATTTTTTAAAAAAGGAAAAATCTTATTTCCTCTTCTTTCTTCTTAAAGAAAATACAATAAAAAATCCTCTAGAAAAAAAAAAAAGCGAAGGAGAGTTTAAAAGCTATTTCAAAAACACAAAACCACCTTCTAAAAAAAAGTTTAAAAAGTTTAAGTAGAAAAAACTAAATAGTCCATCACATTCTGTTTGACTCGCTTTTTTCCGAGAAAAAAAAAAGGACTTTCAAATCGCCATTTTACTTTCACTCTCTACACAAGCAAAAAACAAAGAAAAAGAAAAGAAAATCAGCCTAAACTAAAAAGTAAATAAAAAATCAATAAGTCCAATCCTTTATCCAGCTCTGTCCGCTTTTAAAAATCACTCACCCGGTCCTTTTAAGCGTGCGGAGATGGTAGCGGCATTTCGCTTTGTTCCCGAAGGAACAGAGACAGCTGGGAGGCGGAGGCAGCCCGAACTCCGAGGGAGCTCTCTTTCTACCCCCCCAGAAAAAAAATCCTGGGGGGTTTAAGAGGCTCTACCTCTATTCGGGTGATTCTCTACCCCCTCCCTTCACCCGGGAGGGGGATTTTGAGCCGCGGGACAGCTGATCTCTGCTGTGCACCGCAGTTCTCACACCGTCCCAGGAGGACGGCTACAATGTAGCCGCCATCATCGACGCTATCCACCGGAAGCCCCTACTTGTTTTAATAATTTGAAGATAAGTGCTTTTTGTGTGGTCCTACAAAAGGATCCACACAACAAGCTATTATCTCATAATGTTTCAGTTGTATTATGGAAATCTATCTGAATAATCTATATTTAAATCCACATTTCCTATGGTCTTCAGTTATTAGTTTTTGTTTTGATACATGTTAGATTAACTGCTGGAATTTTGTGTTAACATGATCAGAGGATTGATTGCAATAAGCTTTCAGTTCACTTCCTCAGCAATTGGGAATATTTCCTAACCATGTCTAAGTTGGAAGTTGGATCTAGTATTTCCAAACACCAAACAATATTGTGACTGTAGAGTAGTCCTAATCAAACAATATCTTAGAAATAGACAATGGTGAACTAGTCTTATGGTGGTACTATAAACATTACACAGTTACTATAAACATTACATACATACCTCCCTTGCATTTTCCTACTTAGTTTCATATAAACATCTTTCCTTTGTACCAATCGTATTTGTAACAATTCTTCTGTCTGCCATTCCCAAAATTAGGTGACTGAATCTACCAGTGTGAATATCCTGTCATGCCCTGATACAATGCTAAATCATGCATTTCAAGGGCGTTGTAGGAAAGGAAGCGTGGTGTTCTCAGTTTCTTGCTACTTGGCCTCTAGCAATGGGGGTTCCAAATGTAATCTCTTTTTTCCCACCTCCCCCCAGAGAGGATTTTGCTAACAGCCTTTCAAGTTGAACCCATCTTACTTGCCATCCTGTTCTTCAATACTGAGGCTGAATTGAGAAGAAAATGCAATGAAATGCTATCTAATGTAGAGCTTAGTACTTCACCAAGCTGAGATTTTCTATATATATATATGTTCATTCAGATAATGTCTATGGAATAAAACAAGAAAGAATGAAAGTTAACAAAATGTGACTGCAAGATCAGATGTGACTACCAAAACAAATATTTTTACAGGACTGGAAGAAATATTATATTTATCTGAAAGAAGATACCCCTTCCCTCAAATAATTACTTTTAAAATGGAGAAAAAACTATAGGTTTGTGAAAATATGTATGTTGATGTATATGTCAAGAGTTACAATTTTGGAGTTGGATCATCTTAAATTCAGAACTATCTTCTTTTTGGGGAGATGTGAGTGTACTACTTTTAATCAGTGCTGACTATTGGTGACTGCAGTATTCTTGGCAATATTTTAGAAATGATTTTCCATTGCCTTCTTCCTAGGGCTGACAGAGAACAACTGATCCAAGGTCACACACTGGCTTTATGCCTAAGGCAGAACTCAGTCGCCCAGTTTCTAGCCTGATGCCTTAACCAAATTGGATGGACATAAGGCTACAGGACATATGATTCACATAAGAAGCTACAGGACATCTGATTCACATAAGCAGCTAACACATACACAACTTATTTCTAGGCGCAAAATTATTTTCAGTTTTGCCCATCCTGGTTTTATTACGATCTTGTGCCAAATTCTGAATATTCAATATACAGTACATAGCTATGGCTCTATTATGTTGATCTTGCTGTAAGAAATATTAAAAGAAGTATTTTTAAAATTAGTCTTCACAGAGAAAATATAATACAACATGCACAATTGGCAAAAAAAATCAGTTTAGGACTATTTATTTTGCATATTGATGCCCAGGAGATGTATCGCTAAGCTGAATCATAGGTGAGGCTTTGTTTCTGGTAGAGAAGGAGGATTATGTAAAAGCTTCCTTCCTGTTTGACTTATGCAACAAAACTCTCTTGAGTTTAATGTAGGTTCTATTTAATGTAAATCTACACTTCTACCTTCCCCCTCCATTCTGTTGCCCAGGAGTCTTCATTGTAGACTCCTATCTTGTCCTCTTCATTCCAAACTTCTGCCTCAACTTGAGAGGTTACTTTCAACCTAGCTTTGATAACAATTATCCTCATTGTACATCAGGGTGGTGGATAATGATACAGTTATATTGCCCCAATGTTAAATGAGAGAGAGGAAGAATTACATTTGTGACTTTTTTTTTGAAGCTTCACAAGAATTCCTACAAGCAGAACAGAATGAAATGAACTCAGTATACCATGGAGCTGAACTGATTTTCTCTGCTGGATTTTTTTTCTTTATTTGCATTTACAAAAACATTAATTCTCACACAGTGCTGCCTCAACATTAATTATTCTGCAACAAAAACAAATGATCTTGTAAACTGCTCAGTGCCATGCATGTATTAATGGTGACTGTATGGTAGGATCAGAAATAGCTGGAAATTTAAGTAATTATATAATGAAGCAAAGCAACTCTGCAAGGTGAATAAAGACAGCTTCTCCTTGAAAACTGTTTTTTATTTGTAAGCATTGCTATGTTCAATCCATGAACACCACAAAAGGCAAACACTTTTTATGCTGCATAAACATTGAAATTGTCCTCATACCACTATCTTCTTTAAAGGCTGACTTCTTTAGAGTTGTTTTTCCCTGTATCAGAACTTGCATTGTTTTATACAGTGAATGCATTAACTGTCACACAAAATCAGTGGGTTTGGAAAGATAACTTTCAAGATGTGACTGAAGTTGTTATAGCAAGATCCAATCTGAATCGGTCACTGAGACCAAACATTTATTGTTTCAAGCTTTTGGGCTCATGCTGGAGCCCATCATCAGAGAACTTCTCTCTCTCAGTAATGTGTATTGGGCTGTTCTATGCATTGTGTTTATATGGTTCCTGGCTGTGTGTGGCTTTTAGTTATTGTTAATTAAAGCTTGGAAGAGTAAGTCAATGATCAACTCACATTGGATCTTGCAACTTATCCTGGGTCATACATATTTATTTACCTTCATTTGTGAAGTTGTTATAGTTCACCATTAATTACTGATTCAAAAATTTGAAAAGTTTAGATTGCAATCATTTGTCTGATGTGGCTAAATTCAATATTATAATATAGTATAGAAAATATTCAACAGCAATATGGTATGGCAGCAGCAACTTTTAAAGATCTAAAAAACAAGTAGAGGAATTACATTAGCTAGCCAAAAGACTAGTTACATATGTACAAGAAAAGTCATGAGAATAGTAATTTCAAAATATGGGTCTCCCAAGCAATATGTTTGCATTTTATTTTACAGAAGAGAGACAATGAAAAATTTAGGCAATAATTCACTATCTGAAACAACACAATAATGATGTAGTATGTTTGCAAGAGACTCATATAACTTTCAAGGACTCTAAATATTTGATAAATTCTCATTTGGGATCACATTTCATAGCTTCAGCTCCAGGGAAAAAAGGGGGAGTTGTAATTTATGTGAAAAAAACTTATTGGCTAAACTAATTGACTCTGACTCTCAAGGAAGATATGTCATTATTGATTTAGTACTACAAGACAAGAAATTCCTTATTGTTGGATTATATGCTCCTAATCAGCAACAGAAACAATTTTATAAGTTTTTGCATGGAAAAATAACTCAGTTGGATTATAAATCTGTTATTTTGATGGGAGATTGGAATGGTGTTCTGGATTCAAGGAAGGATAAAAAGGGTTCTTTTAAAACTTTTAATCAAACTAAATTACCCAAAGCCTTTTTTGATATGAAAGATGATCTGGAACTCATTGACATTTGGCGAGAAAGGAATTTAAATGACAGAGATTTTACTTTTTATTCGGACAGACACCAATCATTTTCTAGGATTGATTTTTTTAATTACTACTGGTCTTTTTTCCAGGGTTAAAAAAGTCAAGATTTTTCCTAGGACATTGTCTGATCATAGTCCTGTGTGGTTGGAGCTATTTGTGGAAGACGGGAATAGAAGATCTTGGAGATTGAATGAAAATTTATTTACACGGGAGGAGCTTGTACAGAAATGTAGAGAATATTTGAAGGAATTTTTTATCTTAAATATGAATAAGGGTACTTCAATGTCTATGGTGTGGGATGCTAGCAAAGCTTACATGAGGGGAATTTTGATTTATATGAATAATGTTCTTAGGTCTAAATTGATACAAAAATGTAAAGAAATAGAAGAAGAGATCAAATTAAAAGAAAAGGTTTCTATCTTGAATCCAATGGATAATAAGTTAAAGGCTTCTATAAACATGCTCAGGGCGCAATTTAATATGTTAATGGCAGACCAGGTTGCGACTAATTTGCGCTATATGACACATAATACCTTTTGCAATGCAAATAAGCCTGGGAGGTGGTTGGCTTATCAATTACGTAAGAAACAGAAGGCAAGAATTATAGAGAAAGTAAAATACAAAGGTAGTGAGGTCTATCAACAGAATTTGATTAAAAAGAGTTTTTTAGATTTTTATACAAAATTATATGCTAGTGACAATATACATGCTTTAGATGTAGAGAAGTATCTACAATCAGTACATTTTCCTAAACTTTCTAATGAACAACAAAATGTGATGAATTGTTTAATTACTTCAGAGGAAATTGGTTTAGCTATTAAGCAGTTAAAGGTGGGAAAGGCCCCAGGTACAGATGGACTAACGGCAAAGTATTATAAAATGTTATCTGAAGAGATGATAGAGCCATTAAAAGAACTTTTTAATAGTATTTTGCTGGGAGCTCCGGTTCCCCCTTCCTGGAGAAAAGCTTTTATATCATTGATCCTGAAGGAGGATCAAGATCTTACTGAGCCTAAGAATTATAGACCTATATCTCTTTTAAATACAGATTATAAGATTTTTTCTAAAATTTTGACAAATAGATTAATGCAGGTTATAAAGTATTTAATTCATAGTGATCAGTCTGGATTTATAACAGGAAGATATATGAAATACAATGTAAGACAAATTCTTAACTTAATTGAGTATTTGGATAATAATAATTAGATCCCTGTGGCTTTTATATTTTTGGATGCTGAGAAAGCTTTTGATCAATTAGATTGGCAATTTTTATTTTTACTTATAGAGAAAATGAATTTTGGAGATAAGTTCCTATATGCTTTCAAGGCTATATATCAACAACAGTCTGCTCAAATTATTATTAATGGGGGATTGACAGAGACTTTTAATATTGAAAAGGGTACAAGACAAGGATGTCCATTAACCCCATTGTTATTTGTTTTTTTATTGAAAAGTTTTATACAAATTTTTAATACAATACAATATAATATCCCCCCCCACCTCCCACCTCCCTTACCCTCCCCTCTTAGTTCCCAGAGCTGATTACAGGGTTAAAAAAGAGATAAACAAACAAATTCTAATGAAACTTATCCAACTATACAAAAATAAAACCTAAAATACTTTAACTCAAATACAAAAGAAAAATTTCAAACAAAAGCATAATTAACAATATAAATAATTCCCATTTTAAACTTTAAGTTATTCAAAAACTAAATAATACTTTCTAATCCCATATTTATTCTGTACAAAATTTATCCATCTTCTCCACACCGAGATGTATCTTTCTTGTGAGTGATCCTTCAAATAAGCAGAAATTTTAGCCATTTCTGCTAAATTAGAAACTTTAAGCAACCATTCTTCTATAGTAGGCAAAGAATCTTTCTTCCAATATTGTCCAACCAATAACCTTGCTGCCGTAATAAGATTCAACATTAAAATAGTTTCTTTAGCATCACAATCTACAATAATACCTAATAAGAATAATTGTGGTGAAAACTTTATCTTTCTATTAAAAATCTTCTGAATGTTCCACCAAATCTTAATCCAAAAGGCTTTTATATTTTTACACATCCACCAAATATGATAATAAGTTGCATCCAAACATCCACACCTCCAACACTTAGGCTGTAAGTTAGGATACACGTGAGACAATTTCTGTGGATCCAAGTGCCACCTATAAAACATTTTATAAAAATTTTCTCGTAGATTTTGAGCCTGAGTAAACTTTACATTCCCAACCCAAATTGCTTCCCATGTATCTAATAAAATCGGCTCTTGAAAATTTTGAGCCCATTTTATCATACTATCTTTAACTAATTCCGTCTCTGAATCCAATTCCACTAAAACATTATAAACTCTCTTTATATGAGCTCGATTTTGATCTCTAATTTGTTTTATCAAATTCTGATCTTCCAAAGTAAAACCAACCTTTTGGTCTAAACTCCATCTATCTAACAATTGCCTATATTGAAACCAAGAGTAAACAATATTTTCTTGCCTTAATTCATCTAGCATTTTTAATTGCCAATCCTTCCCTTCCAGTTTAAGCAACTGATTATAAGAAATCCTATCCAACTTCACGCCTCTTGATATACCCTCTACTGCGTGTCCAGGAATCCCCCAAATTGGTATTTTATAATTTAATCTATAATAATATTTCTTCCAGACACGCAGTAGAGCATTTCTTAAAATATGGGACTTAAAAGCCCTATCTAGTAATAGTAATAGTAGTAAAGTTGGAAGGGACCTTGGAGGTCATCTAGTCCAACCCCCTGCTCGGGCAGGAAACCCTACGCTATTTCGGACAAATGGCTGTCCAGTCTCTTCTTAAAAACTTCCAGTGTTGGAGCATTTACTGCTTCTGGAGGCAAGCTGTTCCACTGATTAATTGTTCTCACTGTCAGGAAGTTTCTCCTTAGTTCTAGGTTGCTTCTCTCCTTGATTAGTTTCCACCCGTTGCTTCTTGTCCTGCCTTCAGGTGCTTTGGAAAATAGCTTAATTCCCTCTTCTTTATGGCAGCCCCTGAGATATTGGAATACTGCTATCATGTCCCCCCTTGTCCTTCTCTTCGTTAAACTAGACATACCCAATTCTCGCAACCGTTCCTTATATGTTTTAGCCTCCAGTCCCCTAATCATCTTTGTTGCTCTTCTCTGTACTCTTTCTAGAGTCTCAACATCTTTTTTACATCGTGGTGACCAAAACTGGATGCAGTATTCCAAGTGTGGCCTTACCAAGGCATTGAAGAGTGGTATTAATACTTCACGTGATCTTGATTCTATCCCTCTGTTAATGCAGCCTAGCACTGTGTTGGCCTTTTTGGCAGCTGCAGCACACTGCTGGCTCATATTTAAGTGATTGTCTACTAGGACTCCGAGGTCCCTCTCACAGTTACTACTATTGAGCATGGTGCCACCTATGCTGTACTTGTGCATTTGGTTTTTCTTGCCTAAATGTAGAACCTTGCTTTTTTCACCATTGAATTTCATTTTGTTAGTTAGTGCCCAGTGTTCAAGTCTGTCCAGATCCTTCTGTATCTGAAGCCTGTCTTCTGGAGTGTTGGCTATTCCTGCCAGCTTGGTGTCATCTGCAAATTTGATGAGTTCCCCATCTATCCCTTCATCCAAATCGTTGATGAAGATGTTGAAGAGTACTGGGCCCAGAACAGAGCCCTGGGGCACCCCACTACACACTTCCCTCCATATAGATGCAGTTCCATTGAGGACCACTCGCTGAGTACGGCCGGTCAGCCAGCTACGGATCCATCTGGTGGTGGTTCTGTCTACCCCACATTTTTCTATCTTGTCAAGTAGTAGGTTGTGATCTACTTTATCAAATGCCTTACTGAAGTCCAAGTAAATTATGTCCACAGCATTCCTCTGATCCACTAATTTTGTCACTTGGTCAAAGAATGCAATAAGATTTGTCTGGCATGATCTATTTTTGACAAACCCATGTTGGCTTTTAGTAATGACTTTGTTTGCCTCTAGGTGTTCGTTGATTCGTTGTTTGATTATCTTTTCCAGGATCTTCCCAGGTATTGAGGTCAGGCTGATAGGTCTGTAATTTCCTGGATCCATTTTTTTTCCTTTTTTGAGGATGGGAACTACATCAGCTCTTTTCCAGTCCTCTGGTAGTTCCCCTGTGTTCCAGGATCTTTGAAAAATATAGTTCAGTGGCTCCGATATCACATCTGCCAGTTCCTTGAGAACTCTGGGGTGTAATCCGTCTGGTCCTGGCGATTTGAACTCATCTAGGCTGGATGAGTTACCTTCTTATTATAAATTAAATAAGCATGCCATCCATATAGTAAATCTCATCCCTCCAAAAAAAAGTATATTTTGATTTGTTAAATTAATCCAATCACTAATCAATATTAAAACCGCAGCATCATAATACAATTTCAAATTAGGCATCTTAAGTCCTCCTCTTTCACGTACATCCTGAATAATCTTAAGCTTAACTCTTGGTTTTTTCCCTGCCCAAATAAATTTATTGATACCCTTCTGCCATTCTTCTAAATTAACATCTTTTTTCAAAATAGGTATCATTTGAAACAAAAAAAGAAATTTTGGTAAAACATTCATTTTAACAGCAGAAATTCTTCCTAAGAAAGATAATTGTATTTTTTTTCCAATTGTTTAAATCCTTCTGCACTTTAATCCATAATATCTCATAATTATTTTTATACAGTTTTGCTTTAGAAGCAGTTATATACACCCCTAAATATTTGGCCGTTTTTACAATTTCAAATCCAGTCAAACTAACTAACATTTCCTTTTCCTTAATAGTCAAATTTTTAGATAATATTTTAGTCTTATTATTATTAACCTTAAAACCAGAAACTTGCCCATAGTGAGTTATAATTTGTAACAAAACTAAAACCGAATTAATCGGTTGAGATAAGGTAATTACCAAATCGTCGGCAAAAGCTCTTAACCTATAATCCTTCTTATTTATCATTATTCCCTTTATTGTAGTTGATTCACGAATTTTTATTAACAAGATTTCTAGTGTTAAAACAAACAATAAAGGAGATAACGGACATCCCTGTCTTGTACCTTTTCCAATTTGAAACACCTCTGTTAATCCTCCATTAATTATAATTTGAGCCGATTGTTGTTGATAAATGCCCCTAAGGGCTTGCAAAAATTTATCCCCAAAGTTCATCTCCTCTACTACTCTTAACAAAAATTGCCAATTTAACTGATCAAAAGCGTTTTCGGCATCTAAAAAGATCAACGCAGCATTAATCTGGTTATGTTTATCCAAATATTCAATTAAGTCAACAATTTGTCTAACATTATTTTTCATATATCTTCCAGTTATAAAACCAGATTGATCAGTATGAATCACTTGTTTCAAAACAATCATCTATCTATTCGCCAATATTTTAGAAAAAAATTTATAATCTGTATTCAAAAGAGATATAGGTCTATAATTTTTTGGTTGAGTAAGATCTTGATCTTCTTTTGGAATCAGCGATATAAATGCCCTTTTCCAAGATGGAGGTATCTCTGCACCCAATAATATACTATTGAAAAGTTCCTTTAATGGTTCTAACATTTCCTCAGATAGTGTTTTATAATAAATTGCAGTCAATCCATCTGTACCAGGTGCTTTGCCGACTTTTAATTGTTTGATAGCCATAATAATTTCCTCTGAAGTAATTAAACCATTAATCAATCTCATTTCGTTGGTCATTTGTAAGCTTAGGAAAATGGGCTTCTTGTAAATACTTATCTATATCCAAACTTTGTATCTTTTCACCAGCATATAACTTTGTGTAAAAATCTAAAAAAGTTTTTTTAATCAGCTCTTGCTGAGAAACTACTTTACCTTTATAATTTATTCTATCTATAATCCTAGACCTCTGTTTCTTCTGTAATTGATAAGCCAGCCATCTACCAGGCTTATTTGCATTACAAAAAGTATTATGTTTCATATAACGCAGGTTGGTTACCACCTGATCAGCCATTAACATATTAAATTGTTCTTTAAGCATATTTATAGAGGCCTTCAAATTATTATCCAAAGGATTCTTTTCTTTCAATTTAATCTCCTCCTCCAGCTCATTACATTTCTGCAAATGATTACGCCTGTGGGCATTATTCATTTGAATCAAAACTCCTCGCATAAAAGCTTTACTAGCATCCCACACCATCGTCATTGAAGTAGCCTTATACATATTTAAAGTAAAAAAATTCTTTCAAATATTCTCTACACTTTTGTGAGTTTACCTCATATCTAAATAGTTCTCATTCAACCTTCAAGATCTTCTACTCCCTTTATCCACAAATAATTCCAATCATACAGGACTATGATCGGTCAATTTCCTAGGAAAAATTTTAGTATTCTTAACACTAAAATATAAATCAGTAGTAATAAAAAAAATGTCAATTCTTGAAAATGATTGGTGCCTGTTGGAAAAGAAGATAAAGTCCCTCTCTTCCACATTTCGTTCCCGCCAAATGTCTCTCAATTCCAAATTATTTTTCAAATCAAAGAAAGTCTTAGATAATTTAGCTTGATTGGAGAGCATGGAAGATCCTTTCTTGTCCTTATTTGTTTCTAAAACACCATTCCAATCTCCCATCAAGATGACATATTTATAGTCCAATGAAGTTAATTTTTGATGTAATAATTTATAAAACTGTTTTTGTTGTTGATTAGGAGCATACAACCCCACTATAAGAAATTTCTTTCCATACAACTCCAACTCAATAAAAACATATCTCCCTTGAGAATCAGAGTCTATCAATTTATCTGACAAATTTTTCTTTACATAAATAACAACATTCCATTTTTTTTCCCGGAACTGAAGATGTAAAATGTTAACCCAACCGGGAATTTGTTTTAACAATTGAGATTTTGTTAATTCAGATTCAAGAGTCAACCATACTTATGGGAAATAAAAATAAATAAGAATGAGTATAGATTGAGAGCTTTGCGGATGATTTGGTTTTAACTTTATTACAACCGATTCAATCAGTTAGTCATTTGTTGGAACTTATAACTCAATATGGGAAAGTTTCTGGTTTTAAAGTAAATAATAATAAGATTAAAATATTATCTAAGAATATGACTGAGAGGGAAAATGAAATTTTAGTTAAACTTACAGGTTTTCAGATAGTGAAAAAGGTTAAATATTTGGGAGTATATATAACTGCTTCTAATGGAAAATTATATAAGAATAATTATGAATTATTATGGACAAAAATACAAAAGGATTTAAATGATTGGAAAAAATTACAACTGTCATTGTTGGGGAGAATTTCAGCTGTAAAAATGAATGTTCTACCAAAGTTTCTTTTTTTGTTTCAAATGATACCCATTTTAAAAAAAGATGCTAATTTGGATGAGTGGCAGAAGGGTATCAATAAATTTATTTGGGCTGGGAAGAAACCAAGGCTGAAGTTTAAGATTTTGCAAGATGCTCGAGAAAGAGGAGGGCTTAAAGCACCTAATTTGAAATTATATTATAATGCAGCCACATTAACTTTGATAAGTGATTGGCTTAATTTAACAAACAAAAATATTCTTTCTCTTGAAGGGTGGGATTTATTATATGGTTGGCATACATATTTAATTTTCAATAAGAAAGTAGATCGGGCTTTTAAATCACATATTTTAAGAAATGCCTTACTTCGAGTCTGGAAGAAATATCATTACAGGTTAAATTACAAAATACCTATTTGGAGGATTCCTGGACATGCAGTTGAGGGGATTTCTAAAGGGATGAATTTTGAAAAAATTCCATATAAAGAATTACTTATTTGGTCAGGTACTGACTGGCAGTTAAAATCTTTAGATGTATTAAGGCAAGAAAATATTTTACACTCATGGTTTCAGTATTTACAAATAGTGGATAGGTGGACTTTAGATAAGAAAATTGGAATAACATTAGGAGATGAAAATTTGGTAATTCAGATTAAAGATCAGAATCAGGCCCACATAAAAAAATTTATAATGCGTTAATAGAATTGGACTCGGAAATGGATTTGGTTAAAGACTGTATGGTTAAATGGGCTCAGAATATCCAGGAACCGATCCCATTGGATTTATGGGAGATAATTTGGATTAGAAATGTTAAATTTACACAGGCTCAAAATTTAAGGGAAAATTTTTACAAAATGCTTTATAGGTGGCATTTGGATCCTAAAAAGTTGTCTTGTATGTATCCTAATTTACAGCCTAAATGCTGGAAATGCGGTAGTTCTGACGCAACTTATTTTCATGTTTGGTGGACTTGTAAAAATATTAAGGCTTTTTGGATTATGATTTGGTGGAACATTCAAAAGATTTTTAAAAGGAAGATAAAGTTTACTCCTCAACTATTTTTACTAGGGATTTTTGTGAATTTTGATGTTAAAGAAACTATTTTAATGTTGAATTTAGTAACAGCAGCAAGGTTATTGGTAGGTCAATATTGGAAGAAAGATTCGTTGCCTACTATAGAAGAATGGACACTTAAGGTTTCTAATTTAGCAGAAATGGTTAAAATTTCTGCTTATTTAAAGGATCATACACAAGAAAGATATATTATGGTATGGAGAAGATGGATAGATTATATTCAGATTAAATATGGAACTAAAAAGTTCCATTTATTTTATGATTAAATTTTAAATAATAATTATTATTAATAGCATTTTATAATGGAAATTATTTAGTTTATTTATTGTTATTATGGTATTTTATAATAATTGTTTTAAAATAGATTTGTTTATAATATTATGATATTAAGGTTTAAAGGGAGTTAAGGGTTAAGTATGAATTTGGTTAGTGTATAATTTGTTAAATTTAATTAGATTTTGTTTAATATGTTTGTAATAACCCTGTACTTGGCTCTGGGAAGTGGGGGGGTAGGGGGCTGGGGGTGGATAGGTTTGGGGGTTAAATTTTTTTTATTAATTGTTAATAAAACTTTTTCAATAAAAAAAATCTAGGCAATAATTTCTAAGGAAAGAGAGTAGGATAATAAAAAAAATGTATAAAGAAACCTTCATGTTATTAAATTTGCCTCAGGGAGAGGGAAAGGACAAGCAACATTCAACAACATGGGTCAAAATTTAGTTTTCCTACAGATTATACATTTCTTTGAATGTTGTGATACAGTGCTTGTTTCAAACTTGCATTAGAAATCTAATTTTAAAGGAATATTCTAGCACTAATGATGTTAATGAAACATCTGCAAGAAAACAACCAAGCACCCCTCATTTCAATCCTGAACTACAAATATTCTCCTTTAAAGGAATATTCATACCAGAGTTTATATTTAAGCAGCAATGTGGGTACAAATGCATGCAATGTAATATGGATAAATTGATGCTAATTTTGTACATTAAAAAGGGAGACTCGGTGCATGCAAAACATGTTCATTTGGTTATCCTTATCTGTATCATACAGATTAACTCTAAATTTGTATATCCAGGTGAGAATAATTCATTCATTGGGTGATAATTTGTCATCCTTTTCACTGAGGAAAATTGAACAGTTAAAGTTTCTCCTTGCTTTAGCTTCTCTTTTCTAGCAATTTTTTTAATAGGGTAATTTTATTAAAAATTAGTATTGTAAAATACAAATTAAAAAAGAAAAGAAAAAATAGAAAGTACAGAAAAGAAAAGAAACAAAAAATAAAAATATAGTAAAGAAAAAGAATAGAAAATATAAAGAAATGACTTTTCCCTTCATCACAAGTATAAACGGTTTTAGTAACTTATTAGTTCTCTTAAAATATAACAAATGATCTATTTTCCCATATTGCATCTTAAAACCTCAGTTTTAATCCATTAAGGTTATCAGAGATAACATCTCTTTTTAATCATTATCAAATAAATCTGTTTTATATCCCCTTCTTTTATTTTTAACGATCTTGATCTTTAGTCCCTAGAATTTGTCCTAGAACTTGATTTCTTTTTATTTTTTTTCTTTCTTTCTCCTTTCTCACAAAATTCTTCAAAGCTTTAACAAGTTATTTTTTTTTTTTTTTTGTAAATCCAGTATATTGGTAGGAAAGTTATACAGATCACTCTCTTGGTTTGTTATTTGTATATCTCTTTTAATTATTAAGAAATCAGCCAGTTTCTTTTGTATGTCCTGTATGTATGTTTGTATGTCCATCTTTTTCCATGTCATTCTTATAATCTGTCATTTTTAAATCACTTTCAGATCAGTGTCAGTTTTGTGTGGTAAAACTGGTTTCTTTTTAATAACAAATCTTAAATACGATCCATCTACAGAGGTAGATACCTTCAAAGTCTCATCCTATTATATTTTTGTAAAATAATTAAAAACAAGTATTTCCTATGGAAAAGATTCTTATAACTGATTCCAAAATTTTATCCATAGGGACTCTTAGTTCATTTATAACTTTCCAGAAGCAAAATTCTAATCATGCTTTGCTCCCTATGCAAAAAAAAAAAAAAAGTCTTTAAACTTGTATTTAAAATATATTTGCTAAGAACTGAAGAAAACTCATTTGGTGTTTTGAGACTTGTCAGTTCAATGGTCGCTAATAGCTAAGAAGCAATTTTTGAAAGTTATTAGAAAAGAAAATGTGTGAACACAGTGTCCCTTCAAACATGCCAACCATAGTTTGAGCAAGATGATTCTCATCCCCCAGAACCCTAAACTCACCAGAGATCATTATCTTTTTTATAATATTTTATTAGTTTTCTAATTTTACAATTAATTATTTAAACATGGTGACTGGGTTAATCAATAGTTCAATAACATATATAAATCTTTAGTATAAATCTCAAGTTACAACATCAGATATTTCCTCTCTTTTTCCCTTAATATCTACTATCTCATATTAGGCTAATACAGTTCTTATTATTAACTAAGTAAAAACATCTTTGTTACATTTATCAATAATTTTTAGCTTATACGTATCTTAATTGTGTTTGCATTCAATCCTTAAATACAATTAATGTCCTGTTATTGCTTTTTTCACCAAGCTTTAATTTCCCATCAATATTCAAATTAACATTTGCATTTATTAGATCACCTCCCTATTACTCCAATTTCCCACAATTGTCCTGATAGGTTTATCTTCCCTTCAATCTGTTCTTTTTCCTTTCTCTCAAATTTCTTCTGATTTTTGTAAAAAGTCTTTTCCATTTTCAGTGTTGTCACTCCCTGTTCTGATTTTTTCATTGGCTGGATCTGTTGGTCAATTGAATCCTCTGTCTTAGGGTGTAGTTGTTCCACTTCTCCTGTTATTTTCTGCATTGTTAGTTCTTTGGTTGTAGTCAAGAACTGGGTTGTATATTTAAGCTGGCATCTTGTTCCTTTATGTTGCATCTTATTTTGTCACAAGCTGAAAGAATGGTTTCATGTATTGATTTTAACATGGAAAAGATTTTTTCCTGATCTTCATCCATATTCTCTTGATATTATGTTAAGTTGAAGACTTTAGAATTAAATGTTAAAAATAGTTTTTTGTTTTTTATTGCTAGGTATGGGACATCTATTTCACATGTTATAGGTGGTCTTTATAGTAGAAATTGTTTGTCAAGAGTTTAGAGTTTATAGTCCAAGATATTCCATCATCTCATATAATAACATATGCTTCTTGTGTAAAGTATTAGAAAAGCAATTCCCCATATATAGCTCTGAAAGTCAGTAAAAGTTTACATTCATAGTTCAAACAAGCCAGATATGCCACCCAGAAATTCCTTCTTTGCAGCTGAGTTTTTCACAGGTGGTAGCTGTCAAGGTCAAAGAAGTTTTTTTCTGGAGTCTGGGCTTCAGGCCAAGTCTCTTTTAGGCAATAACAAGTTGTAATACCATACTTTGCCACAAGATGTCACCGATGCCATTTAAAGCTTTTTAAGTCCAAAGTTTTTATGATAGTTTTTCAAGTCTTGTTTCTTTTTTTTTAGATAAAAACAAACATCTCCATTAAAAATAGGAACACTTTTAGTCCCCAAGTTTCAAAAGCATATACATCCAGTTAGATTAAAATTGTTCTTACAGTTTCTCTGTTTCCCCTGGGTAGTTAGTTGCTGCTGTACTTAGAGGATGGGGTAAAAATTCCCTTCCCTCTCTCCTCACAGGAGGAAAAATACTTTGGGCAGCTTTTACAGGAAAAAATAGTTAGTCTTAAAGAGAAGATCAGATCTCAGCCAGTTTCATCCGTGTTGCTTTAAAGCTGCTTGGTGGTGATTTTGACTTTGGCTGTCAGCAGATTAGTGATGAGCCATATTGCTTTGGCCAGTCTTTCCACGCAGGTTTGGAGGGTTTCCCCAGATCCAATGAAAGGGCTGCCACCCTCCCACAATCAAGCGGGGGTCCCCTCCTTATTTGTCGCACCTACAGGGTGACTTTTGATCCTTTCCAGGGCCCCCCAGTAGGATGGAATTGGACGCAAAAGATGGAACTCATCTTCAAGCATCTGCAGTGCCGCGATGGCAAACCGGAAGTCACCAGAGATCATTATCTTGTGGTCTCCTTGAGAGGTGCTGCTATCCGGAGCAATTGAGAGTGCTCTCAAATTATTTCCTTATCTGGAAAGGAATGACAAAGAATAGGCTTATTTGCCAGTTTGTCAACGCTGCTAACATTGGATGTTCTTGCTTTGACAAAATATGAAGGCAGTCACTCTCTGTATAAGCTGTGTGATATTTTTAGAGTTAAATTAGATGATGCTGGGAGGGGAGGAGAAAAAATGTGTGTGGGGATTAGTTAAGATAAGAAACCGGAGGGCTACAGAACGGAAGGGAAACTTTGTCCTTCAAACTAATTGGAGAAAGTGATTTATGATTGCAAATTAGAGGAGTCATAAATGCTGTGCCAACATTTTGTTACACGATTAAAGACTTTTTAGGATAAACAATGCCTGGAGGTTCTTTGAAATGTTTCATTAGTCGGAACCATGATATCATGCCAAGATCTACTTTCTTTTCAAGCAACCTGGGGTCTTGAACTCCAGCCACTGTCTCTAGGTTTGAAAGAAGCTCACAAAGATTCAGGAGGAAAATTTCATCATGGAAAAAGAGAACCTGCTTGAAGATGGTGACCTGGCAGTCTGTTGCTTCCTTCCAGAGGAGGAAGCAACAGACAGCATGCTGTGGAAGGATGAGTTTTTGTAGCCAGGAGAGCTGATCTGGCCATCAGCCAGGCCCAGCCCAGTGGAGACTCCAGATGCCTCCAGACCGCCAGCGGAGAGCTACCAGATCATTTGCCACTGAAGGTTCGGGTGAGTGACTGGAAAGATTTGAAAAGCTAGAGATGAGAAGCAGAAATCAACTCCTGCAGAGAGGAGCCTACAGCCCCTCTATTGCAGATCAGACAGCCTTCCAGACCCTGTCTTTCCCTGCCAGGGTGTCCAGCCCTGAAGAGAGAGGGAACCCCAGTCTGAGGCCTCTGCAGCAATGAGGAGCAGGTTGATGGTCAGCAACCTCTAAGCTTGCCACAACTAATAGAGGCCTTGCAACAACTTGGGGTGGTGCAGAAGCCAGGAGATCAGCAGCTGGTGGGAGGATGACCACAGCAAGGAGATTGGTCACCACACCCAAATGTACAGTAACTGCAGCAGGGGGTGTGGCCACAGCCCCTGAATGTGCAACCCCTGGGCATGCAGCAACAGTCAGGATGGGATCAGCAGCAACTGGGGGTGTGACAGAGATGGTGGGGGGTTCAGCAATTATTAATTGCTCCACCATTCAGAGCAACCTTCGATGGGGGACCCAGAAAAGCTGATTTTCTTCCTCAACCAAGTGCGCTGTCATTTGAACCACTGGGCCTATTTCTACCCAGACCCAGGCGCTATGGTCAATGTGATTGCATCCAGCCTAGAGGGAGAAGCATCCAAATGGCTGAACAATTTATATAATGAGCAAGCTTCCAAATTGGAGGACCCCCACTAATCCTCCTAGGGCTGAGAGAAAGATTTGAGGACCAATCCATTGGCCTGAAAGCAGGAGAACAAATCCACAAAATAAAACAAGCTGAAAGGCCTGCCCTGGAGTACATACGAGAGTTTTGCAAGATAGCAGGTCGGATAGAGAAGTGGTCTAAACAATCCCTAATCCATCACTTCATTGAGGGATTAGATGACCACCTCTATCGATCAGTACCTGATCAGCTGCAAGAATGGTACCAGACAGCAGTGAGGCTAGACGTTCAGCTATAAGAAGCCTCCCCCACCTGAATCCAAGCCAAAGTCAGAGCAACCCAAATGGCAATCATCCCCACGAAAATCTCCAACTACTGTGATGGCTGAAAGACCCAGGCCATCTGCTGCCCCATCAATTAAGTGTTTATGGTGTGGACAAAAGGGATATTGAGCAGCAAACTGTTCAGTCCCCTACCCCCAACAACAGAACAGACTGGGACCAGCAGCAAGAAAGAAACCTGCCCAGGGGCTAACGAGAGAGAAATCTACCCAGATCACACAGGAAACTGTTGCCCAGGTCACATCCCCCAGACAGGAGGACACTGGGACTCTGAGTGGACCTGCCCCTGCTCTACCCTCCTTTGACAATGACAATGAAGGAGAGAACGACCCAATGGTGAGTCGACACGTCCTGCCTTTTTCACTGCCCGCCAAATTTATAATCCCTAAGTCAGGGGCACAAATAGACTTAAATGTGCTAACTGATTCTGGATGCTCGTGGTGCATCACTAGCCTACCATTTGCCATGAAAATAGGCCTATGGGTGAAACAGCTCTCCAAACCTGTGAGGTCTGAGCAAGCCAATGGCTCCCTGATGGGAGGGACTTTAGTCACGCAATTAACTGAACCCCTACACCTAGAAATAGGTGAATACTGGGAGTTTATTTGTTTCTTGGTGGCCCCAAAACTGACTGAGGCTGTGATCCTAGGATTAGCCTGGTTGGACAAATGGAAAACATTTATCTGGTGGGAGCAAGGAATGAAACTGTGAGGTATCTATAGGGCCTAAACCTCCCACTATTTCAACTAACATTGCAGGACACTTTAGGCCACCAAATGAGTGAGCGCACATGGCTGCCTCACCGCCACCAGGTGGGCCAATCATCCCCAGTAAGTACCCGGACCTGGCGGAAGCATTCAGTGAGAAAGAATGTGATACCCTGCCCCCTCACAGACTCAATGATTGTTCAATCAAACTGTTGCTGGGAGCCAAACTCCCATGACCGAGAATATATGCTATGTCCCCCCTCGAAATGGAGGAGATGCAACAATACGTGAATAAAAACCTAGCAAGGGGATTCATTGAATGAGACAAGTCTACTGTGGGAGCCCCTGTGTTGTTCAAAGAAATAAAAGATGTCTCTCTTTGTCTCTGCATAGACTATAAGGGTCTCAACACTGTGAGTGTGGAAAATAAATATCTCCCCCTCCTAAAGGACTTATTAACCCATTTGGCTAAGGGGAGTATCTTCACTAAATTAGACCTGAGAGAGGTGTACTACTGGGTGAGAATAAAGGAGGGAAATGAATGGAAAACTGCCTTCAACTGCCCCATGGGGACCTATCAATTCAAAGTCATGCCATTTGGACTACAGGGGCCCCCAGCCGTATTCATGCAGTTGATTAATGAGGTCCTACATGATCACTTGTACAAAGGGGTTCTGGTGTATCTTGATGATATCCTGATATACAGCACGAATATGACTGATCACATAAAGCTGGTGAGAGAAGTATTAAAGAAACTATTGAATGCCAAGCTTTATGCCAAATTGTCAAAATGTGAATTTCTCCAGACCCAGTTAGATTATCTTGGCTACAGAATTTCCAATGAGGGCATAGAAATGGACCCAGCCAAATGAAAACTATAACTGAAGGCTTGCAAACAGCTTCAGAGCTTTTTGAGTTTTGCCAACTTCTATCATCAATTCATCCCCACCTTTGCCGAGATTGCCCTACTCCTTACAGAACTACTCAAAACAGGCAAAGGGGGAGGAAAGCCGCGACTGAGCTAACCACTAGCATGGACGATGGGATGTCAAACTGCTTTTGAGAATTTAAAAAGACTATTTGCTGCTGAGCCAGCCCTAAAGCACCCCTGCCCAGGGGAGCCCTTCGTAATTCAAGTGACGCCAGTGACATGGCAGTCGAAGCAGTATTACTGCAAAAGAACAAAAGTGGGGTCCTGCAACCCTGCACCTACACCTCTAAAAAATTCACTGAAAGCGAGAAGAGATGGGAAATCTGGGAGAAGGAGGCCTGCAGAATTAGGTGGGGCATGTTAAACTGATGATACTATCTAGAGGGGAGCAAGGTGCCTTTTGAAGTATGGACAGATCACAAAAATCTAGAAGCACTGAAAATTCCCTGCAAATTGTCCCCAAAGCAAGTGCGGTGGGCACAGTACTTTAACCATTTCAACTTCACTCTAAAATACATACCGGAAGGAAAAAACTTCCTATCTGATGCGCTATCGAGATTGCCCCAGTACAAAAGCAAACATGAAGAGGTTAACGAGGCAATTATCTCCAGTCGACAAGCTGCCTCTCAACTCATGCCTCGCAGGGTCCCTAATCCTGATGACCCTGGGGTAAAGAAAATAAAACAAGAGCTCCTCACCGATCAATGGTTCAAAGATAATCAAACCTCCCTAACATGCAGGGATGGTTTGGCTTACAAGGGGGGGAAACTGTATCTGCCTGAAGCCCTCCATCTTAATACTCTCAAACACAGCCATGACGGAAAAAAAGCTAGAATTAAGATGAAAACATTACAAGATGCTAAGGAAAACGGAGGTTTTGGGTTGCCAGAATGGACGTTGTATTACCAAGCATCTGTGTTAACATGGGTGAAAGAGTGGATAACACTTAGAAATAAAAGGTTATTGTATTTAGAGGGACATGATTTACAATTGGAGTGGCACGCTTTCTTATGGTATGGGAAAAATAAAGTCCATAAGTACTTTCAAAATCATTTTATAAGAAATGCCTTGTCAAAAGTATGGGAAAAAATTAAAGCTAAAATATATTTAAAAATTCCAGAGTGGTTATCAACGATGGAGGTATTTATACATCCGAACTTGGTAAACTTTGAAAAAATATGGACATATAAAGATATTCTAGATATTGATGGAAAATTAAAATCTAAACAAGAACTGGAAAATCAGGGAATTAACTTGTCCTGGTGGACACATTTACAGATACAAAGTAGATATGAAAAAGATGTAAAATTGTATGGATTTTTATAAGGATCAAACTGTGATTGATAAGATTTTGTTAACCTCAGATGAGAAATTAATCAAGAAAATGTATAACTTTTTGTTAATTTTGGATATGAAAAGTGAACAAGTGAAAGAAACAATGACAAGATGGGCAAGATTTTTTTGGCTATAATATAGAATTAGAAAAATGGCAAATGTTATGGGAGAAAAACTTACAAATTAACAATGTCAACCTCATACAAAGAAAATCTGTATAAAATGTTTTATAGATGGCACCTGCCGCCAGCAAGATTAGCAAAAATGTTTAAAAATATGTCAGATAGATGTTGGAAATGTAAACATAACATAGGCATGTATTATCACATTTGGTGGACATGTAGTAAGGCAAAGGCCTATTAGAAAAAGATACATATGTGGTTAGAAAAAATATTGGGTGAACAAGTGGATTTTAAACCTGAACTTTTTTTACTAGGTATTATGCCTGAAAAGACTAATAAGCAGAAATTATATTTAATCTTACACATTACTACAGCAGCGAGAATAATTTTTGCACAATACTGGAAGAATGAAGGACTGCCATCAGAGGAAGAAGTAATCAGGAAAATATTGGAATGTGCAGAGATGGACAGATTAACTATGAGGTTGAAAGATAAAGAAGATACAGACTACTATCAAATTTGGAACCTATTTTATTTTTGGCTAGAGGAAAAAATGAAGGATTAGGAATTGAACATGTATTAGCATAGCAAACTCCAGACAACTTGTTGATTGGAAAAATTAACATATGTTGATGAAAAAAACCCCAATAAAATCTTTACTAAAAAAAAAAAAACACAGCCATGATGTAAAACAGGCTGGGCACTTTGGATATTTAAAAACTCTACACATCATACGCTAGCAATTTAGGTGGCCGGGGCTAAAACAAGATATGAAAAACTATGCCAGGAGTTGTATTGTATGTGCCACCATGAAAAGAATTCCAGGGAAACACCCTGGGCTACTGCAACCCTGGGAAGAAATAGCTATGGACTTTATAGTAGACCTACCTGAAAGTAGAGGAAATACTGTCATCTGGATTGTGATAGACCTGTTCTCAGAGCAGGCTTATTTCATTGCCTGCAAAGGACTCCCATCTGCCCAACGACTGACTAAATTGTTCCTGAAACATATCTACCGGCTGTATGGCACTCCTAAACGAATAATTTCGGACAGAGGGGTGTAGTTTATAGCGAACCTTTGGAGGAAGTTTCTTAAATTAATTGGATCATCTCAAGGCTTATCATCTACTTTTCATCCAGCTAACAATGGGGCTGCAGAATCTGCTAACAAAATGGTGGAGCAATATCTCAGATGCTACGTTTCCTACCAACAGACAAACTGGACTGATCTCCTCCCTTTCGCCAAGGTGGCTTACAATAACTCTGTTCAAAGCAGCACTGGCTATATGCCTTTCAGAGTAGCCACAGGAAAAGAGTTCAGCTCAATACCTGAATACCCTCAGGTGCCTTCCGCCTCCCAGACACTTTATCAATGGGTGAGGGGGTGGGAAGAAGTTTGGAGAAACATGAAAACTGTGTTAAAAAAGACTTCCAAGACCTATAAAAAGCAGGCTGATAAAAAGAGGGCTCCCCAAAGAACATTCCAAGTTGGGGGGAAAGGTTAATCTGTCGACTAAATATTTACACCTTAAATTACCCAGTAAGAAATTAGGACTGAAATTCCTGGGGCCTTTTCTCATCATGAGGATCATCACAGTGGAATTAAAACTCCCTAGGCTTTTAGAGAAAATTCACACTGTCTTCTATTGCAGCTTGTTAAAACCATATTGGGGCTCCACTTTAAGACCTCCCCCTAAGAAAGCACCTAGGCCCCTCATAGTAGCCAGACTCACTATGAAGTGGAACATATTCTTGACTCTAGAATTTTTAAAGGGAAATTGCAGTACCTAGTACAATGGAAGGGGTACTGCTGTCTGAAGCTACTTGGGTGAAATCTAGTGATGTGAAGGCTGGCCGACTCATCAAAATGTTTCATGAGAAAAACCCCAACACACCAAGAGATAATCCCTGACATACGCTTTTGTTTACATACAGGATCTATCCTTTTTGTTAAGGAGGGCCAGATGTCAACACTGCTAACATTGGATGTTCTTGCTTTGACAAAATATGAAGGCAGCCACTCTCTGTATAAGCGGTGTAGTATTTTTAGAGTTAAATTAGATGATGCTGGGAGGGGAGGAGAATGTGTGTGTTGATTACTTAAGACAAAAAAACTGCGGGCTACAGAACAGAAGGGAAACTTTGCCCTTCAAACTAATTGGAGAACGTGATTTATGATTGCAAATTAGAGGAGTGGAATATGCTGGAATATTATGTGCTCAGGGGAGGGGAATTCAGATTTTGGCATCCTCCATGCTGTGCCAATTAAAGACTTTTTAGGATAAACAATGCCTGGAAGTTCTTTGAAGTGTTTCATTAGTCAGAACCATGACAGGGCTCCAGTGCTTGCCATAGCTAATAGAGGCCTTGCAACAGCTTGGGGTGGTGCAGAAGCCAGGAGATCAGCAGCTGGTGGTTTGACATCCCATTGTCCACATCCCATTTTAGCCCCGGCCACCTAAATTTCCAGCATATGAGGTGCAGAGTTTTTAGATATCCAAAGTGTCCAGCCTGTTTTATGTCATGGCTGTGTTTTAGAGCCTTGAGATGGAGGACTTCAGGCAAATACAGTTTATCCCCCTTGTAAGCCAAACCATCCATACATGTCAGGGAGGTTTTATTGTCTTTGAACCATTGATTGGTGAGGAGCTCTGGTTTTATCTTCTTTGCCCCAGGGTCATCAGGATTAGGGGCCCTGTGAGGCATGAGTTGGGCAGCAGTTTGTGGACTGGAGATAGTTGCCTTGTTAATCTCTTCATGTTTGCTTTTGTACTGGGGCAATATCGATAGCACATCAGCTAGGACAACCTGTGGGTCGGGACCCCATTTGGAGTCGAACGACCATTTCACGGGGGTCGCCAAACAACACAGTCTGCCATTTTTTCCCCTTTCCCTTAGCTGTGCTACTCCCTTTTATTCTATTGGCTTTTGAAAGCCAATAGAATAGACTCTCTTGAATAGAGTCTAATTCTATTGGCTTTCAAAAATAGGAATTGTCCAGGCTGTCTCTGCCCTGCTGAGCCTGCCAAAAGTCCCATTCTGCAAATGGTGCTGCACCAGTTGAGTAGTCCTCGACTTACGGCCGGTTGAGTAGTCCTCGACTTACGACTGCTTGGGGATCGCGGCATTAAAAAGGTTGAGAACCACTGAGCTAGGAGGTTTTTCCCTCCCAGTATATATTTTAGAGTGAAGTTGAAACAGTTAAAGTACTGTGCCCACCGCACTTGCTTTGGGGACAATTTGCAGGGAGTTTTCAGTGCTTCTAGATTTTTGTGATCTGTCCATACTTCAAAAGGCACCTTGCTCCCCTCTAGATAGTATCATCAGTTTAACAGGCCCCACCTAATTGTGAAGGCCTCCTTCTCCCAGATTGCCCATCTCCTCTCACTTTCAGTGAATTTTTTTGGAGGTGTAGGTGAAGGGTTGTAGAACTCCACTTTTGTTCTTTTGCAGTAACACAGCTCTGACTGCCATGTCACTGGCAGCTTCAATTCTGCTATGGTAAATGACTCCACTTTCAGTTTGCCATTTCTTGCACAGAAGTGAATAATTTTCTGGAAATTCTTCACTCTCTGGCTTCTCAAAGTCTTTTTCAGTCCAGTTACCTTAGCATGTTTCTCTTATTCAAAAACTAATAGAAAGTTCAATGAAAATATTCTGTAACTGGAGGCTGAAAGCAATGAAGATGCAGTCAAAGTTAAACTATTGAACAATGCAGCAAGCAACTGTCTTTTTCCCTTGGGAAAATGAAAATCTGTTCATCCAAGATAACTGGGCTATTCTGGTGTATGGTAGTGATTGCTATTAATTGTAGGGTGTTCTTCAGCAATCACTGAAAATCATCTAGAGTAAGTCACATAGTTCAAACCTACATATACAGTGGTGGATTTGATTAATTAGCCAGTACCTTTTCAAAAATATTTACTGGCTTTGAAAAAAACAGAAGCAGTTACCCTGGGACTCTTCATTTTTCCTGGTGTTTTCAATTTTACCTGCTTCCTGGTACATTTCTCTTAATTTTGCCCATAACAATCATTCTCTGACTTGCCAGCTGATAGCAAAACTCATGTATTACCCTCTATTTATATTTGTAATTGTTGTATTTATTTTTCACTCTTCTCTAAGAGGTGCTTAGCTTGAAGACATCTAGCAAGGGAGAAGTCACTACCCTATGAGAAATATTAAGTGGCCGCTGCGGACACTGGAAGGCAAGCTCCGTCTTCTGTGTTCAGTTTCGCTCTGCTGGGGGACCCTGTAAAGGGTTGAAAGTCACTCTGTAGGGGGTGACGAGCAAGGAGGGGACCCCCATTTGATTGTAGGAGGGCAGCAGCCCTTCTGCTCAATCCAGGGCAGCCCTTCAAACCAGTGGCAGAAAGACCGGCCATAGTAATATGGCCAATCACTAGGCTGCAGACAGCTGAAGTCAAATTTACCACCAAGCACTTTGAAAGCAACACGGATGAAACTGGATGAGATCTGATCTTCTCTTTACCCTAAGTACTTTCTTTTCCTGTAAAAGCTGCCTGAAGTATCTTTCCCCCTGTGAGGAGAGAGGGACTTTCTATCCCACCCTCTAAGAATAGCGGCGACTGACTACCAGGGGAATTAAAGCACTAAAAGAACAACTTTAATCTAATTGGATTTATATGTTCCTGAAACTTGGGGACCAAAATTTTTCCTATTTTTATTGGAGACTTTTGCTTTTATTTACAAAAAAATAAAATAAAAATGGAAAAAGGATTATAAAAATTTTGGACTTAAAAAACCTTAAATGGAATCGGTGACATCTTGTGGCAAAGTTTGATATTACAACTTGTTATTTCCTAAAAGAGACTTGGCTCAAAGCCCAACCTTAGATAAGACTCTTCTGACCTTGGCACCACCTGTGAGAAACTCAGCTGTAAGAGAAAAGCTGGGCGGTATAACTGGCCTACTTGAACTGTGAATGTAAAACTTTACTGACTTTCAGAGTTACGTGTGGGGAATTGTTATTTGACTAATATTGGTTACTGTATGAGATGATGAAATACCTTGGACTATAAAATCTTGCTTGACAAATGATTTCTATTATAAAGACTATTTATAAACATATGAAAGAGATGGATAAAGACCAGAAAAAGATCATTTCGATGTTGAAAGCAATACATGAAACCATTCTTTCAGTTTGTGATAAAAATAAGACCTAACATAAAAGATCAAGATGCCAGCTTAGATACACAAACCTAAACTTTGACTACAACCAAAGAACTAACAGCGCAGAAGATAACAGAAGAAGTGGAACAATCAAATAATGAGATAGAGAACTCAATTGACCAACAAATACAGTTAATGGAAAATTCAGAAAAGGGAGTGACAACACTGAAAATGGAAAAGACTTTCTATATAAATCAGAAAAAAATTGAGAAAAAAGAAGAACAGATTGAATGGAGACAAACATACCAGGGCAATCATGGGGAATTGGAATAATAGGGAGACAACTTAATGAATACAAATGGGCTAGTCCTTCCCAAAAATGGCAATTAAATGGTCTCCTTTATTTCAAATAACATATATAATAATAGAGCAAGATCTATTTGACGATCTAAAAGCACTGATATGGAAGCCTTGTTGGCAAAGGAAGAAAGCCAGAATAAGGCTGAAGAAAATTGGGGTTTTGATTTATTAGAGGGGACTTCATATTGTTAATTAGAGGGTTAAAGGGAGAAGTTGAGATAAGAGGAATTCTAGTCATTAGACTTAAAATATTTGGAAATTAGTTGAAAATAAGGATTTTATCTGTTTAATATTTAAAAATTAGACCAAAAAGAAAAAAAAGTAACTATTATGAATATGTTTGATTTATTGACTAACCTAGGTAATATATATAATGGTTTTGATTTATTAAAGGGGATATTGTATTATTAAGTAGATGATTTAATATGGTGGGAAATAGATAACTTTTAGGAAATAGAACAAGATTATATTCAAATAGATAAAATGTGTATTTTGGATATTAGATTCTGTTATGAATTGAGATAAGGGAAATCTTATCTAAAGCCTGAAAATTATAAACATCAAAGGGTAAATTGGAATATTGATGGGAAACTAAAAATTGGGAAAAAATTAATAACAGGACATGGATTGTTTATCAAGATTGAATGTAAAAAATAATTAAGATACATATAAGCTAAACATTTATTAATAAATATAATAATGATGTTTTTACTGAGTTGCTATAATAAAAACTGTATTAGCTTAAATACAAGACAGTAAATGTTAAGGGAAAAAGAGAGGAAATACTTGAGATTTGTACTGAAGATTTTGTTATCAAACTATTGATTAACCCAGCACCATTCTGCTTTTTAAATACTTAAATGTAAAATTGGAAAATTAATAAAATATTATATAAAAAAGAGAGAAATATTAAGTATATTTAAAACAAGGAAATAATTGGGTCAGTTGTCTCATATAGAATTCACTATTGCTTCCATTTTCCAGTTGCAGTATAAAGACAGAGATCTGCTTTATAGGATTGCTCTAGTAAGTGTTAATGAGCTCATACGAATGACATGCTTTGAAGTGTAATATTAGGTGCAAAGCTTGAGCATTCCTTATTATACCTTCAAATGAAAAACTGAATGCTACTGAATTATTCAGAATCTGCCTTGAGCAAATTTTAAAGTTTTCCAGAAGCTTTCCTGGGCACACACCTATAGAATTTAGACAATTCTCCATATCTTTATTTATAATTTATTACAATTTTTAAACTATGCAATGAGATCAATTTGTATTGGAGGCATAAGTAATTATTTTAAAATACTTTAAGAATTAAAGGAAAGACAGAAAAATGCCTGTTTGGTCAGCCATGCTGTGGAGTTTATTTTATAGGATTGTGTTTCCTCTCTCTTTCTTCCCCCATGAACAAAATTCCAGGTTCCTAAACCCCATGTTTCCAGGTAGTTTTTAAAATTTATTTTGTTTTAGAACATTTATACAGCTGCCCATCATTCAGCCAACTTTGGGCAGCTGCCAATCAAACTAAAATTCCTGTCTAAAATCCAGGGAAATGTGTCAGTTTAGTCTTCACAATGCCTAGTTAGATGGAACATAAGTAGCAACTGATGTTCATATAACAGCTGTCAACTTGGATAGCTTTAAAAAGATGTTGCCAAATTCATGGAGAATATGGTTTTCACTGGCTACTGGTCACCATATTGCCCCCAGTATCAAAAGCTGTAAGCCTCATGACATTTATTCTGGAACATGAGGATATTCTACCCATTAGGAAAAATATGAATAGGCTAGATAGGAGCCCCAGTGGCACAGTGGTTAAAATGTAGCATTGCAGGCAAATTCTGCCCACAGTCTGGAGTTCGATCCTGACAAAGCTCAGGGTTGATTCAGCCTTTCGTCCTTTTGAGGTTGGTAGAATGAGGACCCAGATTGTTGGGGGCAATATGTTGGCTTTCTAATCTGCCCAGAGAGTGCTATAAATCACTATGAGGTGGTATGTAAGTCTTATTGCTATTGCTTTTTTTCTTTTTTTAAAAGAAAAATCTTAATTTCTTACTTTCCTGCATGCTACTTGCTCTATTAAGCCTTTGTTATAAGTTTAATAAAGCCATTTTTTTCTCATCTTATTTGATTTAACTGCTATTCTGGTAACAAAGGTATATAAATTTCATGAACCCTAGTCCTTTATTTCATTCATTGGGAAAGCCTGAGATTTTTCTTCATTTTATCCTTCTTAACAGTCCTTGTCTGGCAGCTCTCTTAAAGCCTGCAGTTTGTAGTAGACTTTTATGTGGGGTTTATCCCAAGTTCCCCAAATAGGATTATCTGAATCTCATTAGAAATAGTCAATTATATATAAAATATGCACTGAGAGGAATTTTGCCTGTTTTAAATGTCTTCACAAATAAACTTTTGTGCCAAACTGAAAAAAAACAGAACTTTCAGCCTTTTTTGCCTATCTTTTTTTTTCTAATTAGTCCAACTAAATTAGTGCAACAGAAAGAGGGTTGATGAAATCCTTTCTGTGCTATGGGTAGATTATACGCACATCCTGGTGACAGGAATAAGACTTTAAAGAGAGAGGGATTATTGGGAGATCATAAGGTACCTCACAAAACAAGCTATATTGCAAAATGATATGAATAACTGCAGCACACAGTAGGCTGACTTAATGTTTTAAAGCACTCTAAGCCTTTTGTAAAAACCATCACCACTATCTCAAACAGCAGATGGGAGTAAGCCAAAGCCCTCCAAGCAACTGAATTATTTATGCTTCCAAATTAATATGTCTTTCCAATTCTTGTCTTGCATATACTTCACTGTGCATTGCAACAATTGCTAAAATTTGCATCTTCCTTTAAAAGCCAAGATAAGCCCGGTATGCTCTCAGGAGCAGAGGCAATGAACCTTTTCCCGATCGGCTAATGAATAGCCTTCTGCAACAGTAAGGTTATCAGGAAAAATGCTTTCCAGAGTATCGACCAGGGTGAAGGTATTCCTTGTTCCATTAAGGCCACCCAGAGGACTTCCTAATGCAAACTGATTTGCTTTGAGAATAAATGTGATCTAGGGTTACCCAGATCCGAAATGAGCAGCTTCCCAATAAGTCCCAAGATCTCATATGATATACATCAGACATGTCAAACTTGTCATGCGACGTATCGGGACTGTTTGCTATTGCCGGCAATGGACGCAGCTTCCGCATGACGCATCCAGCCCAGTGGCCAGCAGTTTGACACCCCTGATATACATGATTCTCCCCATCCCATATGATTCTTAAGCAATCTGTAAGTTGCTTAGACTGAGAATTAGTGATTGGAATAAAATTGTTCAATCAGCTTTATGATTGACTGGGGAACTGAGTATGGGTCTCCTTAGTCCTTGCTGGATACAATTAACTACTCTGCCATACTGACCCAGTAGCTCCTGATGGTCAGAAATCATCAAGGCAAAATTTTCAAAGTAAAAAGAGAAATATTATGGCTAGCAAATGAAAATAGTTACTTTAAATGTCTGAAAGTTAAGAAAGCAAGAACTTACATAGCTAATCTAATATCTTCAGAAGTACATCCAGATGTTCCTATGCAGCTTGATTTTAAGTTATCCAAATTCTGTATTACAAATACTTTTTAAACTCTTTATAGCTCGATATTCATTTGCAACTTCAAGTTTTCTTGCAACATCTTTGTTCTGCCATGTTTTCATGTTGCCTTTTGTTTTGCCACCAGTTCACAAATGAAGCAGCTTCAACTTGCCCCTAGTTGTATTTGTGTTAAAATAAGGTTTCTATGCTTTTCTGAGTATCACCCCAAAGCAGTCTAAGCATATAATCTCTTGGACTTTGTCACTCATGACTTTGGAGGCAATACACATGATTTCAGTGACTTGAAACAGAGACAATCGAGGACAGGAATTAGCGATGGGGACAAAAAAATTCATGATTCTAATTTTCTGATTGTTTTATACAGTTTTCTGGGTAATCATCAGTAACTATAATTACCGTTTTCGTCTGACTCAAGAGTCTGTAGAATTTCATTGAAGTGATAGGTAAGGACCTTTTTCTTTATAGGTAGCTCCATAACATGCAGGATTCAGCAGTTTATGCTTTCGTGTTATCATTTTCAAAATCTAACTGTAGGTATAAGGAAATTTAGACATGATACTGGGAATAGGGTGGGAATGTATGAACCATTAAGGGAGGGATAGTACAAAAACTTACACAGTTCTGAGGGGAGAAAGAAGAATCCACACCTTAATTTTGTTTAGAATAAGATGAGAGAGAAAATTTGGAGAGCATTTCAAGATTCTATTATTTACCTTACTAAATAGCATTCCTGGAATCCTGCTGTACCTGTTTCTTGGCCTGGCCTACCTTGAAGAGCTGACAATATAGAAGGGAACATTTGAGTGAGGCAGGTATACATTTCTGATTCTTCCAAGAAGAACTGCTTCGTGAGACTTCTGGTTCCACATCATAGCAAAGTGGGTGCAGGGAAGTGGGGCTCTGCCTCCCACATCTGATTTCACCATGCTGGGAGTCCAAAAAGGGCCTAAAGTCACCCTGGAGAGGTGATGAAGAAGAAGGGGACCCTCATCAATCATGGTGAGGCAGCCGCTGAACTGCTTGATCCAAGGAAGCCCTCTGAACCAACAGGCAAAAGACTGGCTGCAAGCAAGCAGCCAGTCAGAAGCTACCGATAGGAAAAAAAAGCATAACCAAGCAGAAAAGCATTGTGTCTGGAACTGGGGTGAGATCAACCTTTCTGCACTGTAATTGTAAAAACTTTCTTTTTTAAAAAAAAATCCCAAAGCAAGGTTCCCAGAAACAAGAAGGGGGGATTTCTTTTCTGATACCCCTCCCACTAGAACAGTGGTTCTCAACCTGTGGGTTGGGACCCCATTTGGGGTCGAACGACCATTTCACGGGGGTCGCCAAACAACACAGTCCGCCATTTTTTCCCCCTTTTCCTTAGCTGTGCTACTCCCTTTTATTCTATTGGCTTTTGAAAGCCAATAGAATAGACTCTCTTGAATAGAGTCTACTTCTATTGGCTTTCAAAAGCCAATAGGAATTGTCCAGGTTGTCTCTGCCCTGCTGAGCCCGCCAAAAGTCCCATTCTGCAAACGGTGCTGCAAGTTGTCTGCAGCGAAGGAAAGCTGTCTGAAAGTTTCCACCCCTCCCTGCTGAGCAACTACTAAAAATATAAGTAAAAGAGGGCCAGGGGTGGGAGGTGGGAGGCTGGCGGGCACAGGGAGGGTTGCTGGCATGTGTGGGGCCCGGTGGGTGCCTTACCTCCCTTGGGCTGGGCCAGCTGGTGGCCCAGCCAGTGTCACCCTGCGCTTGCCAGCTAAGCCTCAGCCGGCACAGGGGGCGGCACCACGCATGTGCGGCGCTCCCGGGCAGGGAAAGTTCTCGACTTATGACCGGTTGGGTAGTCCTCGACTTACGACTAGTTGGGGTCACGGCATTAAAAAGGTTGAGAACCACTGCACTAGAAGAATGTGGCAGCTCAAAACCTTCAGGAGGAAAGAAGATAGATCACAAAATTAACTTGGAAATAATTTAAAGTTGTAAGTGAGACAGCTGCTGAACCGCTTGATCCAAGGAAGCTCTCTGAACCAACAGGTGAAAGACTGGCTGCAAGCAAGCAGCCATTCAGAAGCTACTGAGTGACAACTTTGAACCTTTGGACAATTGTTTGAAGCTGGGACTGAAAGACAGAAGTGGACTAGAAGATTTTATTCCTCCTGCTTCCCCGTATGTCAGGGAGTTTATTGCAGAGGTCTCCAACCTTTTTGATTTGGCAGCCCAGAAAGGGAGGCAGGCACCGCTACATGCACACATGCAAATGGCCCACACACATGCATGTGCAAAAATGAGCCCTGTGCATGCACGCACAAATGGACCACATGTAAGCATATGCACACACACAAACGGCCACAAGCACACAAGCGCACATGCAAACAGGGCTGCGTGGGTGCGAGTGCGGCAAATGGGACAGCACTAGTGCTGGCGGGATGCTATGGGTTGCACTAGTGCCAGTGGGAAACTCTGGGGCATGGTGGTGCTAGCGCTGGTGGGATGCTTGGGGGCAGGGTGGCACTAGTACCAGCGGGATGCTTGGGATGGCTATTTGCCAAACAGGAATCCACTTCCAGTGAGAAAGGAAAAGTATTCTTACCCAGCTCAGCTGTATGCTGCCAGTCTAAGCTTCTTCTTTGTCTCCGACGATCAGCTGGCAATGGCAGACCGCATAAATTCCAGAAGGGATCTTAATCTACTGGTACATGAAAAGATATAGACTGGACACATCGTTTAAAGCAATAGAATTTTTTGACAACCACAGAGCTTTCCTGGAAAAAGATGATCCTGAACCCAAGAAGCAAGAAGAAATGGTAATTGAGGGAGCCACTAAACAAACAGAGGAAGAAGTTAAAAATACATACCCAGAAGAAGAAGCAAGACCGAGAGACCAGAGACAGATAAGATTAACTAGAAGACTGAGACCTAGATATAACTGAAAGACATGGAAGAGATTGGAATTTTATCAATAAATATATAGTCCATTTATATTTATTGATAACAAAAGAAAAGAGAGTAGCTCTATATATCAAAGAAACAATGAACTCCAAACAAATCTACTCGGACTAAGAAGGAAGAATATCAATGGTAGAAATAATGATAAATCAAAAACAGACATTGATTGTAGCAATTTATGCACCGAATAATAAACAAGAAAATTTTTATTAAAGACTACATAAGAAAATAGTGGAAATGGAGTACCAAAATATTTATTTAGTAGGAGATTTTAATGCAATTGTAGACAGAAGTTAGTTTATAGAAGTAGTAAAATAGGGGAAAAAAGGAAGGAACATTTTGCCTAAGGCCTTTTTTAAAATGGCAGAAGAAATTTGTATACAGGACATATGGAGAGAAATAAATTCTAAGAAATCTCAATATAAATTGTATTCAAATAGCCACAAATCATTTTCTAGAATTGACATGATATGGATATCTCCTGAATTAAGAAGGGACATACAAGAGATTGAGATAGAAACTAATGTATGGGTGGATCATAATCTGATAAAGATGATATGGAGACGAGCAAAGAAAAAAAACAAGATGGACATTAAACTAATCCTTATTGAAAGAGAAAGAATTTATACAAAAAGCTGTAAAGGAAATGGAATTTTTCTTCAAAAAAAAAACCAAAACAAAAACAAGAAAGTAGATATATCACTCCAAAATCTTTGGGACACAGCCAAAGCATATTTTAGAGGATTAGCTATAATTTATATGGCGAAAAAGATGAAAGACAAAAAACAACAAACTAAGCTAAAAGAAGAACTTACAAAACTAGAATTAGAATTACAAAGAGACCCATAAAAGAAAACTCTTAAAAAACAAATGAAGATAATAAAACATAAATTAAATTTAATAGAAACTGAAGAAATGGCCCAACAAATCAAAAGAGCAAAATAATTTTTTTTTGAAAATGCTAATAAGCCAAGGAGATGGTTGGCTTATAAACTGAAAAAAGAAAGAGAGAAGAAATTGATAAATAAGTTACAAGATGTGAAAGGCGATTTACAATGTCAAAATGATACAATAAATAAAATAATTAAAGATTTTATGAAACATTTTATAATATAGAAGAAATTCCTCAGGAAAAAATAAGGCAACATATAGAAAATGCTAAGCTACCAAAAATCTCAGAGAACTTCAATAATATGCTAAATGGAAAAATAAAAGTGATGGAGTTGACAGAAGCCATAAAAAGACAAAAAATGATAAGACACCAGGGCCAGGTGGGCTATCGGCAGAATTTTACAAATGCTTACAAGATATACTAATCTTACCAATGCAAGAAGTGTGTAATGAGGTATTATTAAAGGCCAAATTACCAACTACATGGATAGAAGTTAATATTATGCTAATACCCAAAGAAGACTCAGACTTGCCCCAGATAAAGAATTACAGACCAATGTCTCTATTAAATATGGATTATAAAATCTTTGCTTCAATAATAGCAGAAAGATTAAAGAGATTCTTGATTGAATTTATACATTCAGATCAAAATGGATTCTCACCATTTTTTAAGAATACCATAATTAATACCATAATTTAAGAATGATTTTAGATACATTGGAATATTATGAAATGCATCAAGGGAAACAAATGGCATTAATCTTTCTGGATGCACAGAAAGCTTTTGATAATGTCAATTGGCAATTTATGGTTCAACAACTAAACTATATGGGTTTTGGAGAAAACTTTATGAATATAATCTGAACAATTTATCATAGCCAAACAGCTAAAATAATTGTGAATGAAGATTTCACGGGGAGTTTCAATATTAAAAAAGGTACAAGACAAGGG
Source organism: Crotalus tigris (assembly GCF_016545835.1). NCBI lineage: Eukaryota > Metazoa > Chordata > Lepidosauria > Squamata > Viperidae > Crotalus > Crotalus tigris. The sequence continues at coordinate 141,122 of NW_024097656.1, forward strand.
TGTCCACTATCTCCATTATTATTTATTCTAACCCTGCAAATGCTGAACAGAAATGTTGGATAGAGCCCAGAAATTAAAGAAATGGAGATAAAAGATGAAAAGTACAAACTACAAGCATTTGCGGATACTTGGTATTTATATTAGAGGATCCCTTGGAGACAAGTCCTAAATTATTAGCAAAGATAGAGAAGTAGCAGGACTGAAAATAAATAGAGAAAAGACTAAAGGTATAATTAAAAATCTTACAGTTAAATAAAAAAAATCAATTGTTAGAAAAAACAGACCTTCAAGTAGTCAAGAAAGTTAAATACTTAGGGATATATCTAACAGCAAGGTGTGCAACAATAAAAGAAGACAACTATGTAAAATTACTAAAACAAATAAAACTAGACCTGGAAAGATGGAATATCAATTTTGGTAAGAATAGCGACTGTGAAAATGAACATTCTACCAAACATTCATATTTCAAACAATACTGATAAAAATTGAAAAAAAAATTTGGATGAATTAAATGCATCGATATTGAAATTTATTTGGCAAGGGAAAAAAAGCTAGAATTAGATTGAAAATGTTACAGGAAGCAAAAGAAAATGGAGACTTTGGGCTACCAGATTGGGTTTGTACTATCAAGCAGCTGCACTAACATGGTTAAAAGAAATGGATAACCCACTCTAAAGATTGTTGGGGGCAATGTAAATATATATATACATTGCTTACTGGTGTACACCGCTTAGAGAGTGCTTGCACTTAAAGCGGTATATAAGTCTCATAAATAAATAAATAAATAAATTTCCCCAAAGGAATAATGGAGAAGATCTTAAAAAAAGAGAGAAACCAGCCCTCAGAAATCAGCCCAGCCCTTAAGCAGAAGCCAGCTTTTAGAAATGCAAATTCAATAATCCATTCAGGAAGGTTGGAGCAAGGAAACTAGAAATTAGGACGACAAAGACACCTAAAATCTACATACCCCCACTCAAATTCTAAGGACAGGAGATGTAATAGGATTAACCCACCAATACTAAAAGAACACACTCAGACTCAGGTCAAAGTACACGACATAGGAAATACAAAGCTTCAAATAGGAACAGGAAACAACCTCAAGAGCCCCAGAAGGTATAAAAGCCCACACTCTGCTCCACGAGGTCAGTTTTTTTCCCAGAGCCATCTTTCTGTCTGGCACTCCTCTTCGATAAACTTCAACCTTCTTTCTAAAGCAGTCTCCATGTTGTTTATTCCCAGCTTGGACTGGACCCCAATGATTTTTCTTTCAACAATTTGGTACCTAGGATGGGACTCCAAGCTAAGCTCTCCAATGGACTGAAACTGGTAAGCCCCATTTGCCAGCAGCAGATCCCTTGTGTCTGTGGATGGGTTTCCCAGGCCTTGCCCATATGGAAAGAGGATAGTAAAGGGAGTTTTGAGTTTATGCTCAAGGGCTACTTTGGAAAGAAGGTGAGTACCTCTAAATTTTAACTTTAAAACCCAGGGGCGCGAGAGAAATGTGTGTATTTCAGTGTGTATGAGTGAGAAGACCCTTTTCCCATCACAGTTGGATTTTGCTGTCTCTAGCCTTTCCTAACTGCAGAAAGGATCTGTTCAAGTGGCAGACCCTGGAAAGCATGGAGGTTTGGCCAAAGTGCAGGACCTTTTGTTAGGGAAAAGGGAACGACTGGATGAAAATGGAATGGAAAAGTGAGTGAGAGAATTGGATTTGGGCAACCAGCTGGTAAGGCCCTGTAAGCAAAGCCCTACAAAAAGGAGGGGTCCATACCTCTGGGAAGCAAGCAGAGGTCCTCCCGGACTCTACTGAGTCCAAAAACTGAGGTGGGAAAAGGAAAAGGCCAGGAAAGGAGTTCCCATACTCACTGTGGAGAGCAGTGGAGTCCTCCCAGATCCCTTTTTGATCTGAAAACTGATGGCGGAGTTCCCTTGGGAAGAGAGGTCCGTACTCTGTAAAGGGAAGCAAAGTCCTCCCAGACCCTTTTTGGTCTGAAAACTGAGATGGGAAGTGAGGATTTCACTAGGAAGCCCAAGATTCACTGGGACCCAGTGGAGCCAAATTGAACCCCTACATCGGGAATAGAGAAACGTGGGAGGGTCAGGGTAGGCTCCCCATTGGAAGACTTGCTTGACGCCTGGGACAGGAGCAGTTGCCTGTCCAGGCAGATATGAAAAATGATAAGGGGAAATTTGTGAAGAATGGGCTTTGCTCAGGGCTTTGCTGGGAAACCAATTTGGCTAAATAAAGGTACATAAAAGGAAAATAAAATATAGAAATAGTGATTTTTCTCTCTCTTTCTATGCAACCACGTGTTATGTTTAAGATTTGTGCCTTCCCTAATTTGAGTTAATTGAGATTTATGGTGGGAATGACCAGGATGTGTAAAACTAAGAATTCTGTTTCCATTTTCTGTTCTCTTTTTCTTGTCTTTGTGTGTCAAAGTCTTTGTGTGTGAGGTAAATGTGACTGTTAATTGTCTCTAATCCAAAGAGAAAAGAATTTTAAAATTCTGCTAGAAATTCTGCTTAAAATAAGCCACCAAAAGGAAAATACCCTCACTGTTTGTCTGGCCAGCAAACAGGGTGAAGAGAAATGTGTTTTTTTCCCGTTCTCTCTCTGTACTCCTAAGAACAGCCCAAAGTTATCAGGAGGGAATGTTTTAAGTTCATCTGCTGAAAAGTTTCACTCTTGCATTTACTATATGTGTTGTAAATGGATTTTATCTGTCTATCCTTTTCCTGAAATATAAGGTGTGCCTACCTACAAGAGCCTCATGAGGTCAAGTTTGCTTGTGTAAGGAAATAACCACCTTCTTCTTAAGTTACTTTTCTTATCCTATCACTAATCAGTGAAACTACTATGGAACTAATCCTAGAACACATAAGCATTTATTTTCAGTCTCTAATGTGGTATTTTCATCTAAACTGTGCATTGGTAATGTTGGGCAAAATGCTGTCATGATGTTAAAAACATTTTTTTTAACAATAAAACAGATATAAAAGGTAGATTCTCCTGCCCCTGGCAAATTGCACACTTTAAAATATTAGGCTTTTAAAATTATTTGGAGCTTTCAGCATTCTCAAGCTGCCCAGCATTTTCAAGTTGCAAGTCCTTAACTCCTCTCTAACTAATGTTGCAAATGTTCAATTTCAGAAGTGAGACCTTTCGTTTTTTGTTCTCTTACAAGAATCCAGCCTCCCTTTTGTCCTCATCTGTGATGTCCCCATTTTGTCTGCTTATCTGTTTCTTTAACAACTGCAGTAATGTCTTTTCAAACTCTGTCTGCAAGCTCCCCCCCCCAGTCTACTTCTCCTTTTCTTATCTTCTGTTCTTCATGCCTTTGTCTCATCAGCAAAGCCTCTCCTGGGAGAGTCCACCCAGAAAGGGGGGAGGCGATCTTGTTCTCATGTCTTTCAGCCCTGCACAGATGACTCAGTAACCTTTTGGAAACAAAGCACACTGACCCAGATGCTGCCTTCATTCATTTGAGCCATGGAATTGGGTTTGAATCCAGCCATCCACTAGAAAGTTATTATTAAGGTGACCAACTTTTTTACAATGAAAAGGAGAACACAAATAAATTGAAGAAAAAATATCGTAAATAAAAGAAACATTTTATTCATTGCAACAATAATACAGATAACTTGCATGTGCAACGTTTGCTAGCCGGGTGTTTTGGTGCACTCAGCAGCAATTCCTATTGGCTTTCGAAAGCCAATAGTGGGAGTAGCCCAACTCATGCAAAACTTAAAAAAAAACCATCAAAAAAAGGTGCCGGAATGCCATTCTGAGCATTCTATGAGGGAAAAAAAAGCCCTGCAGATTAGTTTTCAAATATCAAAAAGTAGGACATGTAGGAGGACACTTTTCGAGGGAGGACAAACTTACCTAAAGGAGGACGGTTGGTCACCTTATCATTATGCAACTAGAGTAGAACATATCTTCCCAAGTCCTACCATCACCCAGATGTCTGTGGAAAGCTGCAGAAAGAGGAAGGACTCCTGGAGCCATTGGTCCCCAAGTGAAGCATCAGAAGACAACTAGGAAGTCAGTGGGGGGAGGGTGGAAACTCACTATAAGGTTTTCTTTCTTGTCTCATTTGTATTGTAATAAGCCATTTGAATGTGTTTATGGAGGGATGGCATTTGGGAATGGTTGACACAGCAAGTACTGAACACCTTGGACTTCTCTTCTGGTGGGAGGGAAAATTTGTCCAGGATGCTTGTATTGTCTGTTTTATATGAGTAGCTGCATGCACACACACACACACACACACACACACACACACACACACACACACCATTCAGAATCACACTCAGCCTATCCTCTTCACCTACTTCTATGTAAAGTTTCTTAAACTGGTTCTTACTTTGTGGCATTACGTTTGCATGTACAACTTCCTTCAAATTCCAAGGGGGCAGGAACCAGGCCCCCTCAGGTGATTTGCAATTCATATACTCAAACTGAGGAGGTAGCAGGAAAGAGATTTCCAAAACCCTGGATATGTTGCACTGGTGGACTCAAAGTGGGAGTCCTATGGCTCACTGTGTGCAATTTAAGAAAATCTAATAGCCTAGCTTGCATACTGGCTAACCTCAACTGGACATCACAAACCTGGATGCACTGAACTAAGAGCTAAGGCAGGAAACAACCCTTGAAAATGAGCAACTAGTGGTTATATACTGAGGCAAACATCGCTGGGAAGAATTTTGGGAGGCATGTGCAGACCTGACTGGAAGCTCAAAGTGACATCCATTTGAAAATAATTGGCACAGAATATTGGACACTATAAATTTCTTTTCCATCTAACAGAACTTTTGCCCTGACTTTTAGAACTTTGTGGGTTGGAAGCTTCCCTTTTGGGAGCCACTGCAGGGATCTTTTTCTGCTGTTTCTATTACTGTCTTCCCTTTTTTTTTTTGCATTAACAGTTTAAAAGCTTGTTTACCAAGTCTCCCTGATCAGATAAATTTTAATCTTGTGTCAGTAAAAGTGTGTTACTCACACTCTTATGGCACAAAGGGGGGATATTGTGGGAAGAATTCTGAGAAAGAAATATTTTGGAAAATATTAAAAAGGCAGAATATATTTCCCCAAAAGAATAATGGAGAAGATCTTTAAAAAAGAGAGAAACCAGCCCCCAGAAATCAGCCCATTCCCTAAGTAGAAGCCAGCTTACCCCCACCCAAATTCTAAGGACAGAAGATATAATAGGATTAACCCACCAATACCAAAAGGACACACTCAGACTCAGGTCAAAGTACATGACACAGGAAAGACAAAGCCTCAAACAGGAACAGGAAACAACCTCAAGAGCCCCAGAAGGTATGAAAGCCCATCACTCTGTTCCATGTGGTCAATTTTTCTTCAGAGCCATCTTTCTGTCTGGCTCTTCTCTTCAATAAATTACAACCTTCTTTCTAAAGCAGTCTCCATGTTGTTTATTCCCGGCTTGGACTGGACCCTGATGAAGATTTTTCTTTCAACAAGCCAAAAAGAGCTTTTTGTGACTACTGATGTACAGTCTTTAATGAGGGAAGAGAACTAAAGCAGGAGTCTGGAGACTTGAAGGCCAATCTTGTTTTCATATGAAAAGTTTGTTATATAGCAATTGAGCAATTCTTCCTCGAACATGCTTAAAACAACAGATAAAATAAAATGATAATTTATTCTTATTGGCATGATCAATACAAAAATCTGGCATTCCAAAGTACTATTAATTAAGGAACTCAATTAATATTATTAAGGCTAATTGCCTGGTTATGATTAATAGTCATGTTCTGTGCCACAATATTTAGGAGAATAAATGAAAACACAGGGAGAATGCTATCATTGCAAGAAGTCTAATTAGCTGTAGGAGGGAGATGCCTCCATTATTATGACAAAGTAACAAAATAGAATTTTTGCAGATATGTGACCACTACTGGGACAAGGTGTTATAAATACAAGTCTATTGGCAATGCTTTATGCTAACAATCAGACTTTCAAAATAATAATAATGCTAATTCTTTCTCATGCAGCTTGAATGGCAGACTAGTGAAGGAGGAAGTGAAATTTCCTTGATCTTTCAGATAATATAAAACTTAACTGTGAATAAATTCAGTTGGCTAATTTCCTCTTATACAGATCACCTCTTTGTGTTAAAAGTAGAGAGTGACAATAGGATCCCCATATCGGCCTGCTGATTCTAGCTGGTATAAAACTGTCCATAAAGACAAGAAATTAAAACTTGAGATATGTCTGTCTAGAATAGACTCTAAGTGAGCTCCAAGAAGAAGGCTGTTCACATTTTGATCTGAAAAAGCAAGACAAATATATAAAAAACCCCATCTGACATCTGTTCAAAATGGTAGAAGAACATTTTTGTATTTGATATTGCACAGTGGTGGGATTCAAACATGCTGCTTCCGGAAGTCCATTCTGGGCCTGGGCAACAAAAAATTAACTACTGGTTCTGCCGAAGTGGTGCAAACTGGCTGAATCCCACCACTGATATTGCAGTAGGTTAGCTCCCTACCCACCCCCCTTCCATCCATCCAGACAGTTTCTGAATCTGAATATATATTCAGATGGGCAAGATTTGTTTTTTTGGCATACAGGAACAGACAGATTTCACTCTACTCTCACCTCACTTCTCCCGGACAGGAAAAAGTTTTCTTCTTTTAAAAGACAAAGACAGAACTCTGGGAAAATGGAACAAGAGGCTTCTGTTCCTGAATAGGAAAAGAAGACTGATCAAAGATTGGAATTACATCAGAAACTGGAGGAGGTTAGGTGAAATAAAAGCATGGCTTCAGAATTTGGCTGATCTCCAAGGAAAAACTAACTACTCTAGACAGACACTCTAGACAGACATTACATATATTTAAATTTCTTTTCTCTCTGATTTCACATAATCCTTTTTCTTTGCATTGGTAAATGCATACAAATGGAAAGCCATTATTTTCCTCAGATCCCTAGTTATACTAAACTATCTGTGGACTAACAAGATGTTGTTAACCTCTTATGAGGTTATTTCTCAAAAGGAGGATGGCAAGCCTAAAACCAAAAGACTTTATGACTAGTATAAGGCCAGGAAGTTGTTTTTGTTTTTGAAAGAATATAGGCAAGTTATATTATAGACATTTTCACTTTTTTTAAAAAAAACTATTTTTTAATCATGAAGAAAACAGTCTAGACAGGTGGTGGCGAACCTTTTAGAGACCGAGTGCCCAAACTGCAACCCAAATCCCACTTATGTATCACTGGGTGCTGGGTGGGCATGGCCTGCTGGGTGGGCATGGCTCGCTGGGTAGGCATGGCTATGGTGGTCACAACAGACTGGGTGGGTGTGGCCAGGGTGGGCATGGCCAAGTCAATGTTGCTCTGGAGAGGGATGACTGTGGGGGCCGGGCAAGGTTGGGGGAGATCCAGGAGGTCTCTGGCAGGTGGGGCAATGGGCAGGCAGGCATCTTGCTCAGCTGATGGCTTGGCGGGTAAGGGGGCAGCTACACCACCTTCCAAACATTGCCGTCTCACGAAAGCAGGATGAAAACTCCAAAAAGCGACAAGGAAAAAACCAGAAGAGTGTCTATCTGGATGGGGGCAGGGGGGCATAGAGGGAGGATCCTGAGCCCCGCAGCTCTTCTGAGGGGGGAGGAGGAGAGTGGGGAGGGGCTGTGCTGTGATTGGGGCTCCTCGTGCCTTTTGCTGCTTGCCTGCGCTTTTCTGCCACAGATGCTGTGGCTCTGCTTGCCTGGCAGGATGGGGGTGCACTCATGCTCAGGGATGAATGTGGGACTGCTGCCTCGCTTGCTGTGCCGGGGCTGGGCTGGACTGGGCTGGACCCGGAGCCTCCTCACCGCTTCTTTCCCTGTGGACCTCAGGAGCATCTACCCTGCCTACTGCTCATCCTGGGGCAGCTGCTGCCATCCTGCACTCTCCAGCCCATTGCCAGCTGAGCACCGAGCTCAGGCCTTGGGCAGACAGAGGCCGGAGGGGAGCGAGAGCCGTGGCGCCCCAGTAGCCCAATCCGGACTCTGGAGGGTTGGAAAAGGCCTCCAGAGCCCAGATCGGCTGTTGGGGTGTGCAAAATCACTCTGCAGCCATAGATCCGGGCAGCAGAGTCCTTTTCCAGGCCTCCGGAGTCTGGATCAAGCTGCTGGCAGTCCGCAAAATTGCTCTGCAGGCATACCTGGACTCGCGCTGGCAGCTTCTGTTAAAAAAAGTACCTGCGTTGTATGACAAAAAAAGCCCTGCCTGCACCATCCAACCCAGATCCACCCAGCTCTTGCAGCTGTTCCCTGATTTCCAGTGCAGAGAAAAAGAAAGCGAAAGCGCTGGAGAAGGGGAGATGAGCAGCCCAGCTCTGCCTCCCTCTGGGGCAATGGTGCGTGTGCCCACAGGGATAGTCGAGTGAAAAGAAGGACTAGGGGTGATATGATAGCAACATTCCACTATTTAAGGGTTACCACAAAGATGAGGGGGTCAACCTATTTCCCAGAGGAACAGAAGGCAGGAGAAGAAACAATGGAGGGAAACTAACCAAAGAGAGAAGCAACCTAGAACTAAGGAGAAATTTCCTGACAGTTAGAACAATTAATCAGTGGAACAACCTGCCTCCAGAAGCTGTGAATGCTCCAACACTGGAGGTTTGTAAGAAGAGACTGGATAGCCATTTGTCTCAAATGGTATAGGGCCGTGGTGGCGAACCTATGGCACATGTGCCACAAGTGACACGCAGAGCCCTCTCTGTGGGCATGCTCACCATCGCCCCAGTCCTAAACCTTTAGCTGGGTTTTATAAAACCTTTTTGCTTTAGGCCTCCGCTGCCATGTTCAAAAAAAAAAAAGGTTCAATCAATCAATCAATTTCAACTTCTCATGGGAAAAAAAAATCTCACAAAGTTGGAATTGATTGATTGAACTTTTTAGTCCCACCCAGTCTGCCGTTACCACTGAAGCCATGCCTATCCAATGGGCCATGCCCACCCAATGGGACACACCCATCCAATGGGACACACCTACCCGGTACCCAACGATACATAAGTGGGTTTTGAGTTGCAGTTTGGGCACTCGGTCTCTAAAAGGTTCACCATCACTGGTATAGGGTTTCCTGTCTGAGCAGGGGGTTGGACTAGAGCAGGGCTTTTCAACCTTTTCACCTATTGTACCACTTTTAGGATATGGCAACATCCGAGTACCACCAGTTGCCTAGCAAGGTGTCAAAAACTTGATGACCAAAAAAAAAAAAAAGGAAAAAAGTGATAAAGTACAGGTAGTCCTCGACTTACAGCAGTTCACTTAGTGACTGTTTGAAGTTACAATGGCACTGACAAAAGTGCCCCCCAAGCCACAGCCGAGCAAGACACCTGCCTGCCCACCCGGCAGCCCTCCTGTCCAAGGTTTTCATTGTTGTGAGCATTTCTGTTGAGGATTGGTGGGGTGGAATGTGTGTGGTTTTTATTCCCACCATCTGCTGGGTGGTTGCAGCAGGTTTTGGTCACTTCACATGACCCTGGACACTGTAACCATCATAAATATGAATCAGTTGCCAAGCATCTGAATGTTAATCACAAGACCCTGGAAATGCTGCAACATTCTAGCTGATTGGTGCTTCTTCTGGGCTCAGCAGAAGCGCCAGGATCAGCACCGAGCTCCATCTGGAGCCTGGCGCTGATCCTGGCACTTCCACTGAGCCCTGACAGCCCTGAAGAAGTGTCAATCTGCTGGAAAGCAGCACTGATCCTGGCGCTTCCACTGAGCCCTGACAGCCCTGCAGCTCTATCCGTCTCTCGCTCAGGCTTGTGCAATGCTGCCACTGTTTCAGCTCATTCCCCTCCCCCACTACCACTTTTCTAGGATGGTTGCGTCCCACCTGCCAGATGCCAATGTACCATAGGTGGTACCCATACCACTGGTTGAAAAGCCCTGGACTAGAGGACCTCCAAAGTCCCTTCCAACTTTGTTATTTTGTTATATCAATATAGATAGATAGATATTTTTAGCTAAAAAGGAAACATGCTCTTCTAAAAGCATTTGTACAATAAATAATACATGTAATGCAAAAGTTAGATATTAGATGATGGGGAAAAAAGTAGCTGACTAATAATGTGAAGCCAAGTGAGCACCAAATGTTGGACAAGTAGATCCATTTTTCCACATTCACATTATGAAAGATATTTTGTGAAGATTCCACCTTTATTCTCTACAGATATCTGACCACTGTTTTCAAGATGAAAGGGCTATAGCTTAGTGCTACAATTTCTGCTTTGATCTTGCTCTTCAGCCTTTTCATTTAGTTTGTTCTGTGTTTGCCTTGTTTATTTTCTGATTCTGGCTTTTTCATTCCCAGATAGCAGGATTGGAGACAATTGTGTATGGCACATCCCTGAAAACATTTCAAACATTATGATATTATGGCTAGAATGAGATTGATTTATGTGAATACTAATTCTGAATTGCTAAATTTAATGTGAAAGTAGGTTTCCATAAATAATTCACTCACATGGATTGTGGAAGGTTGTTTTATTATTGTACATGTGACTTTCTCTACAACACTCTTCAGTAGAAATGACATTTTTCATAAGGCAATCAATGTGTTTCCAATTACTTAATCTGCAAAGTTTACAAATAATTTTACTAACACGAAATCCACAACTCCATCAACCACAACCCCACCACTTTTAGCAAAGTGTAACCATAACCCCACCAACTCCAGCAGGGCAACTATCTGTATATAAACAGGGAATAAACTTGCACTAGCACTGATGTTATTATCTTATCAGCTAATTAAATGTCTGCAAGCAAACAACTAAGCTCGGAGAGTACCAAGGACTCCATAATTTTAGTAAGTGTGCAATCTTAAGTACTGGGACCATTTTGTGAAATGAACAGCTTCACTGGCACAATATATAACTTACCAGTTTGGAAAAGCAATAGGAATATGTTGATCTGTAACACTCTGCTCACCTGTATTATACTCCATCTCTGCAGCTTGGCATCCTATTCCATTGATTGTAATCCATGTCTGCAAAGCAGTGGTAATGGACTGTGAAATCTTAAACATTCTGGTGCTTCACTAAAAACAAGGCCTTTTCTATCTCCCTCTTCCTTTTGCTGCAGTGAACATGTCTCCCTCCAAGTTTCCAGTCATTTATTTTCTGATTGAACAGACTGTCAAGCCAGATCTCCTCCTCTCAGCAATTGTTTCTCCCAGCCTAATTTGGAGATAGGCCTTTGAATGATATGACACCAGAATGAGAGTCAAAGACAGAAAAAGACCCTAATCTCTTCTACCTATAATGGTCCCTCCTTTTCACATCATTTATTCTTTCCTTTTTCTCACCATAGGGAACCCATTAAGGAAGGGAAAATGGACTTATTGCACAACATCAATTGTGAAAAGCTTAACTGATGTTTTTTTTTTTCAAAAAAGTTTTTATTTTCCAATTATCAATTACATAAACAAAAAAGAAGAAATTTCACATTTAACAAGATAAAGTAAATACACCTAGATGTTGCCTGCCCACCCCCCCGAAACTGAATCCGCCCTCTCTTGTACTCTCCCTTACTTCCCTCCTCCTTCTCCCTCCCCTCACCTCTCTCTCCCTTCCCCCTCTCCTCTCACCATCCTACTTCCTCCCAAGCCTTTCTCCTCCTCTCTCTCTCCCCTCCCCCTCTCCTCTCACCATCCTACTTCCTCCCTAACCTTTCTCCTCCTCTCTCATCCCTCTTCGGATACAGTACCGGGGAAATGCCCAAGCAACATCTCTCTCATAAGTTATCCCTTATTATCTTACTTTAATCCTATCATCTAACCTACCTACCCCCCCACCCCAACCCCCCTCCCTCCCAGTCCCAAAAAACCCACCCACCCCAACCTCCCCTCCCCCCCCACTTCCCAGAGCTTGGCACAGGGTTTTCAAACATATTAAACAAAATCTACTTAACTTTAACTAATGCAAACTAAACCTAACTAAACCTATCCAACTATACAAATAAGAAAATCAATAAGTTACTTTAACTCAAATACAAAACAAATTTAAACAAATTAAAGAAAATCAATTATCAAAATCAAATAATGCCAAATTTAAAACAAAAATTGACCATAATCAAAACAATACTTTTAATCATCTCTACTCTAATCAAAGTTTACCCATTTTTTTCAAACATATTAAACAAAATCTACTTAACCTTAACTAATGCAAACTAAATCTAACTAAACTTATCCAACTATACAAATAACAAAATCAATACATTACTTCAACTCAAATACAAAACAAATTTAAACAAATTAAAGAAAATCAATTATCAAAATCAAATAATGCCAAATTTAAAACAAAAATTGACAATAATCAAAACAATACTTTTAATCATCTCTACTCTAATCAAAGTTTACCCATTAAATCCCATATTTATTTTAACTTTAACTAATACAAACTAAATCACAATAAGTAAAACGGAAATTATTCATCATCCAAACAATACTTTTAATCATATCTACTCTAATCATAATTTACCCATTAAATCCCATATTTGTTCTTCATATAATTTATCCACCTTCTCCACACCGAGATGTGTATTTCTTTTAAACAATATAAACTTAGCTCTTAACTCTTTCCCCCCCAGACCCAAATGAATGTAATACCCTTTTCTCCCAAATCAAAACCTTATAACATTCTTATCCACTTTTAATATATCATAAGTACTCTCAAATATTAAATCACCAGATTAAAACCTATCAACTATTCTCTCGAACAGAAATCATAGTAGATACTTTCAGATATTAAATCCCTAGATTAAAGCCTATCAAGTCTTCTCCCAGGCAAAAATCATAAATAACAAAAATTTCCTTATAACAAGCCAGCTGATATTCCAACTTCTCCTTCTATTATCTCTATTATTAGAAGATGACGAAAAACCTTCTGCTGTTCCATTATTTTACTTCTAAAAACTGCACGAGTCATGCCCAATTTCTTTGATAAATCTTCTGTTGAAGAGGACTGCTGCAAAGGTACAACCTCCATATCTTCTTCAATCAGCTGCTCTTCCGGCTTTTCCACCTTTATTTTACTTCTAAAAGCTCCACAAGTACTCAATTTTATTAATAAATCTTCTGTCAAGAGAGATTGTTGCAAAGGTTTAACCTGCATATCTTCTATCAATTGCTCTTCCAACTTTTCTTCTAATATCTCAGCTGTAGGTAATAAAGAGCCCGCCTTCAAACAGAAGTATAAAAATCCTTCGCTTTCAAAATTGTATCAAGTCTGTAGCATGTCCCTGCATAATTCACCACCATTCCAGCCAGTATCTCCCATCTGAAACGAATCTGTCGCCTCTTAAGCTCATCAGCCAAAAAAGCAAAATGCTTTCTTACTTTAAGAATTCTTGAAGGTAGTTCTTTCAGAAGTATAACATCCTGGGCTGCAATTTGAAATCTCTGCTTGTAAAAGGCTTGTAAAATTTTATTACGAAGTGATCTACTAAAAAAATAAATAACCACATCTCGTGGCAGATTCCTCTGTCTTGCAACCCTTGAATTAACCCTAAAAACTTTTTCTGTCTCTCTCAATGTTTCTTCAGGCTCGGATTCCAAAATAAGAGCTATATCCTTTGTAACCACTTGTCTCAAATCTTCTTGATTATTTTCCTGCATTCCTCTTATTCTTAAAGCAAACTCCATACTTCTGTATTGTAACATAGTAATTTCATCCTGAATTATTTCCACCTTATTTTCTATTTTATCTTCCAATTTTTCAGAATTTTCTACAGCAACATCAATACGCTGATCCAAACAATCTATGTGATCAGCATACTTCTGAAGCACAGACGCTATATCTTCTCTCAATTTCCTAAATTTATTTTCAATAATTTCACTTATCTCTTTTTCAATCCGTCGTACACTATCTTCCAAAGCGTCCTGTAAGTCTTTAGGTAAAACTGCTGGTAAAGCTGAGAAAAGTGGTGGAAATTTAGACTCAACTTGCTGAGCTGTCTGCATTACCGAAGAGGAGATTGAGGCTTTAGAAACAAAAGCTCCAAAATGCTTTGAAGCCATCTTGGAAAAAAAAACTCTTAAAATCTTATAAAACCTTTAACAAAGAGAGAGAGAGAAAAAAGAAGACAAAAGGAGGGAAAAAAACAAAAACAAAAGCCCCCTGTATAAATAAAAAAAAGAAGAAAAAAGAAAGCTGTTACATTGTTTCAAATTGAAGTTCCAGTCCTTTCACTCTTAAAAACAACATCTCAGCGCCATTTTTCACCCCTCTCAAATAAGAAAAGAGAGAAGATGAAATCTTTTCCAGAGTTAAAGTCTCAAAATAATCACAGATATAATCTCCCTGGTCGGCTCTGTCTGCTTTAAATTTTACTCACAAGTTCATTTTGAAAGCAGATGTGTAAGCAGCGTCTAGCTTTGCCCCCCCAAAAAAATTAGAGCAAAGGCATCCTGGAATGTGGAGAATGCCTCAGACTCCGTGGGAGCTCTCACCCTCCGACCTCCAAAGAAAAAAAAAACTTTGGGGTCTCTTGGGGAGCCCTGCCACTATCCGAGGGAAACTCATCTCCTCCCCTTCGCCCAGGGAGAGAGATTCCAAGCCGTGAGATGGCTGTTGCTCGCTGTCTCAGCTGGCTTTGACACATTCCAGGGCGGACGGCTGAAAACAGCTGCCATCGCCGCCGCCGTCACAGGAAGCTTCCCAAGCTTAACTGATGTTAATCTATGTGAAAAGCAAAAGAAAAGTAACAAAATTAAGAAACAGACTGATAGCTGATTGCAATGATTTGAGCTTACTATTTTTTTTTTAGAAAAAAATGAATAAAGGATTGCTAATATTTATATTTTATTGGGAACAAACTCTGTGGAATTTATTTCAGCTTTCACTAACTTGGTGTTCTCCAGAATAATCAGCACTGAAACTCCCACCTGGGTGAAAATTCTTGGACTTGCAGCCCCAAACATCCAGAGGGTAACATATTGGGAATGATTGATCAACAATCTGTCCCCCCCTCCCCCTCTCTCTCTCTCTCTCTCTCTCTTCTTTCTTTTCTTATTTTTAATGTATTGATATTCTATATCTTCAGACAGAGGATACTATAATGATGTAAAAAAAACATTTCTTTTTTTTTTTTTTTTGGTTTTTCATCCAGTTTGGGGGTAATCACCTAAAAGTGTTCTTAGAGAAAATAAAATGATAAATACATGACATAAAAAGAGAGGAAGGGCTGGGTGAAGGGTGAAGAAGTCCCATATAATTCTGACAGCCACAGCTCAGATATTTTTATTGGCTTCAAGCAACTTGCTGTCAAAAGAGCTATAATTCATGTGGCTCTAATCCAAGAGATATTTGCTTGTCAGAGCTTTCTGCAAGAATACCCTGAAAGGTGAAAAGAAAAACAAACAATTCATGGTCACATCATTTTATGTGCTTCATAAAGTCCCTTTAAATCCTTTTGTACAACTTTCCATTTAGATAACAAGACTTTTCACTATTTTTTTCAGACAAAAGTCCCAATATTTCCAGTGACATTTCCTCTATGCAAATAAAGCACTGCAATATAAATATTATAACTTCTTGTTCCATGTGGTCCCTATGATTTAATGTATTTAATGCCAACTTTTTGATGGAATAGCAGCTTAAACTTGGGAACTTTGATTATTTATTCAGTCTTGGCATCTAACCTCCTTCTGGAAGAGTTTTTTTTTGTGACGCTGAGGATAAACACTACTTGGTGTATAGCATCCTTTCCTTAGATCTTCCCAGATTTTGGGCCATAATTTCTATTTTCTTTGACCACTGGCCATTTTGGTTTTGGCTGCCAAAAGTGCCAGTCCACAATAGGTGGAGAGATCTGAGGAAGAGAGGAGATCACAGAAGGAATGGCAATGATCTGGTAACATCATTGGATGATTTTGGAAGGGTTTTCAAAGTCCAAAATAGATATGCAATGTCGTATAAAGCTATAACCCTCTATCCAATGTATTTTGCTGTTTCTAAGGCATTAACAATTGTGCTGCCATAATTTAAATTTTGCCAATGAATTTTGGCAGTCTTTGGAGCAATGATGAAGAACAATGATAAATTGTTCTCTCCTAACACAACAGAAACAATACAGTGCCCTCTCAGATGCACTTCTTAATATTTCCCAGGTAATAATTTCTTTCTTTTTTGTAATTTCTGTCAATTGCATCTTGATATGTAGAAAGGCAAGATGGAGGCTCATTTGGAGGCGGAGGAGGTTTTTTTTATTGGAGAAATATCATTTTAGGTTTCTCTTTTCCTCAACTGTAGAAGAAAATCATTCTTGGTTATTGTTAACTGCCAAGAATTTTCTTTTAGGGCTGCTCCAAAGAGGACAGTGTTAGCATTTACTTTAAGGAAGAGTTTGGTGAGTTACAGAAAGGACAATAGAGGATAGAGCAATCAGTTATCAAGATATGAATCAATGGTTTAATAGAAGGTGATAAGAAAATGTCTCAGGAAGCCCTAATTCAGACCATATCTTAAATGATGTAGAGAAAGGAACTGAATATTAGAAGGAAGAAATCAGATAGCATTTGCACTGATATAGCTAAGGATGTCCAAAGGAAGAGGATTAAAAAAGTCAAGATGGTGGCTTTAATCAAGTGATCAAAGCCCCAATTTTTCATGTTTGTTGAGACAATGGCCAAAACTTTATGGCTGCTATTTTGACTTTTTGGACTGTTTCTTCATGCAAACAATGGAAAAAGAAAGGTTATTTTGCTATTATGTGTTAGAGTAGCAGTCTCAACCTGTAAATAAAACTCATCTACTAGAAATTGCAGTTCAAATTGTGGCTGACTTTCCAATAATGTATCAAAAGATCTTCCTTCTATAAAAAGAAATTCCCAGCCTAAGATATTACGCTCACATAAGATACAAGCCCAATACTGATTCTCATGAAGTAGCTTCATAGCTTACAATCTATGGTAGCAAAGTGTATTTAATAAAGTGCTCAAGAGACCCACTTTTTGGTGGTCTTGTAGCCAAAGTAGTTATTTGGAATATTGTATTGAAAGAATCCTTTAGCCAGGACAGAGATATTTTTTTTTGCAGATACAAATGTTGCTGGGCAGCAGAAAGTTTATTGAGAAGTTAAAACCCACACAGTGTGAATCATTATAGCTCCAGGATATGTCACAGGAACTTGGAGAAAAAAAGATTCAGAATGACATGATGGAGACCATTCTTCTGAGTGGAATCACTTAATTATTGTGATACCAATGTAAATGGAAGCTATCTGTCTTCATGTGTGATTAAGAGAACCAAAAAGGCAACCGTGGTCAATAGCCACCCACTAACTCACATAAAATAAATTGTTACGAAAACAAAGAGGCACATTATTCTCTATCACTGGCCTTCAAGTCATTTATCATCAGTTCTTACTATAGAGGTTTAATGGATACCTCCTAGAATTTATCACATTCTCCCAGTTGTTTTGATTTAATTACCCCATATGGTTTTGCAGCGACCCTCATTTCCCTCTCTTTTAAATGTTAATTTATCTTTCCTTAAGCATCAGTCATAATTCCAGTGCTATCTAGATGACTACTGTGCTTGAACAGAAGTTAGGTCATGACAAATGCTTTAGACTGTTGTAAAGAACAAAAGGATAACAGTTGTGAAAAGTCGTGTGTGTGTGTGTGTGTGTGTATGTGTGTGTGTGTGTGTGTGTGTAAGGGGAGCAAAGACAGTTACACAGAATATTTTTTTTTTCATAAATAATAAATTGGTTGCAGCTTGATCAGCCATCAACATGTTAAATTGTGTTTTTAACAGTTTTAAAGCTCCTTTCACCTTTTCATCTAAAGGATTTGAAATTAAAAGTTTCTCTTTTAATTTAATCTCCTCTTCTAAATCTTTACGTTTCTGAGTCTGTTTCTGTCTATGCAGATTATTCATTTTTATCAAAATACCACGCATAAAAGCTTTACTTGCATCCCACACCATTGACATTGATGTTCCCTTATTCATATTTAAAGCAAAATATTCCTTTAAACATTCCTTTAATTTATGAACATTTTTTTCTTGTTTGAATAAATTCTCATTCACCCTCCAGGATCTCCTGTCTTCTTTCTCAGCAAACAGTTCCATCCATACTGGACTATGGTCAGACAATGTCCTAGGAAAAATTTTTACATTCTTCACCCTGTTGTATAAGTCTGTTGTAATCAAAAAGAAATCAATTCTTGAAAAAGATTGGTGTCTATCTGAGAAGAAGGTAAAATCCCTTTCTTCTAGGTTGCGTTCACGCCAATAGTCCCTCAATTCCCAATCTTCTTTCATGTCAAAAAAGGCTTTAGGTAGTTTAGCCTGTTTAAAAAAGGTAGAAGAGCCTTTTTTGTCCTTTTGTATGTCTAAGACACCATTCCAGTCTCCCATTAAAATCACAGATCTATAATCCAACAAAGTTATTTTCTGATGTAGCAACCTATAGAATTGCTCCTGTTGCTGGTTTGGTGCATACAACCCCACAATAAGAATTTTCTTGCCATATAAACCAAGTTCAAGCATAACATATCTTCCATGAGGATCTGATTCTAACAGGGTAGCAGATAAGTTCTGTTTAACATAAATTACCACACCCCCTTTTTTCCCAGGGGCGGGAGATACAAAATGAGATCCCAAACGAGGATTGTTTAAGTATTTTTGCTCTTTAGATGTAATATGAGTTTCTTGCAAACAGATAACATCATTGTTGTGTTGTTTCAAATAATGGTAGATTTTTTTTCTCTTTTGAGGAATATTTAATCCATTAACATTCCAGGTCAGGAGCTTTGCCATCTCCCTTGGCCTTAAGCCTGGAGAAGATCCCCTCAAATTCTGCTACTGAAGAATATGTTGCAGAGCTTTTGGGTCTTGCTCCTCCCACCGGCACTGAAACAATTTGCTGAGTAGGTTCTTTGATTTCTTTTTCTTTTTTCTGTTGTTCTTTTTCTTTACGTTTGTGTGCTGCACGGGTCATTCTCTGTTCTTTAACCTCTACTTGAGACATCCATACCACCTGTCCAGCAGTCATCGCACCTGTATCTTCAGATTTCTGTTCCATCTCTTTATCACTCAGAACTTTGTGCATCATGGGCAAAGGTGAGCCTGCACCCAGGACCGTTTTATAAAATTCCTTAGCTTTAGCAACTGTGTTAAGTCTATAACGTGTCCCCGCATGGCTCAAAACAATGCCCATCGGAATCTCCCATCTAAATGGCATTTGTCTTGCTTTAAGTTCATTTGCTAGAAAAGAAAAGTCTTTTCTGCTTCTTAAAATTTTAGGTGGAATTTCCTTTAAAATAATAATATCTTGAGCAGCAATCTGGAATCTTTTATTGTAAAAAATTTGCAGAATCTGATTTCGCAAGGACTTCTTAGCAAAATATATCACCACATCTCTAGGCAGATTCCTCTGTTTTGCAATCCAAGAATTAACTCTATAAATTCTTTCCACTTCCCCACGTAACTCATCTTTATCTATATTCAAAATAACAGCCAAGTCATTAATCACCATTTCCATCAGATCTTGAGTTTTATCTTCTTTCAGGCCCCTTATTCTCAAAGCATATTCCATCTGTCTATACTGGAACATAAGAATATCATCTTGTGAAGTTTCCACTTTTTTCTCCATATCTTGGAATTTATAGTCCAAAAGTTCTACTGTTTCTTCAATTTCCTCCACTCTAGAGTCCAGCTTCACAACCACTGAGGCCACTCCAGATAAAGCTAGAAGTATATCATCCCTCAATATAGTTTTCAGTCCTTCTTTTAATATTCAGTTACACAGAATATTAAAAGAAGGACTGAAAACTATTTCAAGACATTACAGGGTAATTAAAGAAGCTACAAAATATAAAACTGTGCGAATACTACAGTGATATCATAATTCTGATTTATCCCCCCCTTTTTTAACCAAATGATATATCTATCATTTGAAGAGCCATGGTGGTGCAGTGGTTAAAATACATATTGCTTTTTATGATCGAATTTAATCCATTTATATTTATCGAGATTATTTTTATCTCTTCTTCCATGATTATTTATTTAAGGTTTTAGCTGATCTCGTCATTCTCATCTCTCTTTGCTCTTTTGCCTCTTTTGCCCTTACTCCTTCTACCAATGCCCTTTCCTCACCCCGTTGTTTCTCTATCTGATCTCCTTGATGTCTAATTCCTCTTTCCCTTCTCAGCCTTTCTTCTTCTTGCTGTCCAAAGTAGTGATCATAAAAAAGCTCTGCTTTCTCTAATGTGTCTAGTCTGTGTCTCTGTTCTTGCCAGTTTACCATTACTCCTTCTGGTATTAACAATCTAAAATTTATCCTTTTTTCAATTAAGACTTTTGTCAAAAATTGATACTCCTTTCTCAAGTCTCTCACTCTTCTTGGAATCTGCTTTAATATCACTCTCTCTCTTCCTTTATATTTTATTGTGACATTTCTCAGTTTCTGTAATATATCTGCCCTTAATGCTTTTTTAGTAAACCTTATATGGACCTCTCTAGGAAGCTTATTTTTCGTTGCATATCTAGTATGTATTCTAAATATCTCATCTATATCATTAATTATCTTTTCCTTGCTTTCCTCCAGTGCTTCTGCTAATATTTCGGCCATCACATCTGCTAAATTCTCTCCCTTTTCTTCTTCAACATTTTGGAATCTTAAGTAATAATCAGCTCTATCCATCTGTAGGGAGATAATCATTTTTTCCTGGTTCCTATCTGTTAATGTCAGTTGATTGTCCATCTCCTCTACTCTCTTATCCATTAATTCAATTTTCCCTTCCACTTGTTGCAGTCTTTGTTCACTTTTCCCCATCAATTCTTTGACCTCTTTTAATTCCTCTTCTAATTTACCTAACCCTTCCTTGAAGTCTGTATGTAATGCCTGTATCATATTTTTCAGTTCCATATTAAATTTATCTTGTTGTATTGTAGAGTCCAGTGTTTACTGCACTACTGGACTCTGTAGTGTTGAGGGAGCTCTTAGGTGTGTTGTGATCTTCTTCGTCTTATCCAATAATTTATAATCCAAATGTCAGTGTGCTATTATAATCCCAATATCCTCCAAGAAGAGGAGGAAAGAAACAAAAATAGGAGAAAAATCCCACCTCAAAAGTCCAAGGGCAGGAAAAAGTACAATTTAAAAACTAAAAATGAACATAATTTGTTTACAAGAAGTTCATATTAGGAAACAACATAAAAATTTATTAGAATATCCAAAATTGGGAGAATTATACACCTCACTTGTGGACCAAAGTAAAAGAGGTGTGGCATTATATATTCAGAAAACAATACAACTAAATTGATATATTCAGACAAAGAAGGACAAATCTTAATGGTGGAAGTAATTATGAACTGTAAAAAATCATTATTGGTAGCGATTTATGCTTCAAATGAAAATCAAGAGAATTTTTATCTAAAATTACATAAGAAAATAATAGAACTGGAATATGAAAGCATATGTATGATTGGAGATTTTAATGCTATTGTAAAGCCTGAGCTGGATTATAATACAACAAAAAAAATAAGACTTAAGAAGAACACTTCCTAAATCCTTCTATAATATGGTGGATGAATTGAATATACTTGATGCTTGGAGAGAGAAATATCTGGAAAAAAAGCAATATACATTCTATTCTAACAGACACCTGTCCTGGTTGAGAATTGATATGACATGGATGTCAACAGATTTATTTACAAATATACAAAATATAGCCATAGAAACAAGCACATGGGCGGATCACAACCCAGTTACAATCATATGGAAAGGACAAAAAAAGAGAACAAGATAGACATTAAACCAAACTATATTGAATGAAAAGGATTTTCAGCAATATATGAAAAAAGAAGTACTTTTCTTTTTTATGGAAAACAAAAAAGAAGATACTTCACTTCAAAATGTTTGGGATACGGCGAAAGCATACATGAGAGGAGTTGCTATGACTTATTTGGGGAAAAAGAACAAACAGAAAAGACAAAATAAGGGAAAACTGGAGGAAGAATATAAGATACTTGAGAAAGAATTACAGAAAGATACACAAAACAAAAAGATTAAAAATTTAATGGAACTGAACAAACATAAAATGAACTTACTAGAAAATGAAGAAGTGGCAATGAAAATAAAGGCAGCTAAGCAAATCTTTTTTGAGCATGCAAACAAACCAGGGAGATGGCTGACATATAAAATTAAAAAGGAGAAAGAAAAGAGATGGATTAAACAATTGGAAGATGCTGAGGGGATTTTACAACATCAATATGAAGAAAAGAAAAAATAATCTGGGAATATTATGAGAACTTATACAAGAACTTATACAAGCAACGAACAGTTTCAGATGATAGGATAAAACATTTTTTGGAAGAAACAGAGATACCTAAAATGCCGGAGAAATTTAAAAAGCTATTAGAAGGGGAAATAACAGTGATGGAATTAATAGAAGCAATCCACAGACAAAAAAAAAATGGTAAAACACCAGGACTGGATGGACTACCAGCAGAGCTATATAAGACATTGCAGGAAGTACTAGGTAATGTAATGTTGAAACTTTATAATGAACTTCTTTCTGAAGCTAAGATACCAGATTCGTGGTCTGAAGCTCTTATTACTCTCATACCAAAGGAAGAAATGGAAACACAAAAATAAAGAACTACAGGCCGATTTCCCTACTGAATGTGGACTACAAAATATTTGCATCAATAACAGAAAGACTTAAAAAGTTTTTAAATGAATTTATACAATCGGATCAAAATGGCTTCTTACCCAAAAGACAGATTAGAGACAATATGCAAATTATATTGAACACACTAGAATATTATGAAACACATCCCGAGGAACAGATGGCATTGGTGTTCCTGGATGCACAGAAGGCATTCGACAATGTGAACTGGCAATTCATGATAAGCCAATTACAGACTATGGATTGTGGGGAGAAATTTATAAATGTAATCAGAACAATTTATAATAAGCAATCAGCCAAAGTAATGATAAATGGAGATATGACTGAGAAGATCAACATTATGAAGGGAACAAGACAGGGCTGTCGCCTATTTCCACTGTTGTTTGTTCTGACATTAGAAGTATTAAATAGACGTATAAGACAGAATAATGACATAAAAGGGATGAAAATTAAGAGGGAAGAATAGAAGCTACAAGCATTCACAGACGATTTAGTATTTATTTTGGAGGAACCATTAGAGACAGGACCTGTATTAATAGAACAAATAGAAAAATACGGTGAGGTAGCTGGGTTGAAAATTAATAAAGATAAAACCAAAATGTTAGTAAAAAATATTACTGAAAAACAAAAAAAAAAGAACTGGTGGGAAAATTAGATATACAGATTGTAAAGAAGGTAAAACATTTAGGGATCCACCTGACAGCAAGATGCACAACAATTAAAAAGGATAATTATCATAAATTGAAAAGATAAATTGAAGTAGATTTGGATAAATGGAAAAATGTACAACTATCATTAATGGGAAGGATTGCGATAATCAAAATGAATATATTACCATGATTATTGTTCTTGTTTTCAACAATACCAATAAGATTAGATAAGAAATATTTTGAGGTGCTTAATAAAATAATTTTGAAATATATTTGGCAGGGAAAAAAGACAAGGATTAATCTAAAAATGTTACAAGATACAAGATTGAGAGGTGGGTTTGGTCTACCTAATTGGGAATTGTACTATCAGGCTTCAGCATTATCATGGATGAGAGAATGGATCTTACTGAGGAATACAAGATTACTGACATTAGAGGGACATGATTTACAGTTGGGATGGCATGCTTTCATATGGTATGGAAAAAACAGAATACATAGCTATTTCCAGAGACACCATATAAGGAATTCTTTATTTGTGGTCTGGGAGAAAATAAAGAGAAAGCATTATTTGAAGATTCCAAATTGGCTCTCAACTATGGAGGCGCTAATACACCCTAATATGTTTAACATGGGAAACATTATAAGATATAAAGACTTACTAACAGATATGGGGGAGTTGAAAACCAAACAACAATTAGAGGAACAAGGAATAAAGATGGATTGGTTCATGAGAATGCAAATACAATCTAGATATGAAAAAGATGTTAAAATAGATGGTGTTAAAAACTTTTTGGAGTTAGCTTTAAGGGCAGTTTTCAAAGCACCTCTTTTGAGGTTTATGGACAAGAGAGACTGATAAGGAATCTGTTTATTGTGGATGGAATTTGTTATTGGTAAAGATTTAAATGTGTATAGGGGAATTTTAATGGTTTATGGACAAGAGAGACTGATAAGGAATGTGTTTATTGTGGATGGAATTTGTTATTGGTAAAGATTTAAATGTGTATAAGGGAATTTTAATGTTTTAAGTAATGTTTAAATTTGTGTTTTGGAGGGAGTTTATAAAGAATGATGGATAATAACATAAGTATGATATGAAAAGGTTCAGAGTATATTATAATGTGTTTAATGATTGGGGTTTTTTATTATTATTATTATTTTTAAGAGAAGATAACTTGTTTAATTAAATGTACCTAGATTTGTTTAGGATTTATATGTCTTTTAAGTTTTTTTTTTGATAGGAGAGAAGATTATGGAGATTGAATGAAAATCTTAGATAAGAAGTTTAAGTATTTAGTTTAAGTATTCAAAGAGTATTTAGTTTTAATGGTATAACGAAGGTTTATATGTTTATTTTTGTGTTCTAGGATAAAGAAAGAGGGAGAGATTAGATTTTATATTGTAGGTATAGATATTCAAAGAAAGTAATGTTTAAACTTCTGTTTTGGAGGGAGTTTATACAGAATGATGGATAATAATATAAGTATGATACTAGAAAATGTTTAGAGTATATTATAATGTGTTTAATGATTGCAATTATTATTTTTTAGAGAAGATAACCTATTTAATTTAATGTATTTAGATTTGTTTAGGATTTATATGTGTTTTAAGTTTTTCTTTTCTTTTTCTGAAAAATTTTAATTAAGCCTGTACTCAGCTCTGGGAAGGTTGGGGGAGGGTTTGGGAGGTTTGGGGAGGTGGGGGAGGGTATGGGAGGGTGGGGGGGTTGGGGAGGGGATTTGTTTTGTAAAATTTAAAAAACTTTCAATAAAAAAAAATAGATGGTGTTAATTTGGGGACAACAGAGTTAGATGAAATACTCACAGGAACGGAAGGAAAATGGATTAAAAAATGTACAGTTATCTACTATATATGGAGTTAGAGAAGAAACAAGTGAAAGAGATAATGATAAAATGGACAAGGAATTTTGGATACACAATTGAATTAGATAGATGGGATACAGCAACTATGAGAAAGAAACTATAAATTGACAATGGCGACTGCATATAAAGAAAATATGTACAAAATGTTTTACAGATGGCACATGTCTCCAGAAAGATTAGCTAAAATGTTTAAGGACAGGTCTATGAAATGTTGGAAATGTCATCAGATACCAGGTTCCTTCTACCATATGTGGTGGACGT
This sequence comes from Crotalus tigris, assembly GCF_016545835.1. Taxonomy (NCBI): domain Eukaryota; kingdom Metazoa; phylum Chordata; class Lepidosauria; order Squamata; family Viperidae; genus Crotalus; species Crotalus tigris. Next base: position 166,576 of record NW_024097656.1, read on the forward strand.
GTGTAGAAGCTAAAACTTATTGGAATATAATTAGAACATGGATAGAAAAGATGATACAACAACGTATAGAACTAAGACCAGAAATATTCCTGTTGGGTATTCTACCAGGGAAATACAATAAAGAGAAAACATATTTAATTATTCATATAATTACGGCAGCCAGGATTGTGTTTGCACAAAATTGGAAAGCACTGAAAGCCCCCCCCCCAGAGGGAGAGGTGATTGGGAAAATACTGGAATGTGCAAAAATGAATAGACTAACAATGACAATTAAAGATAAGACAGAGTCAGACTACTATGAAATCTGGGGAACATTTTATGATTGGCTGAAAAGAGAATACGGTTAAAAGATAGTTAACATCAATTTAGATGGAAGAAGAAGGAGCAGATAAGGAGGGAGACCCAGGCGACACAGTATTGAATAACTGGAGGTTGTATAAATATTTATAGAAGTATATACCGAGAAGGTTAGATAAATAGAAGTATTAATGTAAGAGAAAATTAATCTTATTGTATATAATTCAGATAGGGAAATTTGGAGAGAGGAGTTGCTTGGACATTACCCCTGAATTGTATCTGAAGAGAGATGAGAGGGAAGAAAGGAGAGGAGAGAGAAAAGAGTAAAGGAGGGGAGAAGGAAGTAGGAAGGTTGGAGGAGAAGAGAAGTGGGGAGAAAGGGGAGGAGAGTGGTGAAGGAAAGAGAAGAGGAGAGGAAGAAGAGGGAAGTAGGGAAGAGAAGAAAGGGAGAAAGAAGGTAGAGAAGGAGTGTGGATACAGTGAAAGGGGAAATGGTATGTATTTATTTCATTTTATTAAAAGTATCTTATATATGAATGTAAAAAGAATGTATGTTAACATCTGATAAATATCACGGTATATGTATGGGGGAGAGTTTGGAAAAATAAAAAATTATTAAAAAAAATACATATTGCTGACTAACTCTGCTGATTGCCAGCAGTTCGATCCTGACCGGCTCAAGGTTGTCTCAGCCTTCTGAGATCAATAAAATGAGGACCCAGATTGTTGGGGGCAATATGCTGACTCTGTAAACTGCTTAGAGAGGGCTGTAAAGCACTTTGAAGTGGTATATAAGTCTAAGTGCTATTGTTATCTAAAATAGAATCTGCATTTTATTCCATTATAAGACTGTAGCCAGGACATCAGTATTGATTACTGTATACAGCCAGTTCTGAGGCAATGATGTGAATGCCTGAAAACAGAGCATTTTGCTGATTAGATTTATAAATATAAACCAGAAATTGTTTTGGTCACATTGGATAAATCTGCATTACAAAAATTCAACATGAAAAATAAAGATATCCCTAAGGTTCACTTCTTTTATTAACAAAGGCATCCTGCCCGTGGAGGTCCTTTGTGTACTTTGAGCTTGGTTGTTTTCTTGGTGACATTTCATTATCCAACTAGGTAACATCTTCAGTGCTAGAAGAGAGTTGCTTTTATATGAATAATGTAAGAAAAACTTCCTTCTAGCAATGTAGATGCTAGACATAAATGGCCTTTCAAAATTCTCCATTAAATATCTTCTTGGCAGAGGATTTGGGTGGCAAGTTACTATTAACTTCTCCAGGAGAAGGAGGAATTCCCCAGCAATTTTTCAAGGGTGATATTTAAAAATGATAGTGCCACTGCTACTGAAAATAATTAAACAAATATCTTCCTGCCTGATGTTTTTCTTTTTTATTGGCACCTAAGAAGTCAAGAGGGCTACAATCTTCTGAAGAAACAATTTCACAGTGAAAAAACTAGATATTGACATATCCCTCTGCTTGCCACACAAGCAAATCAGTATATCCCAAGATCATACAGTTTGTTTTTGTCCATTTTCAACAAAAAGTCCATAAAGGTTTTCCAGTCTTGTATAAAAGTAGTTATTGTTCCTTTCCTAATCAGACAAGTCAATTTGGCCATTTCAACAAGTTCTGCCATCGTCACAATCCACAAAGCCAGGTCCTATTTTTAGGCCTGCTGTGTATGTGACAAACATAAAAAAGAGTAAACACTTTGACTGAATGGTTGAAGCAACCATGCTGATTTTTTTGTCATCCCCCGCTGATGTCAAACTTCTTTTCATCAAATTTACTTTTTTCCTCCATACCATCACTCTGCAAATAACTAATTCCCATAATACTGTCTTATGCCCTAGGATGTGAAATCTCGTAGTAGAGTTGTATTACTATTATCCTTCTCATCTTTCCTATTACCTATTCCTTTAACATCTTATAACTATTACTTTATTGTCTGTATCTTATGATTTATGTTGATTGCTTTTATTTAGTATCCTATTACTATCACTGAGTGTTGTATCTTAGATTTATGATGATTGAATTTTATGATTATGATCATAATTTATCACTTGTTGCTTGTATGAACACTGAGAGCTTATGCACTGGAGACAAATTCCTTGTGTGTCTAATCACACATGGCCAATAGATATTCTATTCTATTCTATTCTATTCTATTCTATTCTATTCTATTCTATTCTATTCTATTCTATTCTATTCTATTCTATTCTAAAAATAATCAAAGTGAAACTTTTATTCCTTCACTGTTGAAATAAAACTAGCAAGCTATTTCCCAGTTTTGAAGGAATATTGACTTCCAGAATAGCACATCTCATATGGCTGAACAAATTACTGCCCAAAATATAAGTCAACATTCAAGTGCTTAGAGCTATTCAGGGCTTTTCTGTTCCCTACTGTTTGAACATCATTTTTTAATGTTGCCTTGCTCCTATTGTTCTATTGTTCATTTACAGATGCTATTGATTTAATCCTTTCGGCTGTCATGACCTACTGCAAATTTTAAATTTATATTATTGTACTACCATACCAAATGTACCATTGTGATGTTTTCCCAACATCAATTAGGATTTGGCACAGGCTTGGAGGAAAGGAACTGGAAGTTTCTGAAAGCAAAAATGAAGAAGAGAAAAATCATATGAAGAATAAATGTCTATGGAGATTTCAATCATCATTTTGGTTGTCCCAAAAGTGCTTTTTCAAAAGTCCAGTTGCCTTTTTAAAAAGCACTTTTGGGATACAAAGAGTACTGTATTGAAACAGAAGGTGTTTGCTTGAGGGAAATAGGAAGACTCTTTTCAATGTGAAGAAAAAAGCATATCATTTTGTTTAGGACTTCATTGGAAGAACCCAACAAAATCCCTAAAAATGCTTCTGGAAATTATAAGTACTCCATTATAGCTAAAATGAATTATAATGTACTGAATGCTAGAGAAAATAATTAATGCCTTTTTGTAATAAATGACAATAAATATTTTGCGTATTTTAATTAGTACAATAGTTCCAATGTAAAAACACCTGCTCATTACCCAATTTTGTTATTTTTTTTTAGCTTTGCATCTTTGATCATTTTAAAGTTTTCAGTAACAATACTAAAACTTGTTTATGGAGTTCTGGTTTTGTGTCATGGCGAAATGGTTGCAGGAAGGCAGGACTCTGCCTTCCATGCCTGATTTTGCTGTGCTGGGGGCCCTAAAAAGGGCCTAAAGTCACCCCAAAGAGGCAATGAAGAGGAGGGTGCCTTATTGATTACGGAGAGACATCTGTCTTGATCCAAGAAAAGCCCTCCAAACCAGCAGAGGAAAGACTAGCAACATTCCTGTGGCCAGCCATTAGCTTCTGACAACTGAAGAAGAAAGGCCTCTGATGCCCAGATAAGGCCACCGGAGGGCCACAGAAGTGTCTCCTGGCCTCAGATTCAGGTGGCAGTGACCTGGAAAAGGCCTCTGGCATTCAGATCTAGCCTTCGGAGGCACACAGAAGCGTCTGCTGGCTTCGGTTCATTCTCTGTTGCAGAGAATAGAGGCCTAAAGTACCCTGAGATTACATGAGATCAGTAGTGTGAGATTTCATGCATTGCTCTCAGATGATCTTGCTTTACTTTAGGCTTCTATTCTCTGCAAATGCACCGAAGGCCTGGACCCAAGAAAGCAAAGGATCTTGATCTTTGCAGGGTGAGTATTGAAGGCCTAGTGCCTAGGAAGACCTGAGGTGGAGGTGGGTCACCTTAGGCACTAGGCCTTCAATATCCAGGGTCAATGTTGCAATGCCACTGCAGTCACTCATAAGAATGAACAACTGCCATGTGCCACAATATTCGTAATCTTGGGATTTTTTCATAAGCATTAGGGGCAGTGGTGGGATTCAGCCAATTCGCATCACTTCAGCAGAACTGGTAGCTAATGTTTTGTTGCCCAGGCCCAGAATGAACTTCTGGAAGTGGCATCCACACAGAGAACCGGTTGTTCACCTATTTGAATCCCATCACGACTAGGGGGCACTTATTGCATAACTTCAAACGTTCATTAAGAGAATGCTCGCAACTCAGGGATTACCTGTACATTGTTTTTAGCTTTGTTGCTTGTATCCAGAGTCACTTGTCTGTAGATAGATAACCATATAAATATGACAAATAAAAATGAATCAAATATTTCTGTCCTTTGTCATTCCCCTATAATTTTGACTTTTTGTCTGTTTTCGAGCTGATATCATGATTGTCCCAAGAGAAAATTCTTCATATGGAATTATTTCAAAAGTTGATATTTTGGCATATTTCATCAAACTGGAACAACAGCTGTTTATCCAGAACCAAAATAAGGCTGACAAAAATGGAAACAATGTCTGCAAATACAAGAATAATCAAACACAGCAGGGAGCACCTTCAAAGAAATTCAGTGGAATTATGACAAAAATGCATAAAGTATACAAAGCTTATTGAACAGGTTGAAATTCAAATAAAAGCAAAGTTGTTGGGAAAGTGTTATACTTTGCTAAAGCTTGTTCAGCTGGATTTATCTCCTTAATACTGATCATAAATAAATTATACATTGAGTGATTCCTCTAAAGAGCTACACATAAGAAAGGCTTTCTCCATGTTATTTGTATTACCCACATAATAATAACATAAAATCTAATCATTTTGTTTTTTGTAAAATGCTATTTAGTACACCATACCAATTGTTGTCTATGTTGAATTACTGTAGGGGAAAACTGTGTAGTGATATATACAGGGGAAATTTACTCTTTGTGAATCATAGAAAAAATGTTGGATTTACAGGATTATAACTCTGTTGATTAGTCTGGAAATCTGCACAACGAACAGATGCTGTAAGGACCCACCCCACTTTGCATCTTAAGAAGACAGAACTCTTGGAATAATTCTTCCAATAGGCATCTTTTATTAAGAGAAAATGATTGCAGGCGTTCTAGACAGGACTTGGGGTCCAAGCTTTCCCATTCAAGGTTTTAAGAGGTTTCCCAGTAGCCCCACCCAATCATCCCCTACTTCCAGTGACAGTCTCAGGCATTACACTCCCACCCCCTTTTCCTTACTGCCCGCTGGATGGAGACTTCAGAGAAAACTACATGAAAGGTAAGAGTCCCCTTTGTTATGATTAGGCCTTTTGGTGCTATCCACATTCATTCCTTTGAAGTGTACTGAAGGAAGTGAGGGCCATAAAGCCTCTTTGTTCACCCCCTTCCCTTCATCGTATGACAGAATCCTGAGAAGGCAGAAATGGTTTTTTTTTATAGTTGATAATTAGAGATGAAATATAATTGGATTCTGACAGATGCATCAATGCATACATAGTTCAGGACAAATTAAAGATTTTAAAGTTCTTTTAGTTTTTAGTGGCAAAGAAATTTAATGTTTGGTTCGCTCTCTTATAGAAATCAATGTGCTAGAATGGAAATAGATTAACCATTAAACCAGTGAATTCAACTGTGCAGTAAGTAGTTGAGAGTGAAACCAAAATCAATGGAAGTTAAATCACACCAACTTATTTTAGTCACTTCAGTGAGAAGATACTCAGGCTTGATTTGATCAAATTAAATTTAGTTCCAATTGTGTCCAACTTTTTTAAATTTTCCCATTGCTGTTTTTTATTAATTATTTTTAATACCATCTTGAGTTTATTCTGGTACTTCCTTTTATGATTTTAATAATTGACTTAAGTTTTTCCTCATCAGCTTATCATACTGTTTTTAACTTCTTTTACCTTTTCCCCCATACAATACTGTTGACTGTACTTACTTCTCAATTTAGAATGAGGTTTTATATTTTTCTTTTTTAAATATCTTTTCTAATAAGAGCCACTTTGCTGTTCCACGTGAATCTGTGTGTGTTTGTGTGTATACACACACAGGCATATGAGCAATCGGTATGAATACATGATATTGTAGGCATTGATGACTGGTGTTATTCAAATTGTTGTGGCCACTGAATTGTTAGGCTAATCTGACAAGAAGCTTCTTTGACTATATTTACCTAGAGAAAATGACAGTGAATGAGACTGCAGAATCAGTGGGATTGCAAAGGTTAAGGATACATGCACATTGTTGCCCTAGCATTACAAGAGAAACTATACTTTCAGTATAGTGTATCTATTTACTTTATATTATTCTGTTATTCCTTTACTTACAGAAACATCCATTATTTGGGTATACTAAAAATGTAAGAAACGATATTTGAAGATTATTACATCAATTTGAATATTTTTCTTTTACGTTTCTGTTGAGCAAAGTTTCTCAAGATATGAAATGATAGCATGAAAACTATAATCAATAAAAACAAGATACTGTATCTTGCTATAGCACACTAGTAGCAAAATCCTTTTATAAGTATGTCTTATCCAAAATATGTTAAACATCAGCCTTAGAGTACTCATTCTCTTCTTCTGGTTTTATAATTATCATACAGTCAGCACTGACCAGAGTTTTCCGAATAATTCAGTAGCAATTTGAATATTAAGATATTATGGGAATTTTGATTCTTTAGAATTTTCAGAAAATCAACAGCTGATTAATATTACCATAACCTTTCCATAGCTATTCATATTGGTGGTATTTTCTGAAGTCAGCTCCTAAAAATAACATAGTAAAAATTTCAACAATTAACAGAGGATGTTCAAGTTTTTGGTACTCTCTCATTATTTCTATTTTATTTCATGCAATGGGATTTTTGATTTTTGTTTTTAAAAAGATGACATGGAACTTCATAAATACCATTCCTTCTGTCTTATCACTTTGCTCTAACTACACAGTGGGATATGCTATCATCTCTCTCCCCCCCATGCCTGTCTGTCTGTCTGCCTGTCTGTCTGTCCATCTGTCCGTCCATCCATCCGTCCATCCATCCATGCATGTACAAACTGAGTAAAAGAGGCAAATACTGTAATCCAGAGATCCCACAGAGCATCCCACAGAGGGTGCTTTGCTTGTTTGTGTGGACTGGTTGCTGGCGTGCCACAGACTGGTACTGGTCCACAGACTGGGGGGTAGGAACCCCTGAATCATAAATAAAATCAGCACAATCCTAGACAGATAAGCAATAAAAATGATTGAAATTGTTCTGAACTCTGAACAAAACTGTTCACACATGAAAACAGTATGTTTTGAATTAAAAAGTATTTCTGCATCACAATGTTTAGAATGTTTAAAACCTTTCAAAAATAATAGATAAACCTACTCATAAACTAAATCAAATAGTCAGAAAATCAACATCATACAATGAAGAAAATATACAGAATCATGCATTTACCTGATGGATAGTTTCAATCTCAGCATATTTCCTCCCCCCAATACCAGATGCATTAACCAAATTTTAACTGCTGGATCTCTATCAGGTGAGAATTACATAGTATGGGGATGGCAGTTGAAATTGCCCACTTCAGAAGTCCCTGAAGTCATTTGACATTCTTATATGGACAGAACTCAGAGGGACTGGAGTCTGTCATCCTGACTAGATGAAGAGATATGGCCATGAATTGCTTTAAAATTATTAAATCACGGTATTACAGCCCTGCTTTCAGTACTATTGTTGAAATGTCTTTGGAACTGGACTTTTGCTTTTAAGATTCTCCAACTTTATTTTTAAGTGATTCAATTTATATTGTTTCTACTTTCTTTATAATCTGCCTTGATTAGAAAGCTGGGGTATGAATACTGAATATAAATAATAACTGGAAGAGCAAACTCTGAACAGATAAATGTTATCACATGTTCTTCTGGGACCTGAATGTACAATTTGTTAGGTAGTGATGAGAGAGACCACATTAATTTAGAGCTTTCGCCCTGAGCCTTCTCATAAGACAACAGTATCCCCTGAGGTTACCAGATAACACCTAAGCAACATAAAACAAATTGCACTGCAGTAGATAGAAAGAGATTTCAGCTCTTTTTAAAAATCAATTATGGTTTTATTGTTTAACTTGTTGCAGCAAGTTTGGACAGAAATTTAATATGACTGTTTTAAAATGGCAAGGGCATAGTTGCAGCCAGATGAACAGTATGGCTCAGAGACGCTCAGAGAAAATAATGGCAATTTATTTATTTAACAAATCTTTATAGCTGCTCCTCTCAAAAAAGTGATTTTTTTCAAAAGAAAATGGTAAAATAATGATGATAATATTAGACTGTAGTCACTATATATCTGTCACTATATTTTAATATCTAATGTGATTGACACTGGGCACAGCTGAATTGTTTCATTAAAGTGCAATCTACACTAGTTTTTTTTGGGGGGGGGGGCAGGAAGGAATAACATTTACTGCCCCAACAGTCATATCCTATTCTGCTTCAGCAACAAGGCTATTTGGTGATTCTTCCTTAATCTTTTAATATAAGATGATTTAAGGAAATCAATTAATGGATTTCCCTGGCTTCCTTTCCTTCTCATCAAGCATCACCTGTTCATGATTAAAACAAGCATAAATTACAATCAAATGATGGTGGGATGGTTGGGGCTGATGGAGGAAGCAAGGGTCATTGATTTAGCCATTTCTTAGAATCTAGTTATGAGACAGCTAACCTACATGGTGAGTAGGAGTTGATGGGTACTGAGTATTAGCTCTTCATCCCATAGATGAGACTCTGGGCCTGCAACTGATCCATGGATGAAAGGATGGCTTTGCTGTGAACTGGAGATGAGATAAAGGCAATATGAGGTCGTGGCATGCAAAAATTGTTATAGGGGAACGTTGATGTCATGTGATTGGGATGTAAGAATAGATGTATTTTGGAAACCTGAAATGAATAAGGACCTCAGGAACAACTGTTTATATTTCAATGATATAAAAATTGTTTCTGTATAATTTCTTTTCTGAACTATTTGGTTGTGGTGTACAGGGCTCACTTCCTCATTGGTTTACATAATCCTATTTCATCCTCAAAGTTCTCTGGATATACAGTATTGGAGCTACAAGTTCCTGAATTCTCAGGTAGCATAGACTGAAAATCAGGCTTGTCAGATGCTATATTTTTTCTATCCTGCTCTATGGAGTAGAGGGTTGGTCTCTGACAGAAGGCCACCTGAAGAGACTAGAAACATTTGAAATGTGGATTTACAGGCGGCTGTTACATATAAGCTGGGTTGACAAGATCAGAAATGAGGAGATGATAAGCCGCCTGGGAAAGCCAATGGAAATCAACAAAACAATTAAAAAATGGAAGAATATTTCGGACATATGATGCAACACCCAGAAAAATATGGCATACTCCATTTAATCCTCCAGGGAAAGATTGAAGGCAAACGAGGTCCAGGCAGAAGAAGAACATTCAAAATTTAAGGGACTGGTTTGGACAAAACTCAACAGCACTTTTTCGTGCAGCTGCTGATAAAAACAGGATCGCCAACATGATTGCCAACGTCCAATAATGGATATGGCACAAGAAGAAGACGATAGGCAGAGTATGAAATTTTGGAAGATTTGGTGATATCACATTGGGAAAGGCTATGCCCATGAATTCCCACCACAAATCAGTTTCACATTAGGGGATTTATTAATTTTAATATAGTTAAAAATTACAAACCAAAGTTGCAATCCTCCAGGATGAAATAGCAACTAGAATCCAATGAGACTTACCTTTAAACAGTAAGATTGTGATATCTAGCACAGTAGCATTTACTTCTTACCGGTAGTTTTTTTTTACCTAGGATTGTACTGCTGGTATGTGATTAAGAGGTAAGACATGAGAAATAAGATGCTAGAATGAATTAATGACAGTAGCATACCAAGTCAAAGGGCTAATTTTACAGAAATAATGAAATGATTTATGTAGTCTAGAAAATAACCAGCTTACATATACCATGTTCTGATAATATGCACTTTTATTTATACTCAGAAATACAAATGTCAGAATCAAAATACAAATATAAATATTGGTCTAGACACACAGCCTCACCTTTTAACATAAAATTGGATGTGTATGAATCACCTAGGTGAAGTTTTCTGCTGGCAACACTAATGTAAGAAACAAAAGATGTTTGGTTGTATCTGGGAGTGACTGGGTCTTTCTATGGAAAACCCTGTGGGTACTACTAAAATGATTACCTAAGCTAGAATGGCATATTGGCATACTAGTGCTACCTGTATTAATCAAGGCACATTGGGCACAGAATTTAGTTCTCATTTCACTAAAACATCACAAATAGCATTGTTAACAAAGATGATAAATGTAATGTTGAAAGGGAATGAGCTAATTTTTTCCTCTGGTTGTCTCTCTGGCAGTCCAAATCAAAACAGTTATAAAATAAAGCATAACATAAGCTGCATAATACCAGTCACTGAGATTTGCTTTCTGATTAGATTGCTTATTTTAGTACTGTTGCTATTCCTTTTGTGTTGTGGTAAAGACTTGGCAATGAATATCAAGTAAAAAAGATGAGGATTTGATTCTGTAAATTATTTAAAAATAATAACAACAACAACATAGGGTGGAAAAAGCTGTTGAGGATGAAAGGGTGAAGATCTTGTGGGACTTTCGAATACAGACAGATCGCCATTTGGAACACAACACGCCAGATACCGCAGTTGTGGAGAACCGAAGCATACAGCTGATTGATATCGCTGTACCAGGAGATGCCAGAGTCGAAGAAAAAGAACTGGAAAAAATTACAAAATATCATGACCTGGCCATCGAAACTGCACGATTATGGATGAAACGTGTAACAGTGATACCCATTGTCATTGGGGCACTGGGAACTATGTCCCAAAACTTTGCAAAATATTTCAAGAAACTGCAAGTTCCTACAATAACTCCAGCAATGCTACAAAAAAACTGCGCTACTCAGAACATCTTACATTTTAAGGAGGTACCTGGTTGATACCTGGGATGCTGGTAGCAACCTGTGTCAACCATCAGCGCCAGCAAATTCGAATATTCAGTTGACTGCGGTTTATGTCTAATGAATAATAATAATAAAAAAAAATTGGAAGGGACCTTAGAGGTCATCTAGTCCAACCCCCTGTTCAGGAAACCCTATACCATTTCAGACAAATGTCTGTCCAATCTCTTCTTAAGGACTTCCAGTGTTGGAGCATTCATAGCTTCTGGAGGCAGATTGTTCCACTGATTAATTCTTCTAACTGTCAGGAAGTTTCTCTTTAGTTCTAGGTTGCTTCTCTCTTTAGTTAGTTTCCATCCGTTGCTTATTATTAAATTTGTATGCCGCTTATCTCACTTATAGATAAATTCTCTAACCAAGAATATTTTAAGCATGTTGTTTGGCCCTGTCTTAAAAATATATTTTGACTACAAGTTTATGCTTATTAAACATGCTTTGGCTTTAAGTGTATTTGAAATTATAGTTATATCATTAATTAATGAGGAGCATATACTAACGTCATTCTGGTAAATAAATTAAAATATAGGTAACAGTAGAGAAAACTTTAAATCTTGTTTGTAGATGCACCAGATATATTGTGAATCCTATTTTCTCGAGTTACAATGCTTTTTTGAAATGAACAGAGTTTTAAGCCAACATATTTCAAAAGTCCTACATTAGAGAAGTCACTCCATCTTTTTCAGTTAGCCATCTACAGAGAAATAGAACTGCATCACCATTCTACATGACAAACTTTACTAAATGCTCAATGATCCAGACAGAAATATAAGAAAAGTGCTGTCTTTCTGGATTTAAGTGAGGTAATCTAGTTCAATATTTTGCTACAAACAGGCTCCAGTACAAGCTAGAGATTGATATAAATGTTTAGATGCACATGATTATAATGGTTATTTGATACTCTATATTAACAATGCCTCTGACATATGGATGTCTTAGGATCCAATCTGGGTCAGTCATTGGGACCAGAGGCTTAGTTTTCTGAGCTTTTGGTCTTGTGCTGGAGCCCATCTTCAGGAACTTCTTTCACAATCTGGTCTGAAAGCTTGGAAGACTAAACTTCTTGTCCTGGTGATCGACCAGATTGGATCCTGCAACATTATCCTGGGACATGTATATTTGCCTTCATTCATATGGATGTCTCATTTAATTGTTAAGATCTCACTGAAAGATCTTCAAGCATTCCTTGGCAATTCCTGTGATTCATCTTTGGTAGATTATCAAGCTTAGTAGGTGATGAAGGAGAAGAACGGATGCAATTTTATTTACTTGAGTATTGTCCTTAACAATTTAAAAGCCTTTCTTCATAGTATGTGGGAGAAGAAAGGAAGGTAGGTTGATCCAACTTATCTTTCATAATCCGGATACATTCTATGTGTTTGGAATTCAACTTCCAGAATTCTTGGTAATTGTCTTGACAATTAGAGAATCCTGAGCACTGAAATCCAGATTGTGCCTTATGTGAATAATCAGTAAAATCCTCCAGGACTTACAGGAATTATTACATAGCATAAGATAAAGTTTTTCAGGAAAAACTGCTAGACAGTAGTGTTACATTATGTGACTGAAGTTTGTTTTGTTTTTAACAACTGTAACTTTAAAAAATTATAGCTTGATTCTATTAGGCTCTATGGGAAGAGAATTTCTGATATGATCAAGTAAAGAAGTCACAGCATGGAAAGTGACATATTATTAGCACTGGAATCAAACACCAGCACTGTTGGCTGCCTTTAGGTCTACCTCCAACACAATGTGCCATGTTAAGATCAATTAGGAGATTACATCAGTGCTAGAGTGAAGGCAGAAGGATACACAATGCAGAGACTTGGAGACTGTAACAGAAAGGAACTGGGCTTCAATTCTGCCAAAGAGCATATTTCAAGTTATAACTTACTTGCATGTAACATGTTTAGTATATTTGCCTAGCCTCACATTTGTTTTAGCAATGGAATTTGTTCCATGTGCAAATATTGTAGTAAAAGTTATTTGATTTAGTTTTTTTTAAAAATGTATTTGGAACTTCTTTGGAACTTTTTACAAAACTTGTGAATTTAAGAAGGATGTGAGTTTGATAGTTAGATTTTGGGTTTTTTTATTTTGTATCGCTAAATAGTCTGAAATAAGAACAAAACAAAACTCAACTATTTAACTCAGGCAGATGTAATATAAATAAAATGTTGGTGTGAAGATGAATTGGCTGTTATATCTGTCACCCATCAAGACTAATCCAGCTGATCTGGCTGACTTGTCTCACCCTGCTCCATGTGTGTCCTTCCCAAAGTTGCATATCTGGAGAAAGAAGATACCCATCCCAGGTAATACTCAAGGGTATGTAAACTAAAAATAATGGATTTTAGCTTTCAGGGCATGGTTGTAGCACCACTTAATTAGTATAATTTCCTTGTTAGTTCATTGAAATTAGGGGGGCAACTGTACTTTTATTCTAGAAAGTTATTTCCGAATTCCAACCAGTCTCCTAGATCTACAAGATATTGTGTAGTGCCATTAACTTTTAATAGTCTGTATGAATCAATCCAATTTTTTTATTTACTGGGGGGGGGGAAGGGCATTAAATTAAGACCTAAGGTCAGGATAATTGAACAGGTGAATCCTGTAAAGATGTGAGTACTTTTACAAGGCAGTAAGTGCTCAACAAATGCTCAATTTGATAGTATGACTAAAGACAGCTTATTTGAAAATTCACAGTGGATCAAAATTGTACATCTACAGCAAGGGTGTCAAACTCATGACATTATGTGACATGTCACGATGTACCGTGACTTTTTTTGCTATTGCCAGCAATGGGATGGGCGTGGTTTTGTTATGATGCATCCGGCCTGCGGGCCGGCAATTTGACAGTCCTGATCTACAGACTAAGTGTCCTTTCCTTTTTATATTTAATTCTGGGGGATCAGCTTGTTGATTTGGAACATATGGTATATAAACAGAATAAATGAATAAATAAACATTAACAGATAAACAAACAGAGGCTGCCAATATTACTTGTAAAGCAATAATTGCATATAAAGTCAACTTCCTTAATTCCAGTCTGAATGACAGACACAATGCTGGTTGAGATGATGGGGACTATGCTTCAATTCATTTCAGAGTTATCAGATTAGGGAAGAATGAAGTACGTTAAGAACATTTACTTACAAGATATTCAACAGCTGTAGTTTAGGAAAGAAAGAAAGCCTGATTAAAAAAAAATTAATTGGATCCTTAACTTGCACCGATAATCAACAACTGTATTGTATGAATGCAGCTTTCTGGATTATGTTAATTGGAAGAGGAAATATGAAGCCTTCAGTGTCACGTTTAATGTGCAACATTAAATTAAATTAATGAGAATAATCACACTAACACTATTAAATTTGGTTTTTGTTTTTGTTCTGAGGTCATCCACTTTATCTGATCACCTTTTGAACCATGCCATCACTCAATGGCAAGTGTGATCAAGACAGATTCTCCATGACTTTTAGAGAAAGGTGTCCAATCGTGTCCAATCGTGACATCCTCTCCCTGTTTATTGGGGGCCAACACCAAGCTTTGAAAGCTTCCAGACCAGCTGAAGACTTGTCAGTGTTAATTGCTTTTGCCATTGGGTTTTCATACCTGCTATTCTTTATTATGGTTTTAACTGGTAATATGTTTTTATCTTGATACCGCAAGATTGGGATTACTTATTAATGATGAAAATTAGATAAAATTAAGTAATGATTATAACTATGTATCATCAACTCAGTATTGATGCCTAGTAACCACATAAACAGATTTCTAAGTAAATAACATTAATAATAAAAAAGATCCCACACATTATGTGGAACAAAAATAAAAAAAATAATGAACTCTAAAGCCATTACTCTATAAGGAGCCTTTATAAATTAATTGAAAAGTTTCATAATTTGTTTCCATCTGCGCAATCTTGGCTGGTTGTACTCCTCAAGGAAAAGTGTTTCATAAGACAATAAAAATAAACAGTACTGGCATCAGTTGTATTTTTGTGAAACAATTGCACTTTGCTCACAGATCACTTTCCTAAAACATGCCTTGTAGATACTAAAAAAGAATAATTCATGATGGCTATTGAAGACCACAAAAATTTTCACGGGAACAGTGAACTATCTCTAAAAATAAATAAAGGATAGGAAGACAGGTTGAGCACAGTAATTCAAAAGATAAGCAAAGAAATCAGCAGCAGTAGATTCAGTTAGAATATAAATATTTTCAGTTGGAAAGAAATTATAGGAACATTCTCGTAGCTGTTATAATATTATAATATCCCACATTAAGTTTTTAATTCAAACAGGAAAATTGAAATAATGTAGTGCATTAATTGTACAATGTCAGGGTTATCAGATCTGGACTGCAATCCTAGATGTCCATTGGATGACTGCAAAGTCATGCAGAAAACCCAAGCTTTTTAATACCACCTAGTGATTCACTGGGTTTTTTTTTTTTTTGCTCAGATCCAAGAGTGTTCTTGGGAAGTAGGAAGAAAAAGCTATGATTCTGTTGAAGAAAAAGAGTTAATTGCTATGCAAATATAAATCACTTGCAATGTAACCAGTGACATTGAAAAATGTCTTGATCAACCCATGAGTTAATTAGAAAATGAGGAATGTCAAGTCTGAAAATGAGGAGTTTCACCAACTGTGTATGGCTACAAGTTTTGATTGGCACTGCTCAACAAATGACAGCTGCATTCATTCTGCTTCTGAAAGATAATAAAGAGGGAATTTGCTACTTTTCAACACTCCTTGGAAGAAAACTATTTTCAAAGTATTTTAAATTCCAAAATGTCTGATTAGCTTATGAATTACTGTAAGTGCAACTTGTCTATAACCGATTTTAGAGATCATGAAAGAAAATCTTTATATCATTCACATTAACCAAGATATGTACAAAATAGTTTGGCTAATTTAATATGCTTTGATTCCAGAGGCTGGGGGGGAGGGCACTATGTTTGTGAGCACAACTTTATTTTCTATTTGATTGTATCAAATGTCTTGTTTAGATGATATACAATAGAAAGTGAGACAAATATACAAGTCATATCCTATAAAATATGTGTTCTGATTATATATGTTATGAAATTGCACATAAAATATGCCATTTTGTCTACAGTGTGACAATTCTCAGCAATTATTCTACTCTGTGTCATGTTTCCAGTTAATTTAAACAAATTAGGATTGCAGTATCCTAAAAAGAAAGTTCATTCATGATAGCAACAAGCAGTAAGCTCAATTTAACTTCACTAGCTGAGGGTTTACAGGATCCTTTGCCAGAAAATTATTCTCATATTTACATAGCCCATCAGTTTAACACTGTAGTTCTTTGTTTTTGTAACAGTGTCTTGTGTGAGTTTTATTATATATTATTTAAATTAAATACATCTTTCTGAAAAAAATGCACTTTGGTTCTTGAAGTTTTGTAAAAATTGAGAAGAAATGAATTGAAAAAAAATCCAATATCAATATTTAAGTTGAAAGACTTCAACGTCTGCTAATAAATTGTCTGTTTTTTTTTCATCTAAAATAAACACGTATATTTTTGGAAAACATTTGGTAAAATTTAGTACATTTTTTAATCCAGCAATCTTACTGAATTAGCATTTACAGTTCTGAAGCATTACCTAGTGAACATGAATTTAGAATATGTAATAGACAGTAAAACTTTATTTTAGATCAAATCATTGGTCTAGCTAACTGCCATGTTTTAATAACAACAGATCTCTGTGTAGTTCAGATAGTTCTTCTCAGCTCTATCTGAAAATGCCTGAAATTGAAATTTATGCCCTCTTCTTATAAAGTACATTTTACTATCAAACAAATATACTTTCCGTTTCCTACTAATAATTTTGGTATTAAATATTCATTTCTTGAACATTTGAATAAGTCCTTAATACTAAGTTCCAAGAGAAAAGGAGATAATATAGAACAATATGAAGTGTGAACATTATTTAAATATTTGGAGCAAGTAAAATGAGTCCTTAGGTTCACAGTGGAAAAAAAGGCATTTGATAGTATCAGAGTTACACTTTTAAAAATACTGTTATGCTTAGAGTTTGAGAGGGGACAGGGAGAGCAAACTTTTTTTAACAGTAAATATATGTTTTCAATAGAAATACAAATAAGTAAATAATCAAATAAATAAATAACTATTGAGACATTTAATTAGCCTTTTAGAATTGGACTTGACTATGAATATTTTACAACAGAAGACTGTATTATTTTCAGGAATTTAATATCTGAAATATGTTCCAAAAGTACAAAATACATTTCCAGTTTAAAATCTAGTTTAAAAAAAGTCCTAGTGATTCTGCATCACTAAATTTTTTAACTTTTAACTGAACTCCCAACATCTCATTTTCTTGCCAAGAAAATCCTGTCTGCATTCTTAAGGATTCTACTGATCTGCTAAGAAAAAAAGCCACTGTTATGCCAATCCAAAGATCACTTACCAGGTGAGGATGCTAATAGCAAGTAGTTCTGCAGTCATTTAAATGGAAAAATCCACTTCACAAGTCAAATGGTGCAACAATAGGATGTGCAATTTAACCTACACAGAACAGTCATCGAGGCACATGGATTTTAATTAGCACAGATACAGTAGATCTTATTCAAGCTGGAACTAGATATTTTCACTGATATTTTCACCCTGAAAATATCAGTGAAAACAAATAGTAAAGTATGAAAGAAATTAACCTGTAGCTTGGAATGAATCATACTTTTCCACTACTATTACATAGAAAGTCATCTTACACAGTACCAAAAGCAAACTAAGCATTATCATATTGCAAGAGCGTTATTCCAGAAATCAGTTAGTTTCCTGAAGTATTTGCCCAATATCTGGAATGTTAAACTCTGTATTAAAAGAAAGCTTAATTCAACAATTTTGTGAAAAACAAATGTAAAGGGTTTTTTGTTTTTGTTTTTTGAACTTATGCCTTTTCATCTCAAATGAAGACCACCTGAAACCCATGAAGTGAACTGAAGTGACTTTTCATGGAACTCAGATTCTCCTCAAAACAAAGTTGTGGATAACCTGTACCAATAAAAACTTGTTTCCAAAACAAGTTTAAAAGACAGAAGTAACATAAGAATGACCAATCAAAACATTCCTATCTTGCTTATCTGTATGCTACATAGTTAACTGTAACCCAAAGAAAACAGCAACTTCTCCATTGTATGATAACAATTAATATAAACATTGTTACATGATTGTGTCAGGGGTAGTTAGCAAAAAACTCAGATGTGAAGTACATTTTTCCCTTTTCGACAAAACAATGAATAAAAACGTTTTCTTGGATGAGAAAAAGTGAGGTGACCTTTCAAGCTTTCCAATAAAACCATTCAGGATCTGTCTTTCCACACAGTCCCCATCCCTAAGAAGTAGGAAAAACACAGTTTTATCATTGTTTCTAGAGATAGAGGTATCCAACCCAGTAGACCAGGTTAAAAAGCAGGAACGATGTGGGGAAAAAGACTCTGGAATAAGAGTCTAGTTCTAAGATGTCTATGTGTATCCGCCCTTTCCTCCAGGAGCCCGATTTGCATTCTTCATAACAGCAGAAAAAACTCTGACAGTCTTTCCCATCCAGACACTCATAGATACAATTGTCTTCAAATTCTTGCCAGTACATGGCATTGTTCAGTGCAATGACTGTAGAGGGAGGTCTCATCTCTAACACAGAGTAATTCTGCAGAAAAAAAGAGACAAATAGGCTGTACCATGGCAGCAGAAGTTTGAAGTTTCCTGGGTCTAATACAGGCAATCCAAAGAAACCATGTTGTCCAGTTTTCCTTTGACACTTTATTTGCCAAGATATATGCAAGGGGAACCTCAAAGTCTATAAAGAGAATTAGGCATTGCCATATAATCCCTTGCATTGATATCAAGCAATGATTGGAAACAGATACAGAACAGGGATGGGCAAAGTCTGAAGCAAATGTTGTATTGGAATAATGTTTTTGATGAATCAGGGATTTATAGGTGAACTCAGCACTTGAACTGATAGTGGGCAACAACCCAAAGACAATTTTGTTGATCTCCCCATGTGAAATGGTTAGTGGGAATATAACAGATTTAAGATGTAGTATGATGGCATGGTTCTTTAAGACTGAGTAATAATAATAGTTGTTTAATTAAAATTATAATGAATTTTATAATATATGATGTTATAAATAAAAAACTAAGTTTTAAAATATTCATACTCACCATCATGTGACCAAAGCTGACATCAGGCAGCTCAAATAAATAAAAAAATAAAGTATAAGAACACAAGTTATAAAACATTATAATTTTTTTGATATTTTAATTATTAATGAAATCATAAAAGGTTCCATAAGTACTTAACAGCACAATTTTGTGTTTACTTTGAATAAACATGCTGAGTAAATATGATTAGAGTTGTCTTATCCCTTTTATTTCTGATAAGTGTCCACCTTATACAACAAGATCTAAGACAGGGGTGTCAAACTCGTGATGTCAGGTGACATGTCGCGATGTATTATGACTTTTTCCCCATTGCTGGCAATGGGGTGGGCATGGTTTTAGTGTTATGCATCCGGCCTAAAGGACGGCAGTTTGACTCCCCTGAATTCTAAGATAACATATATTCTTTTACCTTTTCATGGATATCATTGGGAAATGCTTAATTTAAATTGAGATCTTCAACTCAGCAGAGCAAGCCATATGATTCATCTGTAGCTACAATTACCCACCAATCTTTCTGTAAACCTAACCCCAAATCCCAGTCCTAATCCTAACCCTTGTGCTGATTTCAAGTAGAAGTGAATTTTCAAATACTAATTTCTTGCCTACAGAACGCATATATTCTCTGGAATTTAAAACAAAGTAACTATTTTTTTTTCTAAAAAATTGAGATAACAGGGAAGTGATCTATGGGAGCAAATTCTACTTGTTCAAACAAAGAAACAAAAAAGAGGTTTGTATTATAGGTTCTAGTTAACTGAAAAATCATCACATTTGCAGTGTTGTATTATGGGGCTTTGATAGCCTAGTGCCCTAATCATTCCTATTTGTATGAACATCAATACCAATTAAGGGTCTGCTAAATTTTATTTGGTGTCAGATGTGAGCAATCTCACAGATGCTTTATAGAGGTGGAAAGGTTGCAGCGAGAAGGAAAATAATGGAAATGTACTGGGCTTTACATATATGAGCAAAGCCAGAAATTTGTTGTTTTTCTACTTTTAAAATATTTCTTTGTTTTAAAACTATATTAACACTAATTGATTAAGTGGCATCAAGTCATTGTTGATTCTCATGGTCGATATTAGTATTATTTACAGATTAAAGTTTTGCAAGAAACCAACTTCAAAATAATGCAATTGTTTCTAGCAGCTGGGCTTTAGGTTGAGTAAAATCATAGTAGAATTTGAATGCATGGTTGTCAGTAGAGGCATGACTGCACTGAACAGTTACTAAGACCAGGTCCTTGTCACTGATAATCCACTGTCATTATTCTAATTGTTGAATTTGTTAAAATTAATGCAATAATTTATTAGGCACAACCATTTTACATTAGATATACAGATCCCAGAATTCCTATATAGTACACTAAAATTAGTATCAATCAATCATATTTATACAGCTGCACATCTCATGACTGTTATTTTCAGTTGGGATAAAATGAAAAAGAATAAAATAAATGTGTGAAATCATTTCAATGCACTAATTCTGTGCATTTCTAGTACAGAGGACTCTTACAGCAAACTCCTCTTATTAGACAGCATTAACCAAAATGTTTATTTAAGGTCTAAATCCACTTGATTACTAATTTCTGTGATAATGCAGAAGAATTGTGCTCCATTTTCAATAGGACTTTATCTTACCGACTTTTTCTTTTTTGTACAGTGTGGCTTCCTGCAACTTGAGTAGTAGTTCAGGGTTGCATACTCCATCAAAGCAGCAAAGACAAATAAGAAGCATACGGTCACAAAAAGATCCATTGCAGTGACATAGGAAACACGTGGCAAGGAATTTCTTGCAATGGTGCTCAGAGTTGTCATGGTTAATACTGTGGTGATACCTGGACAACAGAACATAATTTTCTTGAAGTATTTCCAGAAGTGTAGCTGTCTTCAATTTTTAGAACAAAACCTTACTTATTAGAGCATGAGTTTTGTTAGACTGTAATCTGGATTCCTTAAAAAATTATATTTTTGGGGGGAATTTCTGTTCCTGATTATATCATCTGGAATAATGAGTGTTTTAGCATTATATTGTCTTTCATATTTTATATTCTTCAACTAATGTGAAGAAGATCTTTAAATGTATCAAATCCTATTACAGGATATTCATAGGATCATACTTGTTATAGAAAAATATTCATAAATGACCATCCAAATTCATTTTGATTTGAAGGACATCATTTGAGTTTAAAATTGCAGTATAGCTAAACTTAGAAAGGGAACAACATTATTAGTAAACTCACAAAAAGTGACATGCTTCAATAATATGAACAGAAATCACCCACCTATATGGAATCCCATCCAAGCCAAAAGTGTTAGTTATATCCGTGCAACTTAATCCAAATGGATGGATTCAACCATTTAACTGATTATTGCAATAAAAAAAAAACTGAAATGAATGAGGGGGAAAAATCTGGAAAGAAAAAATAGACATGTAGAATATAGTGTACAGGTAGTCCTTGACTTATGACCACAATTGAGCCCAAAATTTCCTTTGCTAAGCTAGACAATTGTTAAGTGAATTGTGCCTCTTTTTATGACTTTTTTTTGGCACATTTGTTAAGGGTTAGTTGAATTATGTGGTTGTTAAATGAATTTGGCTTCCCCCATTGATTTTGTTTGTCAGAAGCTAGCTGGAAGAGTTGCAAATTATGACTCCAGGACACTGCCACTGTCATGAATACATGTTAGTTACCAAGTGCCCAAATTTTGATCATGTGACTATGGAGATGCTGCAATGGTCATGTGAAAAATGGTCATAAATCACTTTTTCCAGTGCTGTTGTAACTTTGAATGATCACTAAATAAATGGTTGTAAGTCGAGGACTACCTGACTTTTCTGTTGCAGAACTCTAACATCTGAAAAACATATCAAGAAAGCAAATGCCAATAAAATATTGAAAGCTTCAGGAACTGCAGTATATATTTGAGTAAATTATTTGACATCTCTGTTCTCTACTCATTATTTTTTCCTGTGCATTCATTATTACACCAAACTCTATACTGCAAGTGAAGAGTTTGCTAAAGTAGATGAAATCTTTAATTCATAAAGTTGGAGCACTTCCCCAAAGTCCCAGCATTTTAAAAATTAATATCTTCAGATGCATTAAATTTTCCAGTGATGGATCATAATTGAGTTAAGAATAACACCAGAACTTTTTTGACCCAGTAAATTTCCCTATTCATTCTAGTTAAATAACATTAATTAACTTTAACAAGTAATTCACTAAGTGACAATAAGGATACTTTCAGCAGTAAGCTAAATTGCAGACAAATGTCCATTGAAATATATTTGGATTCAGGCATTATTTTACTATTTCTGCTTAAATATCACACACAACCCACAGCTATGTTGAACAAACAAGATGAATCAATGACTACACAGGAGAATAAAGGATGGCATTTTACTACAAAACTCTTAAATCTATGTTTCATTGCTATATTTCTACATTGATTAATGCAATTTGTTTATTGCTTGAAACCTGGACAAAACTTACAATCATAATCATATTGTGATTTCTTAAAATTATAAAATTCATAACCATAACCTAATTTTTCAATTGAATAGTAAAATTATAAATTGAAATACAGTAGTTCAGTATAGTCCTCTTGGTTGTAATTAATCCCCAAAAGCCTTTCTGGAAGAGCTACATATTATGTTGGTTCTGGAATGCCATGTGGGTGGGGTCTATGTGTGCTTTAAGTGGTTAAGTCTTTCCAAAGAAGGGAGGCTGCAAAGAATATTTGCCAGAGATGAAAATCCTTGGCGGGCACTCCCTTATTATCCAATAGGATTGACAGAAACTAATGGGGAAAGGCAGTCTCTAAAATATCCAGGCTCTGAGCCACATAAGATGTCATAGATAGCAACCAGTAACTTGAATTGCACTCAGAGACTTTAATAATCTAATGCAGCTCATGCAGCAAAAGTACATGATAAAATAGGGCAGCATCAAGACAAAGCGACTAAGCACATGTATCATTGCATTCTGGACCAGTTAAAATTTTCACATGGTCTTCAATGATAGCCCATGTATAGTAAGTTACAGTAGCCTAATCAAAAGATGCTACGGGTATGAATGGCTGCCTCCAGTGCATTGTGTTCCAGGTAAGACTGCAACAGACACAGAAGGTGCAGCTATGTAAAAGCTTTCCTAGCCATGATAGTTAACTATACTTTGAGCAGGAGCCATGAATACAGGACTCCCAAATTGCGAGTCTGCTTTTTTGACTTCTTTCCCATGCAACCATTATGTGGATCCATTCACTCATGGAACTACCATAACACTATGCCACAAATCCAATTTTTGGAAGTGGTCCAGAAGATATTGTGGTCAACTGCAAAAGCTGGAAGGACAATGAGAGGTGCTTCCCTCCAAATTCTACCAAACATCAACCAATGCTGGTTCATCTGATATAGATGTCATGACTAATCCTAGTATAGTAACCACTGTTTCTACTGAATGAGAACAGATGAAGCCATACAATGATAGCTTATAAGAATTGCTATTTGCTTTCCAAATATTTAAGACTTTTGTTTTTGCAGCATCCATACATAATAACTCATCTCTGAGCTTCCCAATAATGCAAGAGAAAGTCCATGTACCAGAGTCACTAAGAAAATAAGTCATTTGGCTTAACTATTTTTTTTTTAACTGAAACTTGGTTTTCAGTAACAGTGACTAGGCATCTACAGCAAACCAAGCTTATGTCAAAATGATGCACATGCTAACATTCTAATGGAGATCCTGCCCATAGCTACTGGCATCCTGATGTCTGATGCAAATATATAAGGCACTGTTTTTGTATCATGCATCAAAATATATTTTACCTCACTGCAGTGAAAAGTGGCTACTATGCCCCACCCTATCTCTTCAAAACTTACTAAAATTCTGAATATAATTTTTTATTAAGAATTTTTTTCTTTTCTTCATATTGATGTTGTAAAATCCCCTCAGCATCTTCCAATTGTTTAATCCATCTCTTCTCTTTCTCCTTTTTAATTTTATATGTCAACCATCTCCCTGGTTTGTTTGCATGCTCAAAAAAGGTTTGCTTAGCTGCCTTTATTTTCATTGCCACTTCTTCATTTTCTAATAAGTTCATTTTATGTTTGTTCAGTTCCATTAAATTTTTAATCTTTTTGTTTTGTGTATCTTTCTGTAATTCTTTCTCAAGTGTCTTATATTCTTCCTCCAGTTTTCCCTTATTTTGTCTTTTCTGTTTGTTCTTTTCCCCCAAATAAGTCATAGCAACTCCTCTCATGTATGCTTTTGCCGTACCCCAAACATTTTGAAGTGAAATATCTTCTTTTTTGTTTTCCTTAAAAAAGAAAAGTACTTCTTTTTTCATATATTGCTGAAAATCCTTTTCATTCAATATAGTTTGGTTTAATGTCCATCTTGTTCTCTTTTTTTGTCCTTTCCATATGATTGTAACTGGGTTGTGATCCGCCCATGTGCTTGTTTCTATGGCTATATTTTGTATATTTGTAAATAAATCTGTTGACATCCATGTCATATCAATTCTCAACCAGGACAGGTGTCTGTTAGAATAGAACGTATATTGCTTCTTTTCCGGATATTTCTCTCTCCAAGCATCAAGTATATTTAATTCATCCACCATATTATAGAAGGATTTAGGAAGTGTTCTTCTTAGAGTCTTATTTTTTTTGTTGTATTATAATCCAGCTCAGGCTTTACAATAGCATTAAAATCTCCAATCATATATATGCTTTCATATTCCAGTTCTATTATTTTCTTATGTAATTTTAGATAAAAATTCTCTTGATTTTCATTTGGAGCATAAATTGCTGCCAATAATGATTTTTTACAGTTCATAATTACTTCCACTATTAATATTCTGGCCCATATAGCTCTATGGACCATAGCTCTATATTGGAGTGTCTGGCAGTTATTGGGTTAAATGCTAGGTATGTGGATGAGTCAGTGGGAGGAGTTCCAAAGGTCATTGGGAGACTTGGGACACAAGCCACTTGGGAATCTCTTTGTCTGTAAGAAGCATGGGCCATAGAAGGTCACACAGTAAGCCTGAGTCATTATAAAGATGGTATAAAGAGCAATACTTTCTTACCTAAAGGGATGATCTAAAAGATGAACAAAGACGTATTTCCAGCAGCACCAATCACAACGTGAACACAAGTAATCTTTCTCATTAAAATATATTTCGTTTATTATAAGATCGTTTCTTTTGAGTTAACTATCTGACTGGATTTAAAAGAGAACACTTTAGATTTGGGTCAGAATAATTAATATTCGTCCTCCTTCATCTGAATATATCAATTTAGTTTGTATTGCTTTCTGAATATATAATGCCACACCTCTTTTACTCTGGTCCGCAAGTGAGGTATATAATTCTCCCAATTTTGGATATTCTAATAAATTTTTATGTTGTTTCCTAATATGAACTTCTCGTAAACAAATTATGTCCATTTTTAGTTTCCCCAGTTTATTTAGTGTTCTTTTCCTTTTTATGGTCGAGTTTAATCCATTTATATTTATCAAGATTATTTTTATCTCTTCTTCCATGATTATTTATTTAAGGTTTTAGCTGATCTCATCATTCTCATCTCTCTTTGCTCTTTTGCCTCTTTTGCCCTTACTCCTTCTACCAACACCCTTTCCTCCTGTTCTTTGCTATACTCACCCCGTTGTTTCTCTATCTGATCTCCTTGATGTCTAATTCCTCTTTCCCTTCTCAGCCTTTCTTCTTCTTGCTGTCCAAAGTAGTGATCATAAAAAAGCTCTGCTTTCTCTAATGTGTCTAGTCTGTGTCTCTGTTCTTGCCAGTTTACCATTACTCCTTCTGGTATTAACAATCTAAAATTTATCCTTTTTTCAATTAAGACTTTTGTCAAAAATTGATACTCCTTTCTCAAGTCTCTCACTCTTCTTGGAATCTGCTTTAATATCACTCTCTCTCTTCCTTTATATTTTATTGTGACATTTCTCAGTTTCTGTAATATATCTGCCCTTAATGCTTTTTTAGTAAACCTTATATGGACCTCTCTAGGAAGCTTATTTTTCGTTGCATATCTAGTATGTATTCTAAATATCTCATCTATATCATTAATTATCTTTTCCTTGCTTTCCTCCAGTGCTTCTGCTAATATTTCGGCCATCACATCTGCTAAATTCTCTCCCTTTTCTTCTTCAACATTTTGGAATCTTAAGTAATAATCAGCTCTATCCATCTCTAGAGAGATAATCATTTTTTCCTGGTTCCTATCTGTTAATGTCAGTCGATTGTCCATCTCCTCTACTCTCTTATCCATTAATTCAATTTTCCCTTCCACTTGTTGCAGTCTTTGTTCACTTTTCCCCATCAATTCTTTGACCTCTTTTAATTCCTCTTCTAATTTACCTAACCCTTCCTTGAAGTCTGTATGTAATGCCTGTATCATATTTTTCAGTTCCATATTAAATTTATCTTGTTGTATTGTAGAGTCCAGTGTTTTCTGCACCACCGGACTCTGTAGTGTTGAGGGGGCTATTGTTAGGTGTGTTGTGATCTTCTTCATCTTATCCAATGATTTATAATCCAAATGTCAGTGTGCTATTATAATCCCAATATCCTCCAAGAAGAGGAGGAAAGAAACAAAAATAGGAGAAAAATCCCACCTCAAAAGTCTAAGGGCAGGAAAAAGTACAATTTACAATTCTTTATTTCAGGCTCTTCGTGCCTTAATCCGAAAAAAAGAAGGAGATCGAAAATAAAACCTCCATAAGGCAATCCACCATTCTCCAAAAGAAGCAACAGTTTCTGGGTTAAATTCAATTAATGTCTCACTTCTTATCAGTGAGCCCAGCAGATGTTGTTCAAGGTCACTTAGTCTTCTGCTTTAAAAGAAGGAAGCTGAAGAAAAAGAAGCAACCCACTTAAAGGAAAAAGCAAACAATTTACTTTTACAATTATTTACTCTCAAATAAGTTCTATTAGTCCAATTATTTTCAGTAGGCTTTTTAAATTTCACAGTCTTTACATTGATTTATTGCCTTCCGCTTTTTTCACCGCTGAAATTCCAGAGGAGGAACAGGAGCATCTTAAGGGTCCGCTCCCCCCCCCTTTTCTCCATGGCTTCAAATTCTTCTTATTCCACCCCTCAGCATTTCCAGCATTTAAGAGAGAAAAATTTCCTCCTTTTAACAATCTCTTGATCAGCTCACCCAGGAGATTCTCCAATTTTCTTTCTGATTCTTGGAAGCAAACGCCTGGCTTGTGACAGCTCGCAATAGCTGTCTGACAGCTGCTGGTCTGGGAAGCTTCTGTTCGGCTCTCCAGGAGATTGCGATCCCTCCTGTGCTGCCAAACTATCCTTCCCTTCTTCACTGTCCCTACAGGACAGCTCTGATCTGTCTAGGACTAGGCAGACCTCCCCAAACAGCTGGAAAGTGACGATTCTTAGGGAGCCCCCAAGGAATACGTCATGCCGCCGAGACGTTCACTCCTCCTCCTAGTAAAAACTAATACATCTAAACTAAGAGAAGAGAACAGCCAAAAGAACAAGTAGAAGAAAAAAGAAAAAGACTATAACAGAGAAAAAGAAAAGAAATATATAAAGAAGTGACTTCCAACTTTTGCCACAAGTATAAATGAATTCAGCAAATTTTACCTCCTGTAAGGTAACAAACAGATATCTATTTGTCTCATACCTCACCCCTTATCTATAACAAATCCATAAAACATCAATTTCTCAGTCCTGTTGTCTGTAAATAGTCCATAATGAGTTTTTAGAACATTGCACAAAATCTCCTAATTTAACCTTTATCAAATAAACCAATTTTATATTTCTCCCCTTTACTTCTTAATCTTTAATTCAATAAAAAAACATCATAAAATTTGTAAAATTTTGCTCTCTTATTCAATACCTCCATTACTGCATGCTTTGAACCTTGTAAGTTTCCCACAAGGCAGAAAGCATTCAATTACTGAGATGAGAATACGATGGCAGGCAGTTTAAACTTCAGCCTATGCCTCCTCAGAGTCAAACTGGTAATATAGGATATATTGAGAGATATAATAGATTGCTACTAGAAAAGTTAGAACCAGGACTTTTCGTCAATATTTAAATTTCTTTTAATTTTGGATTGAAATAGCTTGTAATAAAAACAGAAGTTTGCTGTCATACCACACTTTTGATAAATGAAAGCTATTTAGAGCTGTGTCTAATTTTTCCTTCTCTGTAGCATTTTGCCTAATTTAAAGAGGGAAGGGATTTAGATATCTCAGATTTTTATATGCCACCAATAGAAATGGTTTAAAATGTTTGTTTCAGGCATATCAGAATAATAGTCAAAGACATGAACAAATTTTAACTCTGTGCTTTATGCAAATTCTACTAAAGCATAAAATCATTTCCAGAGAGGAATTGTTTTTTGGCTCACACTTGTGAAACCTCTCTCACTGAAACTTCAAAGGATATCAAATATTAATTGTTAAGTTTGAACCTATTAATTATTGACAACTCCCTCCCCTAGCCTTTTGAACAATTTATAAAGGCTTGGGCCTAAATATTTGATCCCCCAAAATGAATGCAAGTTATTTTTTAGACGTCCAACAGAGCATTCATGTAGGCAAGTCTGTGACATTAAAATACTTCTACTGAAAAAATGGCCAATATGTGAATGCTTCTTGAATTAGTTTTGAGTTGCTCAGATCACAAAATATTGGTAATCACAATGCTGTACAATGTACAGAGACAAAGTATACAGTTAGGATTCCTAGTTATCTCAAAGGGCAGAGGAAAACAAAATGTATGCAAAGTTTCCCGTGCCATCACCTTGTGGTTCTAGTTGCTCTTACTTAGCTAAAGCAGTATCTCCATTCCAGGGCCAGTTATGAATACAGACTCCGAATTCCACTTATTTCAGCCCTTTGTCATTAATACTGGCTTCTTGGACAAGTTCCAGAGAACCCCTCAAGCCAGCCTCTGGATTTCCCTCATGATTACTGATCATTTAAAACTGGTTCATGGTGATTTCTTATCATTTGGTGACTCATAGTTGATTAAAATCATTGCATTTAGTAGTAGGGTACAATATTTGAAAGTTCTAATTTCAGTTTCTCATATATTCACACCTGTAGGTTACATCTCTGAGAGCCCAGATGTGAAAGATTTTCATTATGAGATCTATTTTCTTTTAGCAGTCCAAGTGCCACTGGCAACCCTGTATCAGTTAATGGTTGGTGGGTCCAAAACCAACAAGGTAGGAAATAGATAGAATTTGAAAATAACACAAAGGTTTGCATGAAACTGGGCAGAGGGTTGTAAGAAATTTCATATAAGAAGATTTTTCTCACCTCTTCAGAATGTTGCTTTCACAGAAATTTATATCTTATGCTTGTAGGCTTATACATGAAATATATCATAAGGAGGAAACTGCTTTTCCATAGTGGCATATTGTGAAGACTTTTCCACTTCACTGAGTCAACCACTGGAGGGCCATGTTTAGTTCATACAGAGAACTCTGAATCTCAAAAAAGGTTTGTTGTTTTTTGAAATAAGTCAATGACCTCCAATTTAGTTGCAGCCTTTAAGGTTTGAAACAGTAGGTGAGAGCTTTGAAGAGTATTACTGAATAGGAAATGCAGGAAAAAGATAGTTTTAAGTCACTATTCTGCTGTGAGACAATATGTGCACATTTGTAGTACACATATCCTTTCTTCACTTTTCTTTTAGAAAATGCTTTGTCTTCTCTTAGAAGATTGTGAGATTGTGAAGGGAAGTTTACATATGATCAGTGCTTTTTTTCTAAAAAAAAAAAAAAAAAAAAAAGATGCCGGAACTCACACGTCATACAACCCGCCTTGCCTATCCTACACGGTTCCATCCAAAAAAGGTGCCGGAACTCTATTCTGGGTGTTCTATGAGAAAAAAAGCCCTGTATATGTTGATAACACATTGGGTCTTACCCACATATTAGTGGGTAAGAAGCTTTGCTTCAGTGGAAAAAAGCTATAAGTAGTAGAATTACAGAAAAAGAGCATTAGCTAGCAGGAAGTAAATATTTGGAACACCAGCTATCACCATCCTGTCATGCAGTGCATGGAAAGTAATGATGCAGATTTGTTTAGCTCCTAATAAATTTCAAAACTTCTGTATCCTATACAGTCCATGCCCTGTTGATCAAACCATTTGATGGCAAACATGGAAACTCAAAGCAGATGAAGATGAATTTGTCCACAGCTGTCAAGAAACAAGTTGCTTAAGAATATTGCTACTCAGAAGAGTCACAACAAGAATCAAATTATTTAGGGCTTGGAAGAAGGGTCACAGATATTCTCATTGCATGCCCCAGTATACCACATTTTCCTACATTGAAAAATAGTCTCTACTTGATGAAAAAGACAATATATAAGTATTGCTGAAAGTCCCTTTCTGTCTAGATATATCCAGAGAAGTTATTATTGAGAATTAACAGATCCTTGTGTAAAAGACGGTGTTTGATAAGCTGATCTCTGATTGAACTGTAATCTCATAACAGAAAGAAAATGGAAAACTGCAAATTATTCTCTATTAGTTCACAAAATCATGATCAATAGGAACAGGGAGCTTTTGTTTTAAATTTAACATATTATAAGTGAGGTATGCCAGGAACTAGAATCATAGTAGGAAGTTTCCCATGAGCTTGGAGAAGCGAAATTTGTTTTAGAAGTACCAAAACTTTTAAAGGGTTAAGGTCCTGCAAGAGTTGGGGAAAACACTATTTAATGAGCATGAAATACTGACTGTTAGAGAAAAGGATTAAGATCAGGATTAGGTTAGGATTCTTAAAAACAAGGAAAGAAGCAGAAGAAGCTCAATGGTTGTCTAGCTAAATTATTGATGAACAATGGTGTTCACACCCTTTGTAAGAACCTATATATTTAACCTAATATTATGATTGTACAAATAATCTATACTTAAAACATTGTTCTTTTCCCCCCATAATCTTCTGTTCAGCATCTAATCTGAAGTAATGTTCTGATGAATATTTCATGCCAATGCCATGTCTTCAAGCAAAAACAAAGAAAATCCAGCTGCTTTTTGAAAAAGCACCTTTAGGACAACCATGACATGGATGACTAAGAATCTCTTTAGACATTTCATGCCATATTTGGGGAGACAGAGCTAAGGAGGAGTTTAGCACACATCACTTTGTACATTGTAAAATGATCAACAACAGTGGAAGGGAAGCTAAGAAGATAAAAAACTGCGTTATTAATAATAGAACACCAGAAAAATGAAAATTATTATTTCAAATTCTTCTCCAACAAGGGGCTGAGAACCATGAATAGGAGACTTCTTGCAGAATATAAACATTTGTTAGTATCATTACCTATCAAGTGAAATAAAATAATTATTCATTGGAAATATATAACAAACAATCCTCAGCAGGCTGAGGAATGAATAAAAAATATTATCCCCTGTTATCTTACCTAGGGCTGTTCTTGCTGGTGTGGCATCTTTTTTAATCCAAAATGATACCCAGGATAGGACAACAGTTAATATACAGGGAATGTATGTTTGAATAGTGAAGTATCCCATTCTTCTACTTAACTCAAAGTATATAGTCATGACTATATAATCACCTGCAATAATAAAAAATTGATATCATTGGATGTCCAGTTTGCATTATTTTATTTACAATTCAATGAAAATGTAGTTAAATGCAAATAAATAATATTTCCACAACCATCTGCAGTGTAAACAATAAGCCTCAGCATTGTCTGATTACATTTATATCTTGGATGGCAAGATCAAATAGGATGGAGGACCAAGTGTCCTTCAAGTTAACATAGACATTTTGATATAATTTTCTTGGCAACAATGGGGAACTGGTTCATCAGCCCTGAGATTTCCCAAATAACCATTAAACAAGTCTGCCCTGCTTAACTTTGTTAAGAATTTTCAAATTCATTCTCAGTGGATTATATGTGGAATTAGTTTACTTCTCTATACAGCAGAAAAATAAAAAAGCTTGCCAAGTCTACTCTGTGACCTGGTGGTACAGAGAAAATAGTAACATGGAGGACAGTGATGTAATTGATGATGGTAACCACCACACAACCACTGTCGTTGTATTAAATGCACCAGGGGTAATGCTGTTTGTGTGTCCAGCTGCCTGATTGATGGATCAATTGATCAATCAATTCAGGGCTATGAATTTTGTAGCAGTCTGGATGGGATGTACCATACATCATGTAAAATGCAAGTTCTGGGTTCATAAAAATAAATATTGGGTCCCGCCCTTTGGAACATCTTACTTCCTGAGATGAGATTGGCTCTCAGCCTCCTGATGTTTTGAAAAAAGCCTCAAGACCTGGCTCTGCCAGATGGCTTGGGGATCCAATGGGGCAGTGGTGGGATTCAAATATGTGAACAACCAGTTGTCTGTGTGGATGCTGCTTCTGGAAGTCCATTCTGGGCCTGGGCAACAAAAAATTAGCTACCAGTTCTGCTGAAGTAGTGCAAACTGACTTAATTCCACCACTGCAATGGGGAAGCTTCATTCTGGAGTGGTTAATTAAACCAAAATCTAATAAAACCTAATCCCACCTCTCCACACCCTGTGTGTCCAGCTCCCACCTTTCCCATCTGATTTTGATGGTTTGTAATTGTCAATGACTTTATCTGCTGTTTGCCATGATTGTTGATTTTAATGTCTTTTCTGATTCGATGTTTTATGCTGTAAGCCACCCGAGTCATTGGATACGATATGGGCAGCAAATAAATTTCCTAAATAAAAAAAAATCAAGATAACCAAAGATGTGGGGAGAGGGGGAGAAGATAGATTCTATAAGAATTTCAAATAATCTTTTAAATTAAGAGACATAGATTTAGCAATTGTAGGAGAATAATCAAAAGGATGCATGGGTCAGTCTTGGTCTAGGATCGATATGTCCTGGGCAACAACAGACGTACAGAAAGGGATAGAGGAAATTGAAATAGGGCTTAATGATTGGGTGGATCATAACCCAATAATAATAAAATGGAAAGGCCAGAAACAGAGAAAAAGATGGTCAATGAATCAAAGACTATGTAAAGATAAACAATATATACAGATGCTAGAAAAGGAGTTGACATTATTTTTTCAGGTAAATAAAAAGGAAGAGACATCAACACAAAATTTGTGGGATACTACAAAAGCTTACATACGGGGATTGACAATTGCATACAACTCAAAGAAAAATAAAGATAGGAGACTTCAACAAGGGAAATTACAAGAAGAATTAAAAAAAAATAGAAGGTGATCTACAGAAGGACCCACAAAATAAAAAGATAAAAGAAAAATGGAATATTATAAAACACAAGATTAACCTGACAACACAAAAAGAAATGGCACAGAAAATCAGGATGGCAAAACAAAATTACTTTGAAAATGCGAATAAAAGAGGTCGATGGTTGGCTTATAAATTAAAAAAAGAAAAAGGCAAAAGAACAATATACCAACTACAAGATGAAAGTGGAACAGTACAATATAGATGGGAAGAAAAAAGAAAATAATACAAAATTTCTTTTCAAAGCTATACCATCAGGAAGATATATCAGATGATAAAGTCAAACAATATATTGAGGCAGCAAAAATGGGTAAAATTACTGAGGAACAAAAGGAAATGTTGAATAGACCAATAACTGCAATAGAATTAGAAATAGCATTGAAAAAACAAAACAAAACAACAAATCACCAGGCCCAGATGGAATTCCGATCGAGTTTTATAAAAATACACAAGAGTCACTACAATGGATAATGTTGGAGATGTACAATGAGGTGTTGGAAGAGGCGAAGATACCAACAACTTGGACTGAAGCAACTATCACCCTCATTCCTAAGGAAGACTCAGACCTACAACAAATTCAAAATTATAGACCGATTTCTTTACTGAATACAGATTATAAGACATTTACAACAATAATAGCAGAAAGGATAAAGAAAATTTTGAATAATTATATTCACCCAGATCAAAATGGATTTTTACCAGGACGACAAATAAAAAATAACATGAGGATAATACTGAATACTTTAGAATTTTACGAAGTTCATCCTGAAAGACAAGCTACGTTGGTTTTTCTTGATGCCCAGAAGGCATTTGATAATTTGAATTGGAATTTTATTATAACACAATTGTACTATATGGATTTTGGGACAAAATTTGGAAAGATGGGTGAGAAAATATATACTAAACAAACAGCTAGGGTAATTATAAATGAGGAAATGACAGAAAAAAATGATATAACCAAAGGAGTAAGACAAGGATGCCCACTTTCTCCTCTTCTATTTATTTTATCATTAGAAATACTTCTTACAAAAATCAGAGAGGACCAAGAAATAAAGGGTTTAAAAATTAAAAAGGAAGAATATAAGGTCCAGGCCTTTGCTGATGACTTGGTATTTATTTTGGAAGATCCATTAGAAACCGGCTTCAAATTGATTCAAAAAATAGAAGAATTTGGTGAGGTAGCCAGACTTAAGATTAATAGGAATAAATCCAAATTAATAACAAAAAATCTTACAATGGTACAAGAAAGGGAATTGGAAGATAAAACAAAGATAAGTATAACCAAGAAAATAAAATACTTAGGGATCTGGCTTACAGAGAAATGCTCCTCGATTAAGGAGGATAATTATGATAAAATACTACACCAGATAAAAAAAGATTTAGAAAATTGGGAAAATTTGCAAATTTCATTTTTAGGGAGGACCGCTACGGTCAAAATGAATGTATTGCCAAAAATATTATTTCTGTTCCAGGTTATTCCAATAAAATTAGGGAATACATTCTTTCAAGAATTAAATAAATTGATCACTAAATTTATATGGCAAAGGAAAAAACCCAGGATTAAATTAAAACTCTTGCAAGACACGAAAGATAAAGGGGGATTGGCGTTACCAGAGTGGGAAATATACTACCAAGCATCAAGCTTAACTTGGCTAAAAGATTGGATGGATTTGAAAAATACTAGAGTCTTAACAATAGAAGGACATGATTTGCAGCAGGGTGGCATGCATTCCTATGGGACGAAAAACATAAAATACACAGATATTTTCAAAGACACATAGTTAGGAATGCATTGCTACAGACTTGGGAAAAAATAAAACAAAAACATTATACATTATACCAGCTGGTGGCCCAGCCGGTGGTCGGCCTGCTCCGTCTCTGCTGCTTGCCAGCTATGCCTCAGCCGGCGCAGGGGGCAGCACCACACATGTGCAGCGCTCCTGGGCAGGGAAAGTCCTCGACTTACGACTGGTTGGGTAGTCCTTGACTTACGACCGGTTGGGTAGTCCTCGACTTACGACCGGTTGGGGGTCACGGCATTAAAAAGGTTGAAAACTACTGTTCTAGATCAAGTTTAATTTTTTGCATTAATTTAACATAATTATATTCTTTAAGTGATGAACAACGTGCAGAAATGATTATCCCTAAGTATTTAAATTTAGAAACTACTTGTATACCTAATTTAACCTCAAGGAATCTTTTTTGAATATCAGTCATA
Source organism: Crotalus tigris (assembly GCF_016545835.1). Classification (NCBI taxonomy): domain Eukaryota; kingdom Metazoa; phylum Chordata; class Lepidosauria; order Squamata; family Viperidae; genus Crotalus; species Crotalus tigris. Next base: position 202,456 of record NW_024097656.1, read on the forward strand.
TTTTTAGTAATAATCTTTGTTTTATTTTTGTTTATTTTTAAACCTGCATAATCTCCATAATCTTCTAAAATTTCAAATAATTTCTGTCCAGAGTGTTCTGGGTCTTCCAGAATAAATGCTAGATCATCTGCATAAGCCTGAAGTTTATACTCTTCTTTCTTAATCTTGAGTCCTCTAATCTGTTCTTCTTACCTTACCGCTCTAACAAGAATTTCTAGAGTATAAATAAACAGCAATGGCGAGAGAGGGCATCCCTGTCTACTGCCTTTCTGTATGTTAAATCTATCTGTTGCCACCCTGTTTATTATAATCTGCGCGTATTGTTTAGAATATATTGCAGTTATAACGTTTAAGAAATTCCCTGCGGCTTCCATTAATTTTAATTGTTGTATAATAAATTGCCAATTCACATTATTGAAAGCCTTTTTAGCATCCAAAAACAGAAATGCCACTCGCCAATCATTATGTGATTCATAAAATTCTAGGATATCTAAGATTGTTCTCATATTCTGTTTAATCTGTCTATTTGGTAAGAAACCATTTTGATCCAGGTGTATAAAATCTATTAAATATTTTTTAAATCTCTCCGCCATTATTGAAGCAAAAATTTTGTAATCCGAATTCAATAAAGATATGGGTCTATAATTTTGTATCCATATTTTTTCCGTATCTGCTTTTAGAATCAGTGTTATATTTGCCTCTAACCAGGACTGAGGTATTTTGGCTTCGGTAAGTACTGCATTAAAGACCTCTAATAGATATTGATTAAAAATACTCTGCAAGTTTTTATATAATTCAACAGGTATTCCATCTCGACTTGTCGCCTTATTAATTTTTTGTCTATTTATAGCCCTAATTAATTCAGACATGCTTATTTCCTCATTTAACATAGATTTTATTTCCTCCAGTATTTTTGGCAGCTCTGCCTTTACCAAATATTCTGTTATCTGTTCCACACTTCTTCCCTCATTACTCTTATATAAATTTTCATAAAATCTTTGAGCAATGTCCCTTTTTACAGTCTCCTCCCCCTGGATTTCTCCATTTTCATCTACCAGATTAGTAATCCATGATTTCGCTTTCTGTTGTCTTAATTTATACGCTAGCCATCGTCCCGATTTATTTGCATGCTCAAAATTTTTTGGGTTAGCTGCCTGTAATTTTTGTGCATATTTTTCCAATTCCTCTAAATTAAGTTTGTGTTTAATTAAATCCATTTTTATTTTCAATCCTTTATTTCCAGGATCTCTCTGGAGTAATATTTCAGCCTGTTTATAGTTTGCTTCAAGGCTCATCTTATATTGCTGTTTCTCTTTATTTCTCTTAGCCGTATACGAAATAATAACCCCCCTCAAATATGCTTTAGCCGTATCCCAAAGATTCTGCAAAGATGTGTCCTCATTATCATGCACTTGAAAGAAAAGATGCATTTCTTTCTCCAAACTTTCTCTAAATTCTTTTTCCTTAAGAATCCCTCTTTGAAAGGTCCATCTTTGACCTTTCAAGCTTAAACTTATCAGGTTATGATCAACCCAGAGACTGGGTTCTATGTCTATTTCCTGTATTTCTGAGGCTAATTCTTTAGAACACCATAGCATATCTATTCTAGTCCATGATCTGTGCTTGTTGAAATTATACGTATATTCCCTCTTATCAACATACCTCTCTCTCCAAACATCCTGCAAACTAAGATCCATACACATGTCGAAGAAAATTTTTGGAAGTATTTTTTTATGTCCTTTCATTACCTCTGTGCATTTATGGTCTTTAATTTTATCTATAATCACATTGAAATCTCCGATTATACAGAGACCATCTCCCTCCATATCTCTCAGCCTATTGTATAAATTTTTAAAAAAGGATACCTGAGCACCATTTGGAGCATAAATTACAGCAAAAATTATATTCTTTTTATTAAGCTTAACTTCAACAATCAGAACCCTGCCCTCTTTATCATTATATATTTGTTTCAAGATTATATTCTGTTTAATGTACAAAGCAACACCCCCTTTTTTTTTGATCAAGTGAAACATATAATCGACCTAATTTTGGTCGTTCTGATAGAGATTCCTGGCCAGATTTTATATGAACTTCCTGTAAAGCTATAATATCCACATTTAATTTAAGAAGTTTATTAAAAACCTTCCTACGTTTTGCTGGTACATTCAACCCTCTAATATTTGTTGACCAAATCTTATACTCCTCTCCCATTATTCAGCTTTTGTCATAACTTTGTACTTCTGGTAATTCTTAATTCTTTCACCTTAGCTAAACTTCTCCCCTGTTCCAGCCTGTCTTGACTGTTTCCCATGCTTATTTCCTCCATACTCTGTTATATCCCTCTTTTCTCCGACAATTGTTCAACGTCCCTTCTTTTAACTACCATATCTCTTCCTTCTCCAGGATCCCTCAAATCTTCCTCTGAGGTACAATATTGTTGATAAAAATCTTCCGCTTTCTCAACTGTATCTAACCTAAACCTCTTTTCCTGCCAAGTCACAATAATCCCTTCAGGTGTTAGCCACCTAAAATTAATATTACTTTGATGTAGCCTAGATGTCAAGAAGAGGTAATTTTTTTGGAGATCTCTCATCCTCTTAGGTACCTGTTTTAATAATAATTCGTTTCCCTCCATATTCTAACTGGTCATCACGTGCTCTGTATAATAATTCATCCCTAATCTTCTTTCTTATAAATTTAACATGGACCTCTCTAGAAAGATTATGATGTCTTCCATAATTTGTTTTCACTCTATAAGTTTCATCCAATTCAGCAATCATTTCTTTTTCTCTCTCTAAAGCTCCTGCTAGCAACCCAGCCATCTTATCTGGGAGATCTTCTCCTCTTTCTTCAGTAACATTTTGAAACCTAAGATACTGAGACGCCTTCTCCACTTCCAATAGTATCACCGCTGTCATAACTATTTATCAGCCTCCATTAAGTTTTTTCCCATCTCTTCCACTTTCTTTTCTTCATCATCCAATCTTTGCTCCACAGCCACCAATTTCTATTCATTTTTAACGATTTGCTGTTGAAAAACTTCAAGCCTGCCATCCATCGCCTGGTTCTTCTCTCTCATTTCTCCTGTGACATTCCTGACTGCTTCCAGAAATCCAGTTTTGATTTCTTCATGATTCTTCATCATGAGTTCCTGAATAGCCTGCATCATTGCTTGCAATTTTTTAAGTGGGTTGGGATTTTCTTTTTGAAGCATAACATCTAATGGTCTTTGAATCATTGGACTGGAATCTTGAACTACGTTTTTCTTCCCTCCACCAATCTTGACTGAGTTTGGATTACTTGCCATTTTAAATAGACTCTCCCACCACTTATTCTTCTTCCAAAGTGTCCGCTTTCCACTTCCATCTTTCTGTTCTTCCACTTTCACCCCCTTTATGTTATTCCCTTTCCAGATGTTTAACCATCAGCAATACCGTTGATATATAACCAAATATTTACCGTCAATCTTATCAGCAACGTTTTCAAGAATTAAAAGTCTCTATAACATTCCAGTTACATTCTATCATGGAGTTTCTATTTCTTTCCGGAGAAAGGAGAGGAAAAAAACAACAACAAAAGCTCCAAAGAGGAAGATCGTCCCCTTTAAACCGACCAATCCACTCAGCAAACAAATTGAAGCCCGAAGACAAAGTTTTTAACATAAGTAAAAGTTAATTCCTATCCTTTTATGTGGTTTAAAGCGTCAAGTCTTTAAATTCAAAGCAGCCTGGCTCCTCCATGTCAAGCCCTTCTGGGTGTTCTTCCTGCCACTTTAACTTGCCACTATCTTTTCCACTCCTTCAACTTTTCTCTTTCTAGGCTTTCCCTCTCCACAATTCTCCTTTAATGCGTCTACCATAAACAATTCGCAAAGTTCTGGGGAAAGCAATTTGATCAAGTCTGATTTACCGTTGTTCAGCTAGTCCCTCACTTACTTTGTCCAGCTGGCAACTTTGGCGGCCATTAAGGCCGTCTTCTTTCCGATCTGCTCGGTACTTGGTTTGTCCGCCACCCCTCGCCAGTTGCCACTGACGACAGAGCAGCAGATTGCCCACACCTCCCGACGCCCCCACAAGGCTTCTTTCTGCTCAGATGAGCCCCACGGACCTAGGACAAGCGTTCGACGATGCCGGTGAAACCATCCACACCGCTGCCCACTCTGACAGCTGGCTCTAGTCTTTATGAATCATTGTGCCCATTAAAAATCCAGTTAGCTACAGTGGCAGAGCCATAGATTCAATATGGATAGGGTTCTGAATATTTTTTTTTAATCAGCATTAGTTGACTCACCAACTGTGCTTGTTAGTGGAGGAAAAGTGACTATAGCAATTACCACTGTATTTTATCTGGGTGTGACTTATAAAATAGCCTCAAAACTTGAATTGGTTCAAAAACATTCTCTGCTTATCCCTGCTGACAGTACTATTCTTAGTGAAAAGCATATCTGCTTTGAAATATCTACAATTTCAGTAAGGTTTTTTTTTAATTAGATTGCATACAGGACTCAAAACCCTAGAGCAGGGCTTTTCAATCAGTGGTACACATACCACTGGTGGTATATTGGCACCTGGCATGTGGTATACGGCCCTGCCCAGATTAGCCAAGTGTAGCAGGGGAGGGAACAAGCCAAAGTGGCACGGTGCAGGACTTGCCGTGAGAGAGTCCTCAGGAGCTGCAGGGTGGTTGGGGCAAGGCATGGGATTTCATATACTCCTTGATTTTCTAACTAATATGAAATCCCATGCACCACTTGTCCCACCACATACATTGGACAAACCAACAGAAGAATAAGTGCACACGTTGAAGAACATAAGAACTCAGTCAAAAAAGAGTAACCAACTTCTTCCCTGGTCTAACACCTTAAAGCCACAGGACATGAAATTGACTTTAAAAAGACCAGAACTATCGCCAAAACTGAACACTTTAATAACAGAATAATCAGAGAAGCCATCGAGATAGAAAAATGCCCACACAGCATGAATAAATGAGATGATACCTCCCGCCTACCAGCCATTTGGAAACCTGCTCTCATTGACAAATGAGTCCCTAACACAAAGAATGACACCAGACCTACACTCACAAAAACCACACAGGATGTCACCACCACACATCCACGCAAAAAGCAAACCCAAACCCACAACAATGATGAGGCACGACCACAAACCAGAAGCCAGACCACAGCTGCATCATTAGCCACTTTAAACCCCTCCAATCCATACATGAAACAAACTGACACCCACCATGAAGATGAGGCATGACCACAAACACGAAGCCAAACAACAGCAATGCAGTTCACTATCTCTAATCCCCCTGCAACTAAGACTAACCCGAGCACAACAAAGCCCCCACCCATACAAAACACTACCCTATCCAATCAGAGCACAGCCAACCCCCCATCCACTCAGAGCACAGCCAAGCCCCTAGCCAATCAGAGCACACCTCCACCCAATCAGAACACAGCCAAGCTCCCATCCAATCAGTTCATACCCCCACTGGCAGTTAAAAGGAAAAAACAGCTATGGCCACACATTGCTCCTAGAAGCAAGAAGCTGAAAGCACCAGCCTGAAGATGATGAATGGGACTTCGTAGAAACGTCGCCAAGACATTTCCAATTTTACATGGGAGAAAACCCGAATAACCAAAGATCTACATACAAACACCCGCAAAAAACTCAGAAAACACACACACACACACACACACACACACATATATATATATGTAGGTCTTTGGTTGTTCAGGTTTTCTCCCACGTAAAATTGGAAGTGTCTTGGCGACGTTTCGACGAAGTCCCATTCGTCATCTTCAGGCTGGTGCTTTCAGCTTCGTGCTTTGAGCAGCAATTATCATTCGTCATCTTCAGGCTGGTGCTTTCAGCTTCGTGCTTTGAGCAGCAACGTGTGGTCTTAGCTGTTTATTCCTTTTAACTGCCAGTGGGGGTATGAACTGATTGGGTGGGAGCTTGGCTGTGTTCTGATTGGGTCGAGGTGTGTTCTGAATGGTTAGGGGCTTGGCTGTGCTCTGATTGGCTGGGGGAGTGTTCTGTTTGGTTGTGCTCAGGTTAGTGTGAGTTGCAGAGTTGCTGCTCAAAGCACGAGTTGCTGCTCAAAGCACGAAACTGAAAGCACCAGCCTGAAGATGACGAATGGGACTTCGTCGAAACGTCACCAAGACACTTCCAATTGTACGTGGGAGAAAACCCGAACAACCAAAGACCTACATACAAATACCCGCGAAAACCTCAGAAAACATATATATATATATATATATATATATATATATATATATATATATATATAATAAAATTTGGATTGCTAACAAAGAATTAAGGGAGAATGGAATAGCTATTTCAAACTTTTTAGTTCTCATCAACTAGACATACCCTTCTGAGATTCGAACGTCAGGGAGGGAAGAGACAGGGGGAGGAATTACCTTGAGTGCTTTTTTTAAATTATTATTATAAATTTTTATAATTTTACAATAAAAACCCTTTCCCCAATCCCTCCCAACCCACCCCAAAACCCTCCCCCATTCTTCCCAGAGCTGAATACAGGGTTAACTAGAACTTAAAGGAAAAAACTTTTAAACCCAAATAAACCTTAAACAAGTATAATTACATTCAGTAAGTAAATTATTAAATACTTTAACTCCATTATATATAAAAAACAGAAAGAGAAAAAGAAGAAAAGAAAAAAATAAAATAATAATAATAAAAACAAAAAAACCAAAACTATTCTACACTTCTAAATAATATCTTAAACTTTAAATATAAATTATTCAAAAGCTAAATGGTATTTTCTTATATCATACTTATATTGTATAAAATTTATCCATCTTTTCCACACCAAGAGGTACTTCTCTTGCGATTGATCTTTCAAAAAAGCCGAAATTTTTGCCATTTCAGCTAAGTAAGAAACTTTAAAAAACCATTCTTGCAAAGTAGGCAAAGATTCCTTCTTCCAATATTGCCCTATTAACAACCTTGCCGCTGTAATTAAATTTAACATTAAAATAATCTCTTTGTCATCACAATCAGAAACAATACCCAACAAAAACAGTTGTGGGGTAAATTTTATCCTTCTTTTGAAAATTCTTTGAATATTCCACCATATCTTGATCCAAAAGGCTTTTATGCTTTTACATGACCACCAGATATGATAATACGTTGCATCCAAGCAGCCACATCTCCAACATTTAGGCTGCAAATTTGAATACATACGAGACATTTTTTGTGGATCAAGGTGCCATCTATAAAACATTTTATAGAAATTTTCCCATAAATTTTGCACTTGTGTAAATTTAACATTCCTCACCCAAATAGTCTCCCATGTATCTAATAGAATCGGTTCATCAAAATTTTGAGCCCATTTAACCATACAATCTTTAACTAATTCTGCTTCTGAATCCAATTCCACTAATACACCATAAATTCTTTTTATGTGGGTTCGGCTTTGATCTCTAATTTGTTTTAGCAAGTTCTCATCCTCTCTAAGCAAACCCATTTTATAATCTAACTTCCACCTTTCCAATAATTGTCTGTACTGAAACCATGAATAATTAATATTTTCTTGTGCTAATTCATCTATGGATTTTAATTGCCAATTTTTACCATCCCACTTAAGTAACTGTATATAAGAAATATTATCCATCTTAACTCCTTTCCTTATTACTTCTATTGCATGCCATGGAATAGTCCATAATGGAATTCTTGAATCAATTCTATAATATTTCTTCCAAACCTGAAGTGAAGAAGTTCTTAAAATATGGTACTTGAAAACCCTGCCAACTTTTTTATTATAAATTAAATAGGCATGCCATCCATATAATAAATCCCACCCCTCCAAAAGGAGTATATCTACATTTGTTAAATTAACCCAATCACTAATTAATGTTAAAACCACAGCATCATAATACAACTTCAAATTCGGTACCTTGAGTCCACCTCTCTCTCGTATATCTTGTATAATTTTAAGTTTTACTCTTGGTTTTTTCCCTGCCCAAACAAATTTATTGATACCTTTCTGCCATTCATCTAGGTTTGCTTCTTTCTTTAAAATAGGTATCATTTGAAATAGAAAAAGAAACTTTGGCAAGATATTCATTTTAATCGCTGCTATTCTCCCCAATAGAGACAATTGCAGCTTTTTCCAATTCTCTAAATCCTTTTGTATTTTAAACCACAGCCTTTCATAATTATTTTTATACCGTTTTGCATTGGAAGCAGATAAGATAATCCCCAAATATTTTACCTTATTAACAACCTCAAAACCTGTCAGTCTAACTAAAATCTCCTTATCCGAGTTGGTCATGTTTTTTGACAATATTTTAGTCTTATTGTTACTGATCTTGAAACCTGTCCAAACTGATTTATCAATTGTAACAACTCCAATACAGAATAAGTTGGTTGAGACAAAGTAACAACCAAATCATCTGCAAAGGCCCTTAATTTATAATCATTTTTATTGATTTCTATTCCTTTTATATTAGGTGATTCACGAATTTTGATCAGCAAAATTTCCAAGGTTAAAACAAACAGCAAAGGCGACAATGGACAACCCTGTCTAGTCCCCTTTTCAATTGGAAATACCTCTGATAAAACCTTGAGTGCTTTTTGATGCACCCTGTTGACCCAAATATGGGAGAAAGAAATCTTTTGCCTTGTATCAGCTCAAACTAGAGCCATCCACAGGCAGCAGTCGCAATTGCGACATCATTTATATTATAAAATTTGTATTGCTAACAAAGAATTAAGGGAGAATGGAATAGCTATTTCAAACTTTTTAGTTCTCATCAACCAGACATACCCTTCTGAGATTTGAACCTGGGCTGTCTGCATGTTAAGCAGAACCTCTAGGCCACAGGCTCTTTCTCACTTTGTCAGCTGTGTCAGGGAGGGAAGAATCGAATCTCAGAAGGGTATGTTCGAAATAGCTATTCCATTCTCCCTTAATTCTTTGTTAGCAATCCAAATTTTATAATATAAATGATGTCGCAGTTGCGACTGCTGCCTGTGGATGGCTCTAGTTTGAGCTGATACAAGGCAAAAGATTTCTTTCTCCCATATTTGGGTCGACAGGGTGCATCAAAAAGCACTATATATGTAGACCAAATAAAAGAGGAGGTGGAGTTGCTCTCTATATAAGAAATAACTACATTTCTACAGAAATACAGCACAATGATGAAAACTGCCTTGAATGCATTTGGGTCAATATAAAAGGGGGGGAATGACATTGCCATAGGTGTATACTATAGATCAGTGGTTCTCAACCTTTTTAATGCCGCGACCCCCAACCAGTCTTAAGTCGAGGACTACTCAACCGGTCGTAAGTCGAGGACTACTCAACTGGTGCAGCACCGTTTGCAGAATGGGACTTTTGGCGGGCTCAGCAGGGCAGAGATAGCCTGGACAATTCCTATTGGCTTTTGAAAGCCAATAGAATTAGACTCTATTCAATAAAAGGGAGTAGCACAGCTAAGGAAAAGGGGAAAAAAATGGCGAACTGCATTGTTTGGCGACCCCCGTGAAATGGTCGTTCGACCCCAAATGGGGTCCCGACCCACAGGTTGAGAACCACTGCTATAGATCATCCAACCGAACAGAGGTAATAGATGAACTTTTTGCTGGTCAGTTAACTAAGGTGTCATGGTTCCAGTAGATGAGATCAGAAGAAAATAATAACTCTGAGGCAATTGCATTCCTCAAAGAATACTTTTAATGGCTACATAGTATCGGCACAGTCAAAGACTGAAAGTTTCCACACCCCAAAGGTTACAAGTAAAAGCTGAACTCCCCAACCCTACAGTTGTCATAAATCACAATCCCCAATAAACTACTTTGATGGGCTTTTTAATGGTATCTACAGCCCTCCAAAACTTAGGCAACTTGACCTTGGTTCCCACAAGAAATTATTTTTTATGGCTAAACTAAAAGAACACATCTTCCCCCTCCCATGGCTGTGGCAACTGAAAACGAAGTAAAGATGATTTCAAACAGATTTGTTTGAAGGGTTGACATAAAGTTAGTAGGAAGCACATCACAATAGTAATGGGGGACTTTAATTACCCTGACATCAACTGGAAGACAAACTCTGCACCAAATGGAAGATCAAATAGATTCCTGACAAACCTAGCAGAAAGTTTTGTCTCCCAAAAAGTAGAGAAGGGAACTAGGGGATCAGCCATATTGGACTTAATTCTCACTAGCATAGATAAAACAATAGAAGGTGTTGAAACCACAGGAATATTGGGGGGGGGAGTGATCATGCAATATTGCAATTCAACACTATGCAAGCACAAGCAATAGAACACAGTCAAATTAGAATCTTGGACTTTAAGAGAGCTAATTTCAACAAACTTAGAGAGAGCTTGGGAAGGATTCCATGGATGAGAATTCTCAAGGGAAAAACAAATCAAGAAGCTTGGGAAATTTTGAAAAGTGAGATTATAAAAGCCCAGTCTCTCTCAAAAGAAACCAGCATAGCTGCATAAAGAACTCTCTGGTAAATTGAAAGACAAAAAGGACAAGTATAAAAAATGGAAAGAGGGGCACATAACTAAGGCAGAATATCAGCAAATAGCCTGAGCCTGAAAAGATGAAGTGAGGAAAGCTAAGGCTCAAAATGAACTAAGACTTGTGACAAAAGTCAAAAATAACAAAAAAAAGAGCTTCTTTCAACATGTAAAAAACAAGAAAAAAGTTAAGGAAATGATTGGTCCATTAGTGAGAGAGAGTGGCAAGAAGGTGACAAGCAATAGGGAGAAAGCAGAACTATTCAACTCATTTTTTGCATCCGTATTTACACCAAGGGAAAAAAACAGTCAAATCTATCAAAAACTGATGATTTATAACAAAATGATGATTTATAACAATAGGAAAACAAAGTGGTAACTGCTATTGACTATTTTGGAATTATCACATAAGAAGAAGCATGATAAAGAATCACAGTTAAGGATATAATTTCATTGCCAGTGAATAGATGGATTGATTTGGAGATTAAATCCTGAAGTAGCAATTGCATTTGAGGCTGAGTTTTTTATTTCTCTCATTTTATGTTGCAAGTATATTCTGTTCAGCCTTTATCTACATAAGGGCTTTTTTCAAGGGAATACAATTTTCATACCCATGTGTTCTTAGGACTTTTTCCCATTTAGCTGCAATTCAAACTGACAAAAAACTTCATTATGGCTCTAGCAACAACCAAGAAAGAAACTAGAAATCAAAGGAAAAAGTCTTTTTGGTGGTGGAGGTGGGGAACTCAGCTTCTCTTGCTGAGTGAACATTGTCTCATCATGAACCAACATTGCTGAGAGTTATTCCTAAATACAGTCTTATTACATTTGTTGCACTTCTAAAACTCCAAGTATTTAAACTTTCTTTTGTGACTGTAGATAAGAACATTCTTTATGTTGTGAAATTTACTCAACAGTTTTTTACTTAAATACATGTTGAAAGATACAACTTTTTAATGCAGAAGTAAACAGAATGTAGAACACAATTTAGGAGCAGATTTTGGGATGAGATGTATGTATAGCTTTTTCCTTTCCTCCCTTTCTTGGTCCAAAATAAGATTTTCCACTCAAATAGGGCTACTGAAATGAAGATCAACAAGGGTGAACATTTGTGTTACCTCAATCAATTCAGGCACTGCAAATAAAATGTCTAGGCTCAACATGTTCCCCAAAGCCTTGTTGATTGATTGTAGTAGCTCATTTTATGCAGTTGGTTTAAAAGAAAAGTAGTACTAAATTCTGTGCATTTTGTTTATTGGGCTTCTTAAAGTACAGGTACTCCTCAATTTGCAACAGTTCATTTAGTGACTGTTCAAAGTTACAATGGCACCAAAAAATGACTGTTTTTCACAGTTACGACTGTTACAGCATCCCCATGGTCACATAATCAAAATTTGGATGCTTAGCAACTGGTTCATATTTATGACAATTGCAGTGTCCCAGGGACACGAAATCCCCTTTTGCGACCTTCTGACAAGCAAAGTCAATGAGAAAGCCAAATTCACTTAACAACCGTGAACAACTTAACAACTGTGGCAAGAAAGGTCATAAAATTCACTTAACAACTGTGTTACTAATTTAACAACTACAGTGATTCACTTAACAACTGTGGCAAGAAAGGTCATAAAATTCACTTAACAACCGTTTTACTAACTTAACAACTGCAGTGATTCACTTAACAATTGTGGCAAGAAAGATCATAAAATGGAGCAAAGTTCACTTAACAAATGTCTCACTTAGCAACAGAAATGTTGGGCTCAATTGTAGTTGTAAGTCGAGGACTACTGTAGAACAAAGTAATCAAAATACTAAAAATACTCAGTCTAGTGGAAAGAAGAACATTTATATAGCACTAAACAGTAAAAGAACTTAGATATGAATTTTCATCTTTCCTCGTCCCTTTTAATGTATTTGAATTTTCTCAAGGAATTAAATTGCCTTAAATCCAAATATTTCATGTTCACTTATTTGTTACTTGGGTTACGTACCTTTTAAGGAACTGGAAAGAAGAAACAAATGATTTTGGGGCAAGGAGGCTATGGGAAAATTTGGAGAGATGCTGCATATATGAAAGTTTCAATTTTAAAGAAGCTGAAGCTGCTCTCAGTCTTCACTCCAGCCATTACCCTACCACATCAGTCTAATGCCTTTGCCTCCAGCCTGTCTGCTTTTTCTCTCCTCCAGGGATGGATTCTTTGCTTCATTTGGTCCTCTCTCCTTTGCTTATTTCTGCACTTCTCCCAACAATAAACAGACACAACCCCTTCCCCATTTTTGGATCAGGGGATGCCTTTCTAACCTTAAGAATGTGTTATGGTTGCTTTCACAAAATGGCTACCAGGGCGGTTATTCTCTATCACAACATTGCTGAATATTGGATGGGGACAGTTACCGAAGTCCCATCTGCCAAATGAAAAACTCATGGTTATATTCCTGATACTTATTTAATCCTTTCCTACTTACTTTTTCCCCCTGTCAACTCTACAATGAGCATGCCTGCAGCCATTTTTTCTTCTCATTCTAGGTTGCCACATAGAACGGAGGGAGGGGGGGTTGCCCAGTGCTTCATTAATCAAAATAATCTTCTGTCCTGTGGGAACCAAGGTCATCTACAGCTCCCACGACTAGGGACTGGGCATTGCATAAAAAGCTCACCAAATAAGTATATTGGGGAACGTAGTTGCTTGCATAGTTTTGTGGGTGGGACACTTAACTTTGTAATTTGGCAATTGTTACTTGTGTATTCAGACTTGGTTTCATTTTTGACCGTGCTGATACTTTGTAACTAATAAACATGTTCTTTGAGGAATTCTCAAGCCTCGGAGTTCTGCTTTATTCATTTCTGTCTGTCGGAACCATCATAAGTCTCATAAAACTTTAGTTTTCTGAGTTCACCCCGGGGCATCATGGCAACACAGATGAAAGAACTGGAGCTCTGGTTTCCTAGTCCGATTTTGCTTTGTCTGGAGACCCAAAGAGGTCAGAAAGTTGCCCTGTGGAGGCAATGAGGAGGAAGAGAAAACTTGGGAGTTCAGAGCCAATGGCAGTTGGCCTAAACGGACCAAGGAAACTCTTCAAACAGGCGGGAGAAAGGCTGCTGGCAAGTATGCAGACAGCCCAAGCCACAGACAGCCGGGGAAGAAGCAAAGAGCCATGGCAGCGCCACTGAACAGCTGACTGTCAACAACGTGTTTGATTTGGGTGAGATTCTTCTTTATTTCTCTTTCTTATAGACTTTTAAAATATAATTCCCTGAATTAGATAACTTTTAAAAGTAAAAAAAACCCGGAAGACCTGGCAAGAAGAGACTTAAAAGCAGCGACAAATCTGGAATGGGGGAACAAAATTAACGAATATAAAAAATATGCAGAAAAGATTCAAGACTGATTGAAAAGAAAAAAAATGATAATCTGTTGTTGGCTATTTTTTTTTATTTGGGAAGGTTTTTTTACTTTGTTGTAAAAGAGTATTTTAAATAAAAGTTTTACTATTGGATAGAGCAGACATGTCAAACACAAGGCCTGGGGCCCAGATGCGGCCCGCGAAGTGGTTTCATGTGGCCTGCGAAGCCATCCTGGAAACAGTGAGGGAACGCCCCCCACTTCCTTGGCCCTGGCCCAGGCCAACTGGGAGCCAAAGTACAATTTTGTGGTGGCCCTCTATGCTGAAAGGCATTCCGTCTTAGCACCATAACCCCCCCCCCGCATGGCCTGAGAGGAACAGTGAGGCTCCTCCAGTGAACCATGCCTTGGCACTTGCCCTGGTCCCACCCCCTTCTGCCAAAGACCCTCAGATCTATCCCACTCCTGCCCAGGCTCCCACAGGCACCCTTGACGTGAACGATGTAGAGTTGGCAATGCCCACCCAGTAGGCCACACCCACTCCATCCACACCCACCCAGTAGGCTGCACCCACCCTGGCCACACCCACCCGGCCCCCTGAGGACTACCGCAATACTGATGCGGCCTTCAATGAAATTGAGTTTGACACCCCTGGGATAGAGACACTATAACTAATGAAGACATCTAATGATGAAGGAAGATACTACAATAATACAGAAAAAATCAGAAGAGTGATGACCTTGAAACAACACCTGTGCTAAGCAAAGAACATCCTGTGTTTCTACAAAAGAAAAAACAAAGATTTTTTAAACTACATCTTTCAACTTTAGACATAACTATTATAGAAACTATTTAGAGACAGGTTTTCTTTTTTTTCTTTTTTCTTTTTTTCTCTAATATTTTTGAACTGACAGAAATATTTGGATTAGATTTACATAGTTGGTGTTTTTTATTTTGCTGGATTACAGCTTAAAGCAGTTGGCTTAAAAAAAACTTGGATTAGCCTAAAGCAATTGGCTCCCCTTTAAACTTGGATTTAAATGGACTTAAATGAACTTAAATGGACTCCAGAAGATGGTAGAGGACGGGAAGACCTGGAGGAACGTTATCCATAGGGTCGCGATGGGTCAGACACAACTTCGCAATTAACAACAACAACAAACTTGGATTATAGCCCAAAATAGTTGGCTTCTTTTTAAAGTTGGATTTTAGCCTAAAACAGCTGGCTCTTTTTAAAGTTGGATTTAGCCTAAAGCAGTTGGCTTTTTTTTCTTTCTCTTCTCCCTGTGGATTTACAGAATTTGCCTGACTGAACAATGAGTGCACCAAACCTCACTAAAATTACAAAAAACCCTGCTTCTGCACCCTCTTCTGGAACATCCACTCCAGGAAGTCAGTGATCTATTGAAGCAATGTTACAATGAGAGAAGGCAAACAACCTCCAAAAAGAGATCCATGCAACCTTACAACTAATGCAAGAAATGATGCAGAGAAGTCCATATAAGATTTATGAAGAAAACAATGAGGGATGAGATATTAAGAAGAGTTAGAGATGATTGCAATATAAAGATAAAGAAATAGAAGTGCTGAAACAGATTCCCAAGAGAATAAGGGATACTCAAAGACAATATCATTTCTTGACTACAAAGCTTATTGCAAAAGGAGTAAATTTTAGATGGCTGATGCCAGAAGGCATTTTAATCAATTGGAATAACACAAGATATCATTTGGAATCAGTGTGGGAGGCAGAGGATTTTGATGAAAGATATAGAGCATTTCTGGGAGAAAGAACACAATATCAACCAGATGATGGAAAAAGCCAGAAACAGACAGAACAAACAATAGAAGAAACAATTACACAGGTGGAAGAGGAAAAAGAGAAGATGAATCAAAAAGATGAGGGAATAGTAAAAGAGCAGAGGATTACGAGATCAATAAGACCTAAATATAAGTAAACCAAAATGGAGAAGGAAAATGGATTTTTTTCTGTGAATATAAATGGATTGAATTCCCCATCAAAAAGGAAACGAATTTTCAAACAACTACAGAAATTAAACATTGATCTAATTTGCTTGCAAGAGACACACACAAAAAAACAACATCATAAATTTTTGGAAAATCCAAAACTTGGAAAACTTTATTATACATGAGCTCAACAAAAAAAGAGTAGTAGTTATATATATCAAAGAGACAATAGCATCCAAAATGATTTATGCAGATGGAGAAGGTAGAATATTAATGGTAGAAATATTTTTAAATCAACAACAGATACTTTTGATAGCAATATATGCACCAAATAATAAACAAGAAGAATTTTATTAAAACCTTCACAGAAAAATAGTAGAAATGGAATATCAAAATACATGCTTAATTGGGAATTTCAATGCAATAGTAGATGGGGCATTAGACTATAAAAGCAGTAAATAATAATAATAATAATAATAATAATAATAATAATAATAATAATAATAATGATGATGATAATAATAATAATAATAAAGTTGGAAGGGACCTTGGAGGTCATCTAGTCCAACCCCCTGCTCAGGCAGGAAATCCTATACCATTTCAGACAAATGACTGTCCAGTTTCTTCTTAAAAACTTCCAGTGTTGGAGCATTCACCACTTCTGGAGGCAGGTTGTTCCACTGGTTAATTGTTCTAACTGTCAGGAAATTGGTATACAAGATATTTGGAGAAAAATGAACCCTGGAAAATCACAATACACATTTTATTCTAATAGTCATAAATCTTGGTCCAGAATTGATATGATTTGGATGATGCCTGAATTAAGGATTAATATGCAGGAAATTGAAATAGAATTAGGTACTTGGGCAGATCACATCCCCTTAAAAATGGGGTGGAAAGGAATGCAGAAAAAATTAAGATGAACTTTGAATCAATCTATATTAAAAGAGAAAGAATTTATAGACTTAGCAACAAAAGAAATGAATTTTTTCTTAAAAGAAAATAAAAAGAAGATATATTACAAAATGTATGGGATACAGCCAAAGCATATTTTCGAGGTGAAGCGATAACATACATGGTGAAAAAAAAGAAAGAAAAGAGATAATAATGTCAGTTGTTAAGAGAAAAAATTAAAAAATTACAACTTGAACTACAAATAAACCCACAAAAGAAAATACTGAAAAGATAAATGGAAATAATAAAAAATAAATTAAATTTAATAGAATCAGAAAAATTAGCAGAACAAATTAAAAGGGCAAAGCAAAACTTTTTTGAAAATGCAAACTAATCAGGAAGATGGTTAACTTATAAACTTAAAAAAACAGAAGGAGAAAAAATTGATAAACAATTTAGTAGATGAAAAAGGCTGTTTACAATTTAAAAATGAAGCAATAAAAGATAATTAAAGATTATTATGAGAAACTTTATGACAAGGAAGAAACTCCATGGGAGAAAATGACTCAATATATGGAAGAAAATAATTTACCAAAAATTCCAGAAAACTTTAAGACTATGTTAAATGAAAAAATAACAATGATGGAATTGACAGAGGCAATAAAAAGACAAAAAAAGAAAAAGAAAAGAAAAGAAAAAACACCTGGCAGAGTTTTATAAATGTTTATGAGATATATTAAGTTCACCATTGAAAAGTGTATGTAATGAACTTCTGTTGGAGGCAAAACTCCCAAATACATGGACAGAAGCTAATGTTACTTTGATACCAAAAGAGGACTCAGATCTGACCCAGATCAAAAACTATAGACTGATATCACTACTGAATGTGGATTATAAAATCTTCACTTCAATAATAGCTGAGAGGCTGACAAGATTTTTGACTGAATTTATACACCCAGATCAAAATGGATTTTTGCCAGAGACAAATAAAAAATAATTTGAGGGTAATACTAGATACACTGGAATATTATGAACTTCGTCCAGGGAAACAACTGGCACTAGTATTTTTAGACGTCCAAAAGCCATTTGATAATGTTTCTTGGCAATTTATGATTCAACAACTAAAAACAATGGACTTTGGTCAAAACTTTATAAATACGATTCAGACAATACAGTATATCAGAAACAATCAGCAAAAATAATTGTAAATGGAGATTAAACAGAGAATTTTGATATATGAAAAGGGACAAGACAAGGATATCCATTATCCCCTTTGCTATTTATCTTAACTTTGGAAGTTTCAAATAAAAACATTAGGCAAGATCCAGAAATTAAAGGATTGAAAATAAAAGGTGAAACCTACAAACTGCAAGCATTTGGAGATGATTTGGTATTCATTCTAGAGGAACCTTTAGAGATGATTCCTAAACTGTTGGAAAAGATAGAACAATTTGGAGAGATAACAGGATTAAAGATAAATAGAAAAAAATAAAGTGATAATTAAAAAAATTACAGATAAACAAAAAAGCAATTATCAGAAAAAATAGAATTGCAAATAGTCAAAAAGATCAAATATTTGGGAATATATTTGACAACAAGATGTTCAACAATAAAAAAAGATAATTACATTAAACTGTTAAATCAAATAAAGCTTGATTTGGAAAAATGGAAGAATCTTCAACTGTCAATGTTAGGAAGAATTGCTACAGTGAAAATGAATATATTACCAAAAATATTATTTTTATTTCAAACGATACCTATAAAACTGGAGAAAAAAATATTTGAAGATTTAAACTCTTTAATTCAAAAATTTATCTGGCAAGGAAAGAAAGCTAGAATTAAATTGAAAATGTTACAAGAAGCCAAGGGAAATGGAGGCTTTGGCTTTCCAGATTGGGTTTTATATTATCAAGCATCAGTGTTATCATGGATAAAAGAATGGATAACTCTTAAAAATAAAAGATTGCTGCATCTGGAGGGACATGACCTACAACTTGGTTGGCATGCTTTTCTATGATATGGAAAAAATAAAATACATAAATACTTCCAAAACCACTACATTAGAAATGCATTATTATTAACTTGGGAAAAAATAAAATGTAAAATTTATTTGAAAATTCCAGGATGGCTTTCAACAATGGAAGCATTCGTACATCCAAATCTAGTCAGTCTTGATAAAATATGGACATACAAAGATATTCTAAATTCTGAAGGGAACTTAAAATCCAGGCAAGAGATGGAAAATCAGGGCATCGATTTAACATGGTGGTCACATTTACAAATGGAAGTCAGATATGATAAGAATACTAAACAGTATGGATTTTACAAAAAACAGACTATGTTTGATCAGACATTATTAACTTCTGATGAAAAGTTAATTTAAAAATGTACATTTTTTATTAAATTTCAAAATGGAAGATAAACAAGTAAAAGAGACAATGATAGTAGGGGCAAAGAATTTTGGATATAATATAGACTTAGAAAAGTGGCAAAGTTTGTGGGAAAGAAACTATAAATTGACAATGTCAGCTTCATACAAACAAAATTTATATAAAATGTTTTATAGATGGCATTTGCCACCAACAAGATTAGCAAAAATGTTTAAAAACATGTCAGAGAAATGTTGGAAATGTAAACACAAACCAGGTACTTATTATCATATGTGATGGACATGTGTTAAAGCAAGGAGATATTGGACAATAATCCACACTTGGTTAGAAAAAAGGTTAGAGAAACACGTAGACTATAAACCTGATTTTTTTAAATAGGTATAATGCCAGAAAAACTTGATAAACAAAGTACATATTTGATTCTACATGTGATAACAGTGGCAAGAATTATATTTGCACAATATTGGAAGAACAAAGAAATACCACCAGAAGAAAAAAATAATCAAAAAAATATTAGACTGTGCAGAAATGGACAGACTTACTTTAAGGCTGAAAGAAAAAGAAGAAACGGAATATTTTCAAACTTGGGACCTATTTTATCAATGGTTAGAGAAAAGATTTATGGATTAGGAATTTAATTTGTAAAGTGAATAAGATACTCAGACAACACGTTTTTGTTGAATAATTATTATTGAACTCTGTTAAAAAAATAAGAAAAGAGTGGTAAAAACTCAACAAAGATTTGAAGATGGAGGAAAAGAATGGAGCCATTGCTGGCTGCAACGGAACTCCGGCTGCCAGAGCACAAGCAGCCGCTCCAGCCACCAGGTGGCATCACTGGTAGAAACTTAGCCAAAGTCCCAGTTGCTCCAAACTGGGAAGCTGGTATTGCAAGGAGGAACTATGATCCTAGCAGACTTCAATCAAGACAAAGCTGCCCCTCAGCACAGGAGTACTTCTGTTGCTGCTGAAGAGGAACTCCTGTTGCTGCCATCCCAGGGGTTTTCATCTGTGGCATACCAGAAGGGAAGGGGATTGATTGGAGGGAATGATTCTGGAGACTGGAATTGTGGTAGTGGTAGAGGGGGAGACACATTATAAAATAAAATGAATTCTTGATTCAAGGTTGTACAAGGGGACGTTACAGTACCTTGTTCAGTGGAAAGGCTATCCACTGTCAGAAGCTACATGGGTGAAATGTACAAATATGAAAGCAAACAGGTCAATGAAAAAGTTTTACACTAAATATCCTCACAAGCCTCGAGGAAATACTTAACATGCTTTTTGTTTCCCATACAGGAGACTCTTTCATTTTGAGACGGGCCAATTATCACTCTACAATGAACATGGCTGCAACCAGTTTTTCTTCTCATTCTAGATTGCCACATAGAATGGAGGGAGTGGGGTTACCCAGGTGCTTCGTTAGTCAAAATAATCTTCTGTCCCATGGGAACCAAGGTCATCTGCTGCTCCAACAACTAGGGACTGAGCATTGCATAAAAAAACCCACCAAATAAGTATATTGGGGAACATAGTTGCTTGCATAGTTTTGTGGATGGGACATTTAACTTTGTAATTTGGCAATTGTTATTTGTGTATTCAGACTTGGTTTCACTTTTGACTGTGCTGATGCTTTATAACTAATAAACATGTTCTTTGAGGAATTTTAAAGCATTGGAGTTCTGCTTTATTCATCTCACTGGCAACATTTTTTTAAACAATGCCCTCTTTGGTTTTCTACCATTTTGTACCATTTTAGAAAATGTCATTCCCTTATTTTTTAAAAATTAAAAGAACATAAAAAGAACATGGGGCAAAGTAAGTCATCAGTCCACAGATTTATTTATTTATTTAATTTTATTTATATGCCGCCCAATCCCAAAGGACTCAGATGACCAGCTACATGATACTACTCTCTGCAAAGCTGAAGGAGGCCTCATTGAATCATATTTTCAAGCCTACTGGGTTGAAATGATTGAAGGAGTTTCATTCTTTGAGGGGGTTTTTTGGACTATGCAGCTCGTTAGGCATATGGAAGTCCTGTTGTGCCCTGAGCCTGCAAAAGCAGGCTCAGGACGTTGCATTGGTCCCAGGCATTCCAAAAGCTGCCCAGGATCAGACTGAGCAGTGCCGGCCTTGTGTGTATGCGCAAGGCGCGAAAACACTGTTACTTCGTTTGCCATTGTCTGGGTAACTGGACACATAAAGAGGCCTGCGTGCCTGTTGCCGTTCGTTCGGGTGTCGCTTTAAGAGAATAAAGAACTGTTGAACTTCACCATGTTTATTCATCATTCGCAAGTGAACGGAGTATTTAACACTGGCAATGAGGATGGGATCCTTTGCAAACTAAAGAGAAAGTTTTAAGGACTTACTAGGAAGTCCTGAAGAGGGAAGACGGCATCTGAATCAGCGTCCCATCCTGCCAGTATAGCATCGCTGGAGGGTGAGCTCGACTAAAGGACCCTTTCCCCAAAAAGAAGTTTGCAGAGGAGCGAGTGGTGAAGGTAGTAAAAGTAGTATGGCGAAGATTGATCGTTTGTCTGATTTTGATGTCTCACACCCAGAGAGATGGAACTCCTATGTTGCAAGGGTGGAGAATTACTTCAGAGTAAATCAAATTAGAGAGGATGGCTTGAAGGCTGCAACTCTTTTGTGTGTCTGTGGACAGGAAGCTTTTGAAATCACAGAGAATCTGGTGGCCCCTGCATCTCTGGAGTCAGTAACGTATACTGATTTGAAGAAAATGTTAAAGGAACACTTCCAGCCAAAGTTGTCTGTTATTGCTTGAAGGCACGCATTCAAGCAGGGAGGCCAGAGGCCGGGTGAATCTGCTATGGATTCTATTGTGTCCTTAAAGCAAGCAGCCAGACCATGTGAGTTCAAGGATCTGGAAGAGAGGCTGCGAGATCGCTTCGTATGCAGTTTAAGGAACAGAGACTTACAGCAGAAGATTTTTACAAAAGAAGATGTCTCTTTCCAAGATGCGCTACGAGAGGTAACAGCTGAGGAAGCAGCAGGTGGGGCTGTGAAGACCCTATGGCCCACCAAGAGCCCTCCAGAGACAGCTACCATCCATCAAGAGGACACTAGAGAAGGATCGGAAGCAGATTCTGAAGAAGAGGTAGATAAACTTCACCAGCCAGCTGGAAGGAGGCAGAAGGAACGTCTGGACAAGGCCTCAGCATTTCTTCAATGCTCTGGGTGTGGAGGACGCCACAAGTGAGCTGATTGCAGGTTCAGCTCTGCCATTTGCAGAGAGTGTGGCAGGCAAGGCCACATCGCATCCATCTGTTTGGGTCGCCAGAAGGTCCAACCTCGTGAAGGATTGTGTCTGAAAGGTACCAGGGTCCCCAGCCAACATAGGGTGGGTTTCTGCACATCGCACAGGAGTATTTTAATGACAGGGACACATAAGCCCCTTAAGAAGAAGCTTTCCATCAATTTAAGGCTGCAAGGGGTTCCTTTATCAATGGAGTTGGACATTGGGTCCGCTCTCTCCATTATTTCTATTAACACATTCAAAAGATATGCAGCTACAGTGGCCTTCGAGTTAAACTCAGGCCATCCAATCTAATACTTACAGATTTTCAGAATTCTATGATGTGTGTTAAGGGGGAGGCCACCCTTAGAGTACAGCATAAGAATTTTGAAGGTCCCCTAGATGTAGTGGTTGTTGGGGGTGAACGTATGAGTCTTATTGGACTCGATTAGTTTGAGGCTCTGGGAATCCAGCCAACTGGGCTGCTCCATTTGCAAACATTGAGCCTTGCAGAAGTCTGCAAGGAGTTTGCAGATGTGTTTAGTTCAGAGCTAGGATCCTACAAGGGGCCCCCAATTTCACTACGGTTAGACCCAACCATAACACCCATCAGGGTTAAGCCTAGGAGGGTACCTTTTGCCCTCAAAGGCAAGATTGATGCTGAGCTAGACAAATTGCTCCAGCAGGGCATTTTAGAACCTGTAGATTCTAGTCCATGGGAAACCCCATAGTAATGTCTCTTAAGGCTAATGGGGACATACGTATATGTGCAGACTACAAGTGCACACTGAATAAGGCGCTGCAACAACATGCTTATCCACTGCCTGTGGTAAGTCATATTCTGGCCTCCCTCAAGTGGGGGGGAGGCATTTTTGCAAAGCTTGACCTGGCACAGGCCTATCAACAGCTACCTGTTGATGAGGCAGCTGCTGAGACCAAGACTATTGTAACTCAGAGGGGAGGCTTCAAGGTCAAGAGACTGCAATTTGGGGTAAATTGTAGCCCCTGGGATATTCCAAAGTATCATGGAGAGCACACTTCAAGGTATTCCTGGGGTCCTACTTTGATAATGTCCTCATTGCTGGGGAATCATCTCAAAATTTAGAAGAGAGATTAAGGGCTGTCTTGCTTCATTTTCGAAAAGTAGGCCTTAAACTAAAGAAGGATAAATGTAAGGAGTCACTTCTATTGACTTCTTAGGATTCAGGATAAATGCTCAAGGCATTCACCCTGCTGAAACTAAATTGCAAGCCATCCAGCAGGCCCCAAGCCCTAAGTCTAAGAGTGAGCTGCAAGCCTTCTTGGGGCTATTAAATTTTTACCATGCATTTCTCCCACATAAAGCTGTAGTAGCAGAGCCATTACACAGGCTCTTAGACAAGCAGGCTTCTTGGCAGTGGACTAAAGTCCTTGAAAAGAGTTTCTAATGCTGTTTTAGTGCATTTCAATGAGCAACTGCCTGTTTGCATCGCATGTGATGCATCTCCTTATGGGGTGGGAGCAGTACTTAGCCATCTGAAGGCTGATGGGACACAAGTCCCTGTGGCCTATTATTCAAGCGCTCTGTCATCTGCAGAGAGGAATTACTCTCAGATTGATAGAGAAGCCTTGGCCATAGTGGCTGGCATAAAGAAATTTCATGATTTCTTATATGGCCGCTACTTCACGGTATATACAGACCATAAGCCTCTGTTAGGGTTGTTTACTACTAACAAACAGACACCACATATCATTTCTCCTCGTATGGTGAGATGGTCCATTTTCCTGTCAGCATATGACTACACTCTAGTTCACAAACCTGGAAAAGAAATGGGCCATGCAGATGGCTTAAGCTGATTGCCTTTAACTCACGTATAAGCAGACCCTGCTCTTGCCATAAATATTCTTTCCATTCAGGAGTTGCCTGAATCTCCCCTCATTGTTAGGGATGTGGATGCTGAAACTGCCACTGATCATATGCTTACACGTGTGCTGACATGGGGTTGTCAGGATGGCCTGACAAGTGCCCAGATACTGAGTTCCAAAGCTTCTGGCACAAGAAACATGAGTTTTCCACTTTCAAGGGTTGCCTGTTATGGTAAAGTGGGAAAGAAATAGAATAACATAGAATAAAGAAGAATAAAGTAAAATAATAATAATAATAATAATGAAAAATCACTAAAAGCAAAAATCATGTGTCTGCATAATCTCTGAAAAGAAAGCTGTGTTAACAAAAGCTGTATTAACAGTACGTGAATGACCTAGTGAATATTTAGAAACATTGTATAAAAGTAAAAACTGCCTTCATTGTATTCCCATGAGAAATGGACCTAACGTGTGAGAAACTATTTGAATGTTACACAAAGTAGATTCCATATACAATGTAAGATTCCATCTATGCTTCCTTTGTTCCTGAGAGAAAGAAACCTATAAAGCTTTAGTTTAGACCCTCCCCCTTGTTCAGAAATTTGCTGATTGTTAAGTCACTTCTGAACCTTTTTTGCGCAAAAAAAAAGAAAATAAAGATCTCTCTTTCACCCATGGAATTTCATAAAAGCCCTTTATTTTTTTAAGGCTTTATTTTTCCACAAGATTTATGGCGACTCCGCCGGGACATTTTTAAGGGCTTTTAAGAAAAAGGATTTAACCTTCGAAGACGGATTGCCCTGGTGCCCCCCCCTCCTAAACGACGACAGCTCCAAAGCCGGCTTCGTAGCTCTTTACTACGAGGAGACTTCGATGGGAGGAAAGGGAATTAACCCATCAGGAAGCATTCCAGTCTGAGGATCCAAGAGGGTGACAGACAGATCTTAAATCAACAAAGGAGTCTGGAAAAGGCCTGCAGGCAAGTATTGTAAAACAGGGAAAACCTGATCCCTTTTGGATCGGAAGAGGGGACTGATCACCCCTAGAAGGCAAAAGTGGCGTCCTTAAGCCTTCAATAGGCAGGATTGTGTGGGAGGTTAAACCATTGTAGCTCATGCTGAGTGATCGATGGTAGTGTATTAGAGAGATGGGTGGGAAAAAGTCAAAGGAGAGCGTTGACCAGACGCCACTCCAGTGCATGTTAAAGAATTTCAAAAAGGGTTTTTCTAGGGATTATGGAGATCCAAAACCAAATCCAGCCATGTTAAAAAGATTCTGTGAATCTGAGTGGACTGCCCTGGGCGTAGGGTGGCCAAAAATGGGATCAGCGAATCCCGAACTCATTGCACGGGTTCATCAAATTGTGACTGGAAATGGTTATTGGGACCATTATCCCTATATTGACCAATGGAAAATCAACATTGCAGAAAAACCAAGTTGGTTAACAAAATGTCAGATAGAGTGTGCAAAGTTATATTTGGCAAGCCAAAAAGCCAAGCCTCAAACAAAAGCTAAGATTTTCAGCCAGGAAGATAGGGAGGAAATTGCCAGACCACCCCCCTACATTCCTAGAAGAGAAGAAGGGAGAATAAATCAGCAAATTCCACTCCCTATGCCTGAAAGAGAAGCCCAATTTCAGCCAGAAGCCAGTGAGGAAGGAAAATTAGCAACAGCTGGATCCCTTCAAGAAACAGATAAAAGCTTGAATAACTTTGAAAGTGAAACCTCAGTTTCTAGCCGCACCAGGAGCAAGTTAGAAATAACAACAGAAGAAAATATTGCCCCTCTAAGAGAGATGTTGGTTCCTGGACCAGATAATACTAACATTTCAATGCTACAATATGTTCCTTTTACGACCACAGACCTTTTGAATTGGAAATTACATTTTGGATCATTTTCAGAAAAACCACAAGAGATAATTGATTTATTTGCAAATATCATTCAAACTCATAATCCTAATTGGGATGATATCCAACAGCTTATCGCTACTTTACTAGATGTTGAAGGCAGAGAAAAATATAAATTAGGAAAAATCAAAGTTTTAGCCAGAAGACATCCAGAAGGAGGAGTTAATTATGAGACACACAGAAATACAGACGCTGTGGAACAGAGACCAGACTGGAATTCCAATAATGCCCAACATCAGACTTTGTTAAAAGCTTATCAGATGTTATGTTTAGAAGCTTTAAGGGAAGCAGCCATCCGCCCAGTTAATTATTCTGCCATAACCAATGTTTGGCAGGAGAAAAATGAATCCCCAACTGCTTTCCTTAGCAGATTAATAGAAGCTTACAAAGTAAATACAGGTCTTGATATGGAGATGGCTGAAAACCGCCCGCTCCTAATTGAAAGATTTATTACCCAGAGTGCCCCAGATATACGAAGGAAACTACAGCGGACAGAAGGGGCCTTAGGGAAAAATATTGCAGAGATTATGGAAATCGCAAGGAAAGTGTTCCGTAACCGTGACAGGGAGGAGGAACGTAAATCAGATCAAAAAGAAAAAAAGAAAGTTGAAATGTTAGCCGTGGCATTGGGAGGAACATGCCTAGGACCCAATCAGTGTGCCATCTGTAAACAAGAAGGACACTGGCAAAGGGAGTGCCCCCAGAGGAATGGCCAACCCAGGGGACAATCTCGCCAGTATGGAAGAGGAAGAGGAAGAGGATTTAGAGGGACTTTCCAGAGAGGCTTCAGAAAGAGCTTCAAAGGAAGAGGGCATCCAGTTTATCCCAATCAGACAGAGGAAAGAGAAGAAAACATGATCGGCTTAGCTGACACGGAATGGGAAGACTGAAGAGGACAGGGTTCTATCGCCCCACCCCCAGAGCCCATTGTTAAAATAAGGGTGGGAGGACAGGTTGTCCCGATGCTAGTTGACACGGGAGCCACCAGATCTGTCCTAAATAAATCTATTGGCAAGCAATCAAAGCAGACTATTCAAATTCAGGGAGTATCTGGAGAAACTCAAATCAGACCACTCCTGGAACCCCTACATGCCAAGTGGGACAAGGAGTCATTAAACATCAGTTTCTTTACGCTCCAGAATGCCCCGTTCCATTATTAGGCAGAGATCTACTCACAAAACTTAAAGCGACCATTTCTTTTGACCACGGAAAACAATTAATGCAAGTGCGCCACCCAGTGGAAGAAATATGGCGTTTAATGATCGTAACAGAAACAGGAAAGGAAATGGGAAATTCTAATTGGCAACAATTTAATGTCCCACTCCTGTGGGCTGAGGATAATCCCCCTGGATTTGCAAAATTTGCCACGCCCGTTATGGTAAAGCTAAAGCCACAGGCATATCCTGTTAGGGTGCCTCAACGATATTGTACTCCAGAGGCTGCCACTGCCATTCAAGAATTAATCCAAAAATACTTGGTAGCAAAAATCATTAGAACAATTCAGTCTCCCTGGAATACTGCAATTCTACCTGTTCGTAAGCCTGATGGACAGTGGAGACCAGCACAGGATTTATGCCCTGTCAATAACTTGACCCTAACCCTACACGCAACCATTCCTAATCCATATATTCTTTTGAGCACAATACCTGCATCTGCTAAATGGTTTTCAGTTGTAGACTTAAAAGATGCATTCTTCACAATACCTTTAGCTGAAAGTTGTCAGCCAATCTTTGCATTTGAATGGGCTCATCCAAAAACACAGGTTAAAACTCAATACACCTGGACCAGGCTACCACAAGGATTTAAAAATTCGCCAATGTGCTTTAGTCAAGCCCTAGCCCAAGATCTTGCTTATCTGAAGTTATTGAGACAAGAGGATTGTTGCCTTCAATATGTCGATGATGTCTTAGTAACTGGCCAAAGCAGGGAGGATTGCTTTGAAAACACGTCCAGACTGCTCCAATTGTTACAAGACTGTGGTTATAGAGCATCCAAAAAGAAAGCACAATTAGTTCAAGAGACTGTAATGTATTTAGGCTATGAACTTTCACAAGGACAAAGAACTTTGGGCCCCCAGAGAAAGCAAGCTGTGTTACAGATTCCCATCCCACAAACAAAACAGGAAGTTAGAGCCTTTTTGGGAATTACAGGCTTCTGTAGAATTTGGATTCCTAACTTCGCTCTCACAGCTACACCATTGTACCAAGCTTTAAGGGGACCAGAAAAAGAACCTCTTTTGTGGCAAGAGGAACAAACCCAAGCAATGAGACAATTGCAACAGGCTCTCACCACAGCCCCTGTCCTAGGACTACCTGATATATCTAAGCCTTTTTCACTTTACGTGGATGTAAGACAAAATGTAGCTTTAGGGGTCCTTACACAAAAACAGGGAAGTTGGAACCGCCCTGTTGCTTATCTGTCAAAACACCTGGACATTTCTTCACAGGGCTGGCCTCAATGTTTAAAAATTCTAGCAGCAGTTATGTTATTACTGCAGGAGGCAAACAAGTTAACCTTTTCAGCTCCAGTGACTGTTTATACTAGTCATGCTTTGCAGACAATCATTGATAATAAAGGACATTTATGGATAAGTAATCAACGAATGCATAAAATACAGGCTCTTTTATTAGAAAATCCACAAGTTACACTGCAACAATGCTCAACTTTAAACCCAGCAACTCTAATGCCAATTCCTGATTCAACCAAACCTGTTCATGACTGCATGCAAACAATAGAACTACAATATTCTTGCAGACCTGACCTTACAGACCAACCCTTGCATAATCCAGACTATCAATGGTTTACTGATGGTTCTAGCTTTATGGATAAAGGATGTAGATACTCTGGTTACGCAATAGTTTCTCAAACTTCTACTGTTGAATCAGCACAGTTGCCTAGTCAAGCCAGTTCACAGTTTGCAGAATTATATGCCTTGACCCGTGCATTAGAAGTAGCAGCGGGAAGGACTTTAAATGTATATACAGATAGTAAATATGCATTTTTAACAATACACGCACATGTGGCTATCTACAAAGAGAGAGGATATTTGGATTCCACAGGCAAAGTTATCCAATATGCAACTTTGATTAAAAGACTTATCAAGGCAGCCCAATTGCCATCCAAAGTTGCAATCATCCATTGTCCTGGACATCAAAAAGACTCAAGCCTTATTACCCAGGGCAATAGGAAGGCAGACAAAGAAGCAAAAAGAGCTGCATTAGAAGGTCCCCCTCTCCAATCAGATGTCACAAAGTTCATGTATCTAGACACTTACTTAGAACAACTTGATCCTACATATACGAGGGAGGAAACTCAAAAATTACAACAAGATGTACAAGCCAAACTAGTTAAAGGCTGGTACACTTTACCTGATGGACACATTGCTGTTCCTTTGGCACTTGCTCGCCCACTTATTTTTCAGGCACACAAGCAACATCATTTGGGAAAAACTGCATTATTACAGCAACTTGAACGATTTTTTTATATTCCATTTGCTTCTTCGCTAATAGCAGATGTTTGTTCTCAATGTACCATTTGTGCCCAAACCAATGCACGCCAAGGACCAGTAATACCACCTGGCAGACAACCAATCGCTTATTTTCCTATGGACTATGTTGTTGTTGATTTTACTGACATGCCTAGAAGTAAGAA
Source organism: Crotalus tigris (assembly GCF_016545835.1). NCBI lineage: Eukaryota > Metazoa > Chordata > Lepidosauria > Squamata > Viperidae > Crotalus > Crotalus tigris. Next base: position 232,215 of record NW_024097656.1, read on the forward strand.
ATATGTAGCATTGTTAGTAATAATTGATACCTATTCAGGATGGATTGAAGCATTTCCAACTGTAAATAAGAAAGCTATACAGGTTGCCAGAATATTTCTTAAAGAAATTATTCCTAGATTTGGTTGCTCTTCTAGGATTTCATCAGATAATGGCCCTGAATTTGTACACCAAATCAATCAGGCTTTAGCCCAAGCATTAGGAATTAAGTGGAGATTTCATTGTGCTTTCCGCCCTCAATCGGCTGCTAGAGTGGAAAGATCTCATAGAACAATTAAAACACTTATTACCAAATTTTGTTTGGAAACTCATCTACATTGGCCAGATGTTTTGCCTATGGTTTTGTATGCAATCAGACTGGCCCCCCGCACTAAATTACAACTTAGTCCTTATGAGCTCATGTTTGGCCGTCCTCCTTGCCTGTTTAAACCTGACAGTCAAGGATGGCCCGACTTGGCACATAAGGGGGGAGTAGATCAACAGAAATTGTTACATCAGTTACAGCTTCATAATTTGGCCGTTTCAAAATTGCGCCATTATATGATGGAACAACAACCCCCTCCAGTGGTTACAGCAACACATGGGTTCAAGCCTGGAGATAGAGTGTGGATAAAGCACTGGAAATCAGATCCCTTGAGCCCAAGGTGGAAAGGACCGTATACTGTTGTCATGTGTTCTCCTTTGGCAGTGAAAACCCTGGAAGGAAAATCTTGGATCCATTGGAGTAGAGTGAAAGCAGCTGCACCTGCAGATCCAGTGACCTACAAGGCGGACAAGACTGACAAGCCTTTGGTGTTGAAATTTACAAGAAATACAGCAATGGGTTCCCAAGACACGGTATGATCAACAACCTTGCTGAGACACCCCAGGAAGCTGTCTCTCTACGCACGGTGGAAGATATGAGGATTCTACAGCTCATAATATTTGTTAATTATTTAATATGCACACATATTCCTACACAAATCAGTACCATGGCTACACGAGAGGTCATAATGCAGAAACCCTCTAATAAAGAATTATTGAGTAGCACACACCAAGAAAGAGCAGAAACACAGGGAAACCAAGGTTGTCAAAACTGTATCAAAACTACAAAACAAGGAAACCAGATAACCAAGACTTTGATTTACCATACAGTTAAACCAGAAGGGTGCCAAGATAGTTCTCCTGACTCTTGTACATACAATAGAACTACATATAAAGTTTGTAGAAAAGGTGTCCAATATCAGTGTTATAACCCGAAGTCTGATCCTGATCGTTGGGCCTTACAAATCAAAACACATAGAACAAGAACTAGCTACAAGGACCAGGCACTCTTAGGGATCTCCCAATGGAAATCCAATCCACACTCCAGTTTTAGCGTCACCTTTGATGTTTGCAAAGCAGCTAATTATTGGACTCCAACATATGGTTGCGGAGGGATCGGTAATATTCACAACTTTATCCCAAAACATAAGTACTTGTGCCCACCAGATGGATGTGCGGTCAAATGTAAGTGGTGGTCATGTATTAAGTGGCATACCCAAGACCCAAAAGAGATAGACCACATCTTGTTTGAAAAGAATGAAACAAAAGCAAATTCCTGTGGAACGGATAACTGTAATTTGGTGACTCTCACAGTCAAGAATGGCAGTTGGTTCCTAAAACAGAATAGGTGGGAAAGTAAGAAATGGATGTTTGGGATAGGAATAGATACAAATGGCTATGACCCAATGTCAGAAATAGAAGTCAAAATTATAACTACAACCAAAAGACCAGAACAAAAATCATTATTTTGGTCATATTATGAGGTAATGGAGAGCCTACATATTCCTGAAGTATCTAGACATGTAACCAATACCTTTGTTAAGTTAGCAGAAGACATTGCCCATACTTTAGGCATGTCTAACTGTTTTGTGTGTGGTGGAACAAACATGGGAGAAAGGTGACCATGGGAGGCACAAGAGTTAAATTATACCAAGGTACTAGAAATGTCTAAAAATAATAATTTAACCTATACAAGTGGGAAAGATGGTGATTGGGGTCTCACTTCCAACCTGGTAGGACATGTATGTTACTCAAGAAACAAAACAGAATCTTGTGTAGCAGTAGGTGACCTCCTATGCACAGGGACATGGGAAGATGGTAAATGGTGGTCTGGAACCAATGAGACCACTGTTATGGATCGTTATGCCCTTACTAACATTCCTGGGATGCCCTACCTAAAAGACCCCACAAATAGCCCCAGATGGAATGTACTGGATTTGCGGAAAAATGGCATATGGGCAACTACCTAAGAACTGGTGTGGATCTTGTGTATTGGGAATAATTCGACCAGGATTTTTCCTGTTACCACTAAAAACTAAGCAAATTCTTGGAGTCCCTGTATATGATGAAATTGGCAATATAAGACAAAAAAGGGAACCAAGTGCATACACCCAATGTGCAGGAATCACTTGGCAAAAGAATGAATGGCCACCTTGTCGCATCATTCTAGTCTATGGCCCGGCTACTTGGGCTGAGGATGGAACGTATGGATACCGTACCCCTATTTATATGATCAACAGGATCATGAGGTTACAAGCGGTGGTAGAGTTAATTACCAATGAGACTGTGAAGGGACTAACTGAATTGGCTAAAGAAAATGTGAAATCCAGAACATATATCATGCAAAATAGGTTAGCCCTGGACTATCTTTTAGCCAAAGAAAGAGGGGTATGTGGAAAATTCAACCTAACAAACTGTTGCATTGAAGTAGATGAAAGTGGAAAAGTATTAAAAGGCATAACAGATCAGATGATCAAGTTAGCACATGTTCCGGTGCAAACCTGGAACGGATTTAACTTGGAAGATGTATTTTCAGGATGGTGGCCAAAGTTACCTGGCCTACAAACCATCATAGTTATAGCAGTCTTGTTAATTCTAGGGTGTATTTTAATTCCTTGCTTGATCCCCTGTCTTATAGCCATGATTCGGAGGATCTCAGAAAGTACAGCCCAATTAACAGCAAAACATGAAACAATGTTAGCCTTATGGGAATATAAAATGGTACCTTCAGGAGATCCGGAATCAGAGGTAGAATAATGGAAGTTTAAGCTGGAAAACTTCCAAAAGGGGGGAGTAAAGTGGGAAAGAAATAGAATAACATAGAATAAAGAAGAATAAAGTAAAATAATAATAATAATAATGAAAAATCACTAAAAGCAAAAATCATGTGTCTGCATAATCTCTGAAAAGAAAAACAGGTTATAAGATTTTTGCGAAGATATTGGCAAATAGATTAATGCAGGTTTTGAAACAATTGATTCATACTGACCAATCTGGATTTATAATGGGGAGATATATGAAAAACAATGTAAGACAAATTGTTAATTTAATAGAGTATTTGGATAAGAACAACCAAATCCCTGCTGCTTTAATATTTATAGATGCTGAGAAAGCTTTTGATCAATTAGATTGGAATTTTCTATTGAAAGTTGTAGAGGAAATGAATTTTGGAGATAAATTCTTGTTTGCTTTCAAGGCCATTTATCAACAACAATCGGCACAAATTATAATTAATGGGGGATTAACAGACGTATTTAAAATAGGAAAAGGTACAAGATAGGGTTGTCCTTTATCCCCCTTGCTATTTGTATTAACAATGGAGATTTTACTTATTAAAATTTGAGATTCATCTAGATTAAAAGGAATAAAAATAAGTAAGATTGATTATAGGCTGAGAGCTTTTGTTGATGATTTGGTTGTGACATTATCCCATCCAACAGATTCAGTCAAAGATTTGGTTGAAATTTTAGCACAGTATGGACAGGTCTCTGGTTTTAAGGTAAATAAGAATAAAACTAAAATATTATTGAAAAATATGTCTAGGAAGGGAAAAGATTTTATAGCTTAAACAACCGGTTATGAAATAGTTAATAAGGTTAAGTATTTAGGAGTTTATATTACAACATCTAATGGAAAATTGTATAAGAATAATTATGAGCGCTTATGGGTTAAAGTTCAAAAAGATTTAAATGATTGGCAAAAGCTACAACTATCGTTATTGGGGAGAATTAAGAAGGATGCTAATTTGGATGAGTGGCAGAAGGGTATTAATAAATTTATTTGGGGCGGGAAGAAATCAAGGGTAAAGTTTAAGATTTTACAAGATGCTCGAGAAAGAGGTGGACTTAAAGCACCAAATTTGAAATTATATTATGATGCGGCCACTTTAACTTTAGTAAGTGACTGGCTTAATTTAACAAATAGAGATATTCTTGTTCTTGAAGGGTGGGATTTATTATATGGTTGGCATGCATATTTAATTTTTGATAAGAAAGTAGATTTGGTCTTTAAGTCACATATTTTAAGATATGCTTTACTTCGAGTTTGGGAAAAAATATTATTATAAGTTAAATTATAAAATACCTATTTGGGGGATCCCTGGACAATCCAGGGGGTTTCTAAGGGGGTGAATTTTGACAACATTTCATATAAAGAGTTACTTACTTGGTCGGGTACTGATTGGCAATTAAAGTCTTCTGATGTGTTAAGGCAAGAAAACATTTTACAATCGTGGTTTCAATATTTGCAAATTGTGCAGAGATGGACTTTGGATAAGAAAGTGGGAATTACTTTAGTAGATGAAAAATTGGTAATTCAGATCAAGGATCAAAAATGTGCCCATATTAAAAGAATTTATAATGAGTTAATAAAATTGGATTCAGAAACAGATTTAGTTAAAGATTGTATAATTAAATGGGCCCAGAATATTCAAGAACCGATCTCGTTGGACTTATGGGAGGTAATTTGGATTAGAAATGTTAAATTTACGCAGGCCCAGAATTTGAGGGAAAATTTTTACAAAATGTTTTATAGATGGCATTTGGATCCTAAAAAGTTGTCCTGTATGTACCCGAACCTGCAACCTAAATGTTGGAGATGTGGTTGCTTGGATGCAACCTATTTCCATGTTTGGTGGACTTGTAAAGTTATTAAAGCCTTCTGGATTATGATTTGGTGGAACATTCAAAAGGTTTTTAAAAGGAAGATTAAGTTTACTCCCCAACTGTTTCTTTTGGGAATTTTCGTGGGCTTTAATGTTAAAGAAACTATCTTAATGTTGAATTTAATAACAGCAGCAAGATTACTGGTGGGTCAATATTGGAAGAAGGATACTCTGCCTTCTTTAGAAGAATGGCGCAGAAGAGCCGAGGTGGCGCAGCAGTTAGAGTGCAGTACTGCAGGCCACTTTAGCTGACTGTGTTCAGCAGGTCAGCGGTTCAAATCTCACCAACTCAAGGTTGACTCAGCCTTCCATCCTTCTGAGGTAGGTAAAATGAGGACCCAGATTGTTGGGGGCAATGTAAATATATATATATACATTGCTTACTGGTGTACACCGCTTAGAGAGTGCTTGCACTTAAAGCGGTATATAAGTCTCATAAATAAATAAATAAATAAAATGGGTATTTAAGGTTTCTAATTTAGCAGAAATGGCTAAAATTTCTGCTTATTTAAAGGACCAGTCACAAGAGAGATATTTTAATGTATGGAGAAGATGGATAGAATATGTTCAGAAGAAATATGGAACGACAAAGTTTCACTTATTCTATGAGTAATGATTTTGTTTATAAACTTATGATGTTAAAGTTTGAAGAGAGTTAACGGTTTTTATGATTTTGTTCATTGTATAATTAGTAAACTTAAATAGATTATGTTTAATATGTTTGCATAATCCTGTGTTTTGCTCTGGGAAGTCAGGGGGAGGGGGTGGGGGGAGGGGGTGGGGGGAGGGGGTGGGGGGAGGGGGGTGGGGGTGGATGGGTTGAAGTTTAAGTAGTTCAGATAAAGTAGAAATAGTCTTATTGTATATAATATTAATGTTTTAATTTTGAGAGAGGAACTGCTCGGGCATTTTCCCTGGACCGCATCAAAAGGGAGGAGAAGAAGATGAGAAGTAAGTAGGAAGGTTGAGGTGAAGGAGGAGAGGGGGTGAGTGAAGAAAAAGAGGGAAAGAAGTAAGTTGGTTTGAGGTGGGATGCGGTTTGGGAGGAAATGGGAGAGCAAGACCGAATGTGGTGTGTATCAATTTGTTTTATTTTTTATCTGAAGTATTTGTAAGATTGTTATGTATTGTAAAGTTGAAAATAAAGTTTTTTACAAAAAAAAGAAAAAAAAGAAAGAAAAATGACATCCTATATTTAGAAAAAAGAACCATAGCTTATATTTTACCATAGGCACCCATTCCTAACTACGATGACATCAAAGTGATAAAATGACAACACAATGCAAACTTTTTTTTGGGTATATGTATGGGGGGACAAGTTTGGACTTTCATTGTATGATACATGTTTTTTTAACAAAGTTCCACCTTGTCCCTGCAGACGCCTATTATTTTACATTTCACCAGTGATGTTTTTGTTTATCTATGGTAGTAACCTCAGAACTATTTTACGATATTGGAATTTTAAAAAGGAATGCAGACCTGTTGTCATGCCCCCTAACTGCCATAGTTATTTATTTTGTTTGCTTGCTTGAAAAAAAATTAGGCTCAATGTGGAGGTTGATTTGTAATAGAAATAAACATTAAGCAATGCCTATGTAATGACTGCTGTCCACCCATCATATATTACTTAGGCCAATTGTTTCACAGTTCTTAAACTTTTGTAGAATCTTTGTTGTTGCTATTGCTTCTGAAATAGTCTTGATTCTTGGTGACTGCTTGGACAAGTCCCTGAATTTTTTTTTTGTAAGGTTTTTAGAAAGGGTTTGCCATTACCTGCTTCCTAGCCTTCTTAGAATGTGACTGTCCCAAGTTCATCTAGTTGGCTTTGTCTTTAAGATGGGACTATAATTGTGGGTCTCTTAGCTTCTGGGCTGATAACTTAAGCATTATACCCAATTGGCTCTATATAGACCCTATATAGACCCTGATAGGTTGGAAATTCCCTATGTCCTTTTTAGATCATTGGGAGAAGTAGCTTGTTTTTGACCTAAAGCCTGAAAAGTTATACAGTCATTTTTCGAACCAGAAAACTTTCTTATATAAATGTCTATCTTTTTCTGGTAAAAAATCTCTATCTTATAGACAGAGACATTACTTACAGTAGAGCTTCTTAAAAGTTCTCTTGTTTGTATTACGGGGACCAGGATCAATTTAAGGGGTTTGAATTATATAAAGTTATATTGGGACTCAAGAAAAGTATTTCCCTTTCATCTTAAATCCATCTGTAATGTTAATCTAGAAGCGTAGGAGGAAGGTGACCCCCACCTAAAGTTTAAGATTGCCCCCCCCCCCAATTCCTTAAAACATTCTACATAATGGAATCTATGGGGAATCCTTCAAATGGAGTTCCTTTTAGGCTGTGTGCAAACTAATTTCATACTCTCTTGCCCTATGTCAGCTGTTCTTCTCCCAATGATCCCAAATGAAATATTATTTTATTGAGAAAAGTGAGAGTAATATAGTAGACAATATTGTTTTCCTTTCTGGTCTGCCTCTCTTGACTGATCTTTTCAACACAGGATGGGGCAATTTAAGAAAAAAAATGTTCCATTAGTTCAACTAAATTGAAATGGGAAATCAAATAGAACATTGCACAATTACCTTCCTCTGACTCTTGATGTTGTTCCATCAAGATTTCTATGGTACGACTGATTAATTCAATACATTCTACAAGGAACACCATATTTCCAAATATCATGTCACTAACTTCTGAAATTATCAGGTCACTACAGAATACCCCAATGTACAAATGAATAGAAATTGCAGAGATCAGTTTCCGGAAAGCCTGGATTTATAAAATTATGTCACTGAAGAGTGACTTGTTAATATAAATAACTGTATCAATATTTAAATGTACTGTTTTCTGTAGAGGTTTGGGTTGTTGTTGTTTTTCTTTTATACAAAAAATGAGAACAACAATATTGATGCCTACGAAAAGGAGTTCTTTTGAACATGTTTTAGGATGTTTTTTTGTTTGCTTTTATATATATTAAAGCATTAATACATATTTTGATTTAAACTCTATAATCTCTGTTTGGCAAGGGCAGATATTCAGTTTTAAATATTCAGGAAGAAGAAATGAGTTGGTAATAATCTTGTGGAATTTTTACTATAACTTCCAGCCACTGTTGATTAATACATGTAAAATATAGAAACACACAAAATATAAGAATATTTAGCAAAGAAAAAATGTTTTTTTTTAAATAGGAAATTTAGCAGTTAATGCAAATAATTAATTAACTGCATTGGCTAGTTCTACTGTTTTTCCTGAAACTTGGCATCTCTCAATGTTTGGCTGTTTGTCGTGAAGTCAATACAGTGTCATATTCATAGGTGGGGTAATGAAACATCATTGGGATCTATTTTGTATAACTGCTTACATCATTGTGACCACTGCTCTGCTGTATAATGGACTTGCTATAAAGATTTGCACTTCAGCTTGATTCTGACTTTCCGCCTACAAAATTCTCTCATACAAAACACAATTTATGCTTCCATCAGTGATAGTAAAGTGTCCAGGTCCCAAAACAACAAAGCTTAAATAACAAAGTTTAACTTTACTACCACCCCTGCTGTATTGAGAATTGTTTCAAAATTTTTTGGAATCAACAGAATCAAAGCTAAATAGTGAAAACATAATTAAAGAAATTAATATCTGGGCAGTCCCTGTTATTCAATATACAGCACGAATAGTTGACTAGACCCACATTGAAACTTGATAACTTGGATCTGAAGACTAATGAAAATGTACCATTCTTTGCACCCAGAAAGTGATATTGATCAGTTGTATTGCCAAGAACTGAAGGGAGTAGAGGACTTCTATAGATAGAAGAAAATCATGGCCTGAATGACTGCATCAAGAAAAGTCAAGTGTTTGTGGGACTATCGGTTTTTAAAAAAAGTTCCATCAGACTTTCTAACTTCTCGCAAAATCTCTTGAGAAGTTAGAAAGTCTAATGAAACTTTTTTTTTACTGATAGTTCTACGAACATGCAGTGAAGGCTGACAAGCGAACGGAGAAATGGAATGCAGCTGAAAGGCAGGTTAGTAAAAAAATGCTTGGGGGAGGCGAGGGCATCTGGGTGGGGGCGGGCCTGGCAACCTTATTCTGCATGACTTCGGCAGGTGTCTGGCAGGGGGAGGGAAGCAACTGGTCTACCACCATGCTAGCACCTCCGCGTTGCTTTTCTATCCCATGCACATGCTCCCCCCCTTCTCATTTAGCCCTTTGCTCTGATGATGTTAACAGGTTGTTAACGAAAGCTCAGCAGTTAATTAAAAAAGCCTTTTATCTTACATCCCAGAGCTCTTTATTTTTATCTGATTGACTTTAAATGTCCATACCTGGGATTCCTATATTCAAAATTATTAATATATATATATATATATATTCGCGATTAAAAAGGTTAAAAATGTGAACCCTAGGGATATTCATAATAAAATATAAAAATGAACACTAGGGTAATAAAAACTAAGGAAGTTTTTAATAGGTTAAAACTATAAAAGTTTTAAAAAGCGCCAAGCTTTCGCCGTCACCTGCCGGCATCCTCAGGGCTGGCGTGCCAGAGAATGAGAAGGTCTTTTTATAGGCGTGCCGAGGTTTGCGCTCGGCTCCTTGATCTTGTTATGGGGCCTGATTGGTTCAGCCGTATGTAGTTGGCCTGCACTTTTTTTCTCTTCTTAGTTGTATTTTTATCCTCGTCCGTCTCCAGTTCTCCCAACCTCAGATTAGCTGAATGGCAATTCCAGTTATTTCGGTTGCTTTCATGTTCCGATCTCCCCTCAGGCTTGGGTGGTGGTGGACGTTCCAAGTTCCTTTCTCCACCCCGTTCTGTCCGGTTGCTACTTTTAGAGTCCCATATATTTCCGGTCTCAATGCTTTCAGTTTTAATATGTTTATCATCCTGGTAATCCCGTAAATTGTTACGAGTCTGGTGTAGCGTGGGGGGGTATTCCGCATGGTGGAGGGGTCGTCTCTTGTTCGTTGTCATGCCCAGCTGTCTCGCACGTGTCTTACTCCGAGTGCTCAATCCTGGGGGTGTGTGCACAGCCATCGAGGCGCGTCCCTCCTGGTTACAGTGTTCTTCCTCAGTTCTCCCCTTTTTTACCTTGTTGGAAGCGCTCGCGTATGTTCTATGGGAGTCCCCTACATACCGCTAGAGAGGAGGAAGGAAAGTCGGAGAGCGGCAGGGGGCGAGAGATCGAGCTGTCATACCCCCTACCTGACGATCCTGAGGACTCCCATAGAACATACGCGAGCGCTTCCAACAAGGTAAAAAAGGGGATGCGAACAAGAGACGACCCCTCCACCATGCGGAATACCCCCCCACGCTACACCAGACTCGTAACAATTTACGGGATTACCAGGATGATAAACATATTAAAACCGAAAGCATTGAGACCGGAAATATATGGGACTCTAAAAGTAGCAACCGGACAGAACGGGGTGGAGAAAGGAACTTGGAACGTCCACCACCACCCAAGCCTGAGGGGAGATCGGAACATGAAAGCAACCGAAATAACTGGAATTGCCATTCAGCTAATCTGAGGTTGGGAGAACTGGAGACGGAAGATGTGTTAATTGAAATAATTGAGAGAGCGGACCCAGTGTCAACTCCATTGATAGGGGAACCCCTTGCAACCTTACGTTAATGGAAAGTTTCTTCTTAAGGGGCTTGTGTGACCCTGTTCTTAGAATACTCCTGCGCGATGCACAGAAACCCACCCTGTTTTGGCTGGCGCCCCTGGTACCTTTCTAAAGCAATTCTTCCCGAGGTTTAACCTTCTGGCGACCCAAACAGACAGATGCAATGTGGCCCTGCCTGCCACATGCCCTGCAAATGGCTGAGTGAAACCTGCAGTTAGCTCGCTTATGGCGTCTTCTGCACCCGAAGCATTGAAGAGATGCTGGGGCCTTGACAGGACGTCCCTTCTGCCTCCTCTCAGCTGGCTGGTGAATTCTGTCGACCTCCTCTTCAGGATCCACTTCTGATCCTTCTTGAGAGTCCTCTTAATGGATGGTAGCTGTCTCTGAAGGGTTCTTGGTGAGCCGTAAGGCCTTCACAGCCCCGCCTGCTGCTTCCTCAGCTATCACCTCTCGTAGCACGTCTTGGAAAGAGACATCTTCTTTTACAAAAATCTTCTGTTGTAAGCTCTGTTGCTTAAACCACATACGAAACGATCTCGCAGCCTCTCTTCCAGATCCTTGAACTCACAAGGTCTGGCTGCTCACCTGAAAGCTGCAATAAAATCCGCAGCAGATTCACCTGGCCTCTGGTCTCTCTTCTCGAACACATGCCTCCAAGCAATAACATAACTTTGGTTAGAAGTGTTCCTTCAACAGTTTCTTCAAGTCAGCATATGTTACTGACTCCAGAGGTGCAGGGGCCACCAGATTCTCTGTGATTTCAAAAGCTTCTTGTCCACAGACACACAAAAGAGTTGCAGCCTTCAAGCTGTCTTCTCTAATCTGATTTACTCTGAAGTAATTCTCCACCCTTGCTACATAGGAATTCCATCTCTCTGGGTGTGAGACACCAAAATCAGACAAACGGCCAATCTTTGCCATCATACTATTACGACCTTCACCATTCACTCCTCTGCAAACTGCTGTTTGGGGAAAGGGTCCTTTAGCCAATGCAGTCCTTAGTAATCTCTGGGCCCATAACCTATTAGAGAATTTTAATTTCTCTATTGGTGAAAAATAAATCAGAAGCTCTCACAGTTGACTGCATTTAGCTGATTCAAATAACTTTATATTTATATAAAATATTTACAATACCATTCTTCTTTACAGCAACATAGCTTAATGAAGACTTCTTACAGAGATAGACCAGAGACAAAACTGAGACTGGAAATCCAGCTCCTAACTCAATAATCTTTTGCACAGACTCAGTAGCACTTTCTTCACATTGGCTGACTGAGTTACCACATGACTCTTCCTGTTCATGAATATTCCAACATGGTTCCTTGCATCTGCCTGGCTTGTTCTGTGGCCTCATGGCAGTAGCATTGGGTGTGACGCACGAAGAGGCAAATGGCCACGGCCAGCAGCAAACAGCCACATTGTGCCAAAACCGGCCATTTGCCGCCTCACGCATCATGCCCAATGCTGCCATAAGGCTGCAGAACAAGCCAGGTGGAGGTAAGGAACCAGTATACGGGATTCCCTCTCCCCTACTCCACCTGCTGCTGGAGGTCTGGCCTGGTATTCGCAGTGGGCTGCATAGCCTCACAGTGTGCTGGTCAGGGGGGCGGCAGGCTATGGCTGCTGATGGACACAGTTGGCCCCCATACACTCGCTGTGTGCAGGGGCTGATCGTGTCAGGCAGCAGCCGCCCCAGCTCCTGCCTCGCCTTGCCTCAACCTACAGGACGAGCCTCCTGTTCATCGTCCCACCTGCCAGAGATCCCCTGGATCTCCCCCAACCCTGCCTGGCCCCCACAGGCATGCCTCCCCATGAGCAACATTGAGTGGCCACACCCACCCTGCTTACACCCACCCAGTATTCCATGACCACCACAGCTACACCCACCCACTGGACCACACCAACCCAGCACCCAACAATACATAAGTGGGGTTTGGGTTGCAGTTTGGGCATTCGGTGTCTAAAAGGTTCGCCATCAATGGAATATATCATTGGTGAAGAAACAGCTAGGAGAGTGAATGGACGAACAGGAACTGAGAATGATCTTGTTGAGGGCATCTCAGTCTTGCAGAGACAATTCTTATGTTTTAGTTATCATAAAAAAAGAATCAGATCATGGGTGCTGCTGTATATCCTACTTTGGAATTGCTATTCAACTGTATTTGTTGATTTTCAATAGTTGCTGTTCTATGTCTGCTGTTGTAATTAGCTAATTCACTGGGGGGGGGGGGAGGACTTGAAGTTTTATGGCACTTGAAATTTTGTAAACAATTATACTGAATATAATTCCTGCCCAAATTTCTTTTGTAAAACCCATATTAATAAATGAAACAAAAGAAAGAGATATATTTAGTTTGGTTCTATTTTCTCCCCATCTGATGTCCTCCATATTGATGAGCCTGCAAGACCCAGGATTCCCAGCCAACATGGGATGGTAATCCCAGCATATCTGGATGATGCCAGGAGGGGAGGGGGACTCATATACATTTAACAAAAAAAATGTGCCAATTCAGATGCTAGAGCCTCCATGATATGCCTAATGCAAAGGGCAATGCCCCAAGCCACAAGAAAGCCAAGGAAGCACATTTGAGAGAAGAATGATATCTTATTTTCAACTCAGTTTCTCCAAGGAGAAGAAACCTATGAGTAAGGGTTTCAATGAAGAGAATTTTTTTTAAATCAGATTAATTTCTTAGCAAAGGTTTTTACCACCTGTCTATCCAGTATGTTGATGCCTGAAATAAAATATTTATTGGGATAGAAAAAAATATTAACCCTGACAAGGCAAGACTGCAAGGTTTTAGAGTCAGACATCCAGCTGGCCCTCAGTAATTGATCTTATGTGCTTCCAATGAGGTAGAAGTATGTTGTTTTCTATTACAAAGCCACAACTTTCCAAATTTGGCTGCAGCTGATATTTTTTTAATAGAATGCCATGATTTAATATGTGTAAATTGGAAGTGGGGAATATTGTAAATCCCTTAGGGAGGCTGAAAGCTGTTGGCTCATTCCAGCTAAATTCTCCACTTCAGATACAACAGATTGCAAATTAGGACCCCTCTCTCCACAACTAGATCCATCAGAGGGTTTGTCACAGAATTCATAAATACGACTGTGCTCTGGGCCTGGACATATCCTTACAGATCTACTGATGCTTAATGATACAAAAGGAAGCATGATATTTGATATGAACATAAGTAATGATGCTACCCTTCATTGCAGAAAGGATGCATCCAGATATATTTAGTTTCACCTGTAGTACAGGTAGTCCTTGACTTACAATCATTTTTTAATGATTATTAAATGTTATGATCACTGAAAAAAATGACAACTGGTCTTTGCACTGATGACCATTACAGCCTCCCCATGGTCATGTGATCAAAAGTCAAGTGTTTGGCAACTGGCATATATTTTTGATGATTGCAGCAGCCTGGGATCATGTGATCACAATTTGCAACTGATGAAAGTTAGCCCAGAGAAGAAATATTAAAAAGGGCAGAAAAATATATTTTTCCTCAAAAGGACTTTTTAAAACCACACCTGGCCCCAAATCTATCTCTCTGCCCCAAGCAAGACTTTAGCCCTAAACAAATGCAGATGTAAAACCATCAGAAAGTTGAAGCCAGAGCAATCAAGAAGACAAAAGAGAAGATCTGCATACCCCACCCAAACTCTAGGAGTCAGCCCCATCACCTGAGAAGCAGGATATGATAATAGAATTAAACCACAGATATCAAGGCCTAGACAAACACTCAGAAACAGCCTCAAGGTTCATGCCACAGGAACAGGAAACTATTCCAAACAAGGCTAGAGGGGGTATAAAAGCCTACTGCCCCATGTGCCTTCTCCTTCGCTCTTCTTCTTCTCTCCTCTGCACTTTCCTGAAGAACCATCTTTCTGCTTCTTCAATAAACTGTAACCTTCTTCCCAAAGCAGTCACCATGTTTGCTTATTTATTCCCGGCTTGGATGAACCAGGATGAAGACTTTACTTCTAACACAACCTTTCCAGTTGGCTTCCCACAAGCAAGATCAATGGGGGAAGCTGGATTCAAGTAACAACTGCAGTGATTTGCTTGACAACAATGACAAAAAAGGTTGTAAAATAGGGTGTGACTCATTTAGCCACTGCTTTGCTTAGCAATGAAATTCTGCTCCCAATTGTGGTAATACGTCAAGGACTAACTGTATACATTTCCAGCATTCACAGTCACACTAGGCTGTTTACTTGGATTTAAAATTAACAATAAACTAGTACTAATTTGGATTAATCAGAGGGATATTTTTGAAGATCTTAAAGTCACTGATGCATGGTAGTCCCAGTTTTCTTCAAATTGTGTCCTGATAAAAAGCTTAGTCTCCAGAGCATTTATCCAATTATGTTTATTCGTATGACAAGCATTATCTTAATGCACCATTAAGACTCAGTGGGAGCCAGAGGGGCTTTGAAAAATGTCAGTAACATTCTATAAACAGATAAGACCTATCAATATTCATAAAAAATATCTTCAACATACAATTTAGGATTTGCAGTGAAAAGCCAGCACAGATGTTCATTTTAAAAAATTACATAATAATGTATGCTTATGCACACACTATAGAGCATCTTTTTCTTCTATCATATTGTTTTGAGTGAAGCTGCTTGTTTGAACAATGAATAAAAATTATTGATACTGTATTCAAAAATAAGATCTCACCAAATGGAATGCTTTTTCTGGGTAACTTTGTCTAAAATTGCAGCTCAAGCTAGTTGGAACATGACAATTTTATTAATCATATTGCAAACTAGGAGACATAAATGCCCTTGGTAAATATATAAGTAAATGCTTTTGTTTCTTGGTGGGGTAGCACAATCTGAAATAAGAAGTTTGAAGCTTGACGTTCTCCTTGAGAAATCTTTTCAAGGCTTCTGTTAGAACAGCGGTGGAGGCTGTCCATAGAATAAATTTTCCCCAGATTCATTTTGTGAGCCAGTGGTGGGAAGGTCTCATGGGTGCAATTTGAAATGCTGATACTAACCTATAAAGCAAGGATGTCAAACTGCTGGCCTGTGGGCCAGTTTCATCATACCGAAGTTGCGCCCACCCCATTGCTGGCAACACAAAAAGAGTCGCGGTACATCACATCACGTGGTGAGCTTGATACCCATGCTATAAAGCGCTATGTGACTTGGCATCTACTTATTTGCAGGATCACCTTCTGTTCTGTTTCAAGCAAAGATGGGGGTGCTGTTGCTTGATACTGGCAAATAAACTCCATGGAAAGGGTTTCATGCAGATTACTTTAATTCATCAGGCATTCTCTAAACATTAACTCACAGTTACTGGAGAGATTCTTCTGAAGCACATTTCATAATCTGACCCCAACGCATAGATGAAAAGAGGTAGTCTCTTCCATGTTAGAGGGGCAAACAGTTCTCGTGGCTGGCATTCATAAAACTCTTGCTAATCTCCGGTAGCCAATCAGAAGTCAATCCAAAACACAGATATGACCAGGTAACTTAAAACTACATTACCCAAAAGGCTATCCTTTAAGGGGACAGTTCTTAATCCCTAAAATAGCTATTTACTCTGACTAGCACACCTTCTCTCTTGGAATCAGCCCAGCAAGTTCAATCTATTCAGAGAAAAAAAAAGCAATTAGCAGCCTCCCACATAGGAAAAGTGCTGCTTTTCACTGGTTGCTCTGATTCTTTGGAATTATTTCTGATATCTTCCACCCTAGCTGCTTTCCAGCGGCTGCTCAGAACAGTGTTGTTCAGGAGGGTATTTGGCTCTGAACCTCATTGTGGTTTGGATAAATTAACTTTATTCATTTATTCATTATTTTGAGGGCATTTTAGTCACATTCTTTTATTTGTATTTTGTTTGTTATGAATCATCTGTAAAACACCAAGAGTCCTGAGGGATTTGGTAATCTTTATATGTTAACAACAACAACAACAATAATAATAAAGAACCAATGGACCACCTAATAAGCTACTGCAAGAATATCACACAAACTGACTACAAGCAGGGGCATGACAAAGTAGTAACAATTGTGTATTGGAAAATCTGCAAGAAATATCATTTGCCTGCAAGCAGGAATTGGTGGGACCATAAAATAAAGAAAGTCATACAAAATAAAGAAGTTAAATTGCTCCCGGACTTAACAACTGTCAATAAGAAAGAAAAAATACAAAGACCTACAAATAGAAATAGAACGACTGTGGCAAAGACAAGCGAGGGTAGTACCAATATTAATAGATGCCTTGGGTGCAATCCCAAACAACTGGAGCATCACTTGAACACCATTGGCATTGACAAATTTGCCATCAGTCAATTGCAAAGGGAAGCTTTACTCAGAACAGCTTCCATCCTGTGACGATATCTATAACACCATCAAACATCCAGATCTGCCTATCCCAGGTCCTTGGTAAGGATTTGGTAGGTAGACAAAAATGCCAAACCCTGTCTGAACATCTGGCTGGCTGTGCAATAATTAATAATAATAATAATAATAATAATAATAATAATAATAATAACAACAATAACAGGAAGGGACCTTGGAGGCCATCTAGTCTAATCCCCTGCTCAGGTAGGAAACCCAATACCATTTCAGACAACTGGCTGTCCAGTCTTTTCTTAAAAACTTCCAGTGTTGGAGCATTCACAGCTTCTGGAGGTAGGTTGTTCCACTGATTAATTGTTCTGTCAGGAAATTTCTCCTTAGTTCTAGGTTACTTCTCTCTTTGATTAGTTTCCAGCCATTGCTTCTTGTCCTACATACGGGTGCTTTGGAGAATAGCTTGACCCCCTCTTCATTGAGGTATTGGAACACTGCTATCATGTCACTCCTAGTCCTTTGCTTCATTAAACTAGACATACCCAATTCCAGAAACTGTTTTTATATGTTTTAGCCTCCAGTCCCCTAATCATCTTTGTTGCTCTTCTCTATACTCTTTCTAGAGTCTCAACATCTTTTTTACATCATGGTGATCAAAACTGGATGCAATATTCCAAATATGGCCTTACCAAGACATTGTAAATGGTATTACTGTATATGCCGGCGTATTAGGCGACCTGGCGTATAAGACGATCCCCGTCTTTATCGTCGAGTCGCCTTCCTAGAATGTCATCTTATACACTGGAAACTACCAGTATTTCCAGCGTATAAGACGACTCGGCGTATAAGACGACTCCCGTCTTTGGCGCCGAGTTTAGCGCTTCCGGAAGTCGTCTTATACGCCGGCATATACGGTAACACTTCATGTGATCTTGATTCTATCCCTCTGTTAATGCATCCTAGCACTCTGTTGGCTTTTTTGGAAGCTGCAGCACACTGCTGGCTCATATTTAAATGATTGTACACTAGGACTCCAAGATCCCTCTCACAGTTACTACTATTGAGCAAGGTACCACCTATACTGTACCTGTACATTTGGTTTTTCTTGCCTAAATGTAGAACCTTATTTTTTTTCACCATTGAATTTCATTTTATTAGATAGTGCCCAATGTTCAAGTCTGTCAAGATTCTTCTGTTTCTTAAGCCTATCTTCTGGAGTGTTGGCTATTCCTGCCAGCTTGGTGTTGTCTGCAAATTTGATGAGTTCCCCATCTATTCCCTCATCCAAATCTTTGATGAAGATGTTGAAGAGCACTGGGCCCAGGACAAAGCCCTGGGACACCCCACTACACATTTCCCTCCATGTAGATGCAGTTCCATTGAGGACCACATGCTGAGTATGGCCAGTTAGCCAGCTACAAATCCATCTGGTGGTGATGCTGTCTAACCCACATTTTTCTATCTTATCAAGTAGTAGGTTGTGGTCTACTTTATCAAATGCCTTACTGAAGTCCAAGTAAATTATATCCACAGTATTCCTCTGGTCCACAAATTTTGTCACCAGGAGAAAATGCAATAAGATTTTTATGGCATGATCTGTTTTTGACAAACCCATGTTGGCTTTTGGTTATGACTTTGTTTGCCTCTAGGTGTTTGCTGATTCATTGCTTGATTATCTTTTCCAGAAACTTCCCAGGTATTGAGATCAGGCTGATGGGTCTGGATCCATTTTTTTCCTTTTTTGAAGGTCATTACAAAGAGATTTATACACATGTACAAACACACATATGTGCGCATGCGTACACACACACACACACACACACACACACAGGCAGAGAGAGAGAGAGAGAGAGAGAGAGGGAGGGAGGGAGGGAGAGAGCACTTAGACTTATATACTGCCCCTTAGCGCTTTATAGAACTGGAGCCCCAGTTTACAAAGTCAGCATATTTCCACCAACAATCTGAGTCCTCATTTTACTGATCTTGGAATGATCGAAGACTGAGTCAACCTTGAGCTCTGTCAGGATCAAGCTCTAGCCTGTGGGCAGAGTTTGCCAGCAATCTGCATTATAACCACTGTACCACTAGGGCTCCATACACAGTAATCTTAGATATAGACTATTTTTAGTAAGTAAGCCCTCAACATTTCCCCCCTTCAGAAAACCCAGATCTCCTCAGGAAAAGGAACAACAGTATCAAAAACAGACAATCAGTGAGGTGCTTTAGTTAACTTTCTTAATATCATGTGCTCAAAAAGAGGAAAAGCTTTATAGAATCTGTCTTCCATATGGGCTCTTAATGACCTTCTTGTTTAGGACTCCAAAAATTTCTAAGATCATCCCTGTACCTTAGGGTATTTCAAATGGATGTAGAAGATAAAGGAGATTTGTAACTTTATGTAGCAATCAGAAAAGAAAAAAAATGGGTTATGAAACAGGAGTACATCTATTTGGAGTAGTCAATATGTAGCATTATCTTGTCATAATGGCTTTTCGAAAGGTTTATGTAGCCCACCTTTCCTTAAGTTATCAAAGCAGAGAGATATGGATGGAGCATTATAGCCTGTCCCTGTATTACAAGGTTTATAGCTATGAGTTACACAAGGATCCCTGCATAGCAATCTGAAAAGTGAGGCATTTTTCTTTTCTCTTTTACCTTCCAAACCTGATTTTATTTAAGATATACAGATATTATGTTGGTATCAGGATAGCACTATCTCTTCACCAAGTGTAACCATTAGTAAGAATGAGCAAAATAACAAATCTTAATTTCTAGAGTGGTTAATAATCGATAGATCCCCATGCATACTTCTGCATTTGCTATCACACTGGACAATAGTTTGTGCTAGAACTAAAATGAGTTCCATTAAGTTTAAATTAAAGTCTGTTGATAAGGGCAATGGAGGGGAAGCATTCATTACCTTGGCAATTTTCCAAGCCTTTAAAATGTTTTGGAGGAGAGGAAAAACACATCCTACCTAACCCTGTAGAAAAGATTAAATAATAAGGGAAATATTTAACCAGTTCAGCTAATACAGTATACTCTGGGCTATTCAACAATGATCAACTAGCAGTGATCCTGCTACCTGCAGTTTCCTTTGACTACATCTTAAAAATGATATGACATATGAATGAAAAATGACATCAAGAATAAATGACAAAATCTGAAAAATACCTACAATTAATATATATTGGGTCATTTATTAAGCAATTAAGTTTAAAGAATGGAAGGCAAGTGAAAAGACATATGGACAGAAATAAAAAATCCAATCAACTTGTTTTAGACGTGGATTTCTTTGTGACAGTGGCAGATTTTTATAAGATTGAAATCCATATCTGACCTGAGAATACATCTGTCAAAGACTGCAGATTACTAATAAACTGGGATATTCACTGCAACATTCAAAAATAACACAGTAAATTGCTTTAATGCAAATATGTTCTCAAATAGCAATAGAACATATATTAAAATCCTAATTCTCATTTTATTTAATAGATGGTCAGGGCTGCTATAAGAGCATCACCGAATCATCTTAATAGGTCAGACCAATATCTATCTAATCCAAGATGTTGCTACAACACCAGCAAGCTATATTGTATACTGATCGAAAACAATATTTGTAGTTCAGTTGAATTGTCCTTGGTGTTATCTAGTTTGGTAATGAAACCTCTGCAAGAAGACCACCAAGCTCAGAGAGGACCAGGTCCCCACAGCTATGTACCACTGGATGATGGTACACTTCACTTAAAGCTGGCTACACCCAGATCTGATTGCCAAAAATGTACTGCTCCTGCAAATAAACATTCACTTATTTACCAAGTTGTTTGTCAATTGTACATTAATTTATAAAACACTGAGTTAAGAGTCACTGGTAATGAATCATTATAATTTGGAGAAATACCTCTACTTTTTATTTATTTAGGTGACCCCTGTGTTGTAAATGTATTATTATGAAGGAAAGAAAAGAGATCTCTCTAAAAGAATATGGAAAAGTGGCAGGACTAAAAATAAATAAAGATAAAACTAAAATAATAGTAAAGAACCTCACAGATAAACAAAAAAGGCAAATACTAGAGAAAACAGAGGTACAAATAGTGAAAAAAGTTAAATATTTAGCTATTCATCTTTTGGCTAAATGTTCGTCAATAAAAGAAGATAATTATATAAAATTATTGAAGCAAATAAAGCTAGATTTGGAAAGATGGAAAAATCTCAAATTGTCAATATTAGGAAGAATTGCTACAGTAAAAATGAATGTGTTGCCGAAGATTTTATTTTTATTTCAAACGATCCGATAAAGCTTGAGAGAAAATTCTTTCAAAACTTAAATTCATTGGTTTTGAACTTTATTTGGCAGGGGGAAAAAGCTAGAATTAAGATGAAAACATTACAAGATGCTAAGAAAAATGGAGGTTTTGGGTTGCCGGAATGGACATTGTATTATCAAGCATCTGTGTTAACATGGGTGAAAGAGTAGATAACATTCAGAAATAAAAGGTTATTGTATTTAGAGGGGCATGATTTACAATTGGGGTGGCATGCTTTTTTATGGTATGGGAAAAGCAGAGTTCATAAGTACTTTCAAAATCATTTTATAAGAAATGGCTTATTAACAGTATGGGAAAAAATTAAAACTAAAATATATTCAAAAATTCCCGGGTGGTTATCAATGATAGAGGCATTTATACATCTGAACCTGGTAGACTTTGAAAAAATATGGACATATAAAGATATTTTAGATATTGATGGGAAATTAAAATCTAAACAAGAATTGGAAAATTTAGGAATAAATTTGTCCTGGTGGGCACATTTGCAGATACAAAGTAGATATGAAAAAGATGTAAAAATGTATGGATTTTATAAGGATCAAAATGTATTTGATAAAATTTTGTTAACCTCGGATGAGAAATTAATTAAGAAAATGTATAATTTTTGGGTAATTTTAGATATGGAAAGTGAACAAGTAAAAGAAACAATGATAAGATGGGCAAAAAATTTTGGTTATGATATAGAATTAGAAAAATGGCAAATGTTATGGGAGAGAAACTATACATTAACAATGTCAACTTCATACAAAGAAAATTTGTATAAAATGTTTTATAGATGGCACCTTCCACCAGCAAGATTAGCAAAAATGTTTAAAAATATGTCAGATAGATGTTGGAAATATAAACATAATATAGGCACGTATTATCATATTTGGTGGACATGTGAGAAGACAAAGGCCTATTGGAAAAGCATACATATGTGGTTAGAAAAAATATTCGGTGAACAAGTGGATTTTAAACCTGAACTTTTTTTACTAGGCATTATGCCTGAAAAGATTAATAAGCAGAAATTATATTTAATTCTACATATTACCACAGCAGCAAGAATAATTTTTGCACAGTACTGGAAGAATGAAGGATTGCCATCAGAAGAAGAAATAATCACAAAAATATTGGAATGTGCAGAGATAGACAGACTAACTATGAGGCTGAAAGACAAAGAAGATACGGATTATTATAAAATTTGGAATTTATTTTATTCTTGGTTAGAGAAAAGAATGAAGGATTAGGAAGTGAACATGTATTAGCTTAGCAAACACCAGACAACTTATTTGATTGGAAAAATTAACATATGTTGATGGAAAAAAATAAAATAAAAAAGATTGTTGGAAACAAAGAAAAGAGATCATACTAGAGCAGGCAAAATGCCTGTGAAGAAATCAAGCATTTTTCTGAACCTGGTGCTTGAAGCAGTGAGGCACTGGGTCTTTGGAAGTTTTTGCTTGGGATCTTTCAAGGGTCTTCCCTCATTGTCTCCATATAGATATGCATGTATAGGAGAGAAGTTTTCAGGAATTGGCATGTCAAGCAGTGGATTCATTTGGGCACTTTATTGCCATGAAAAAGTGTACCCTCTGAATGGTAACTTTAAGTTTATGAAACCAAGAATATTAGGATATACAACTACCACTTATCATGCATTTGCAACAGTAATATATAATGATTTTTGTATTACATTTAATTGGTCATCACCTGTTCAATGTACAAGGCAAGGATTATCTAAACTTGTTTTTTTAGTCAGTCCTTTATTAGCCCTTTATTAGAATCAATGTTCAGTATTGCATTTAAAAGAACATAAAAGTTAAGATATAATGAATAAACTAAACCAAAATATTATAGAATTTTTTTGGTAATAATAATAATAAACAGTCATGTCCTTGTCAATACAATTAATGGAAATAAGTTTTAAACAATAATACAAAATTTGGCCACATTCAAGAATGAATGATATTGGTCAGTTAACAACAATTGTACAGAAAATAAATTTATATGTTGGTCTATGGTTGTATTAAAGAACTTATTGGGTGATCTGGAAATTCAGTGAATAAAGGGGTCATAAAATGAACTGTGCATCTTTATAGAATAATCAGTAAAGTAATATATGTATTGCGGTAAGTGTTCCACCATCTCTTCATCACAAGATCAGTCTGAAAAATAGGAGATTTTATTTAAGATAGATAGATAGATAGATAGATAGATAGATAGACAGACAGATAGATAGATAGATGATAGATATAGAGATATAGCTAATGATGATAGACAGAGGACAGATGATAGATAACAAATCGATAGATTGATAGATCGATCAATATTCCTTCAACTACATTCTTCACAGAGCACTAAAGCAAGCTAAGGTTAATTCTAATTTAGTTTTGGGAATAGTTATCTGATTTAGATAACTTGTTGGTCTAAAATGATGAGAACACTACTCAAAAACACAGATGTAAGAAGACCTGAAAAAAAATTAGTTGCATATCTATATTTGACATACATTGTTTTAAATTATCCACCACCTTTTTGTAACCCATTTTCAGTAATATGTCCCATGAGAAGCTATAGCTCTGTAATATTTATGAATTGATCTTCTTTAAATTGATTCAAAATTATCACAAGAATTAAGGGGTTAGCTTTCTCCTCTTGCCTCCTATCATTCATGCAGGTGTGTATATTTTTTATTGTGACCACAATATATACTAGACAGAAAAATGGATGCAGTGAATCTTTCAAGCTCCAGAACAGGAAATTCTTATTTATTACCTGTTGATGTTTGCACAATGTCAGAAGTATTTCTGAGTCCCATGAAGTCAAACTGATACAGTCTCCAAGATTTCTGATCTGCAGCTTCTACTGAGTTTTTTCTCCATCTGTAAACCATTTCCTCTTGTGGATAGCCATCTGTAAATTAAACGTCAGCATCAAATATCTGGTAAATATTTCATAATGTGAATACTGTACACTTTTTAACTGAAAAAATAGATGATGTACTGTATGTAAGGATGCCAGGTTACCACTAAAGGGTAAGAGGATATGAAGCATGCTGAACACTGGAAAGTACTACACAAATGCTGCTGCTGTCCTAAGTAGGCCTAATGGGGGTAAAGGACTACTACTACTATTACTACTACTACTACTTTTTATTTTTATTTCTCTCTCTTCTCTTTCTTCTTCTTCTTCTTCTTCTTCTTCTTCTTCTTCTTCTTCTTCTTCTTCTTCTTCTTCTTCTTCTTCTTCTTCTTCTTCTTCTTCTCCTCCTCCTCCTCCTCCTCCTCCTCCTCCTCCTCCTCTCCTCCCCCTCCCCTTCCCTCTCCTCCTCCTCCTCACATATGTGATTGTAGGCAGCTTACAGCAAAATATCACACTCATATAAATAAAGTTAAGCGATGAAAACTGATTAACCTAAGGCATAAAAAAATGCAGGAGAGTGCCAACTAACAATTCACAAACAGTACAACCACCTTGCAGTCCCCCCATCTCTAAGGAATCCCCAGGCCTACTGGCACAGCCATATTTTCAGGAACTTCCTAAAGGCCAGCAGATTGGGGCCAATATAACCTCAGAGAAGAGGATATTCCAGAAGATGGGTGCCATGGCAGGTCCTGATTCCTGTCAGATGAAACTCTTGGTGGATGGGACCCATAACATAACCCATTTGCCAGATCTGATGGGATGGATAACTATAACTGGAGAGAGATGGTCCCTCAAATAATCCAGTTCCATGTCTTGCAGATCTTTATAAGTCACAACTAGCACTTTAAATTGAGCATGGAAGCAAACTGACAACCAATCAAGTTCACAGAGCAGAGGTTTAACATGTACTAATTTTGGTATGCACATTACTCCTACACTACATTTTGCACCAGCTTTAGTTTCCAGATGTTTTTCAAAGACAGCGCCTGTACAACTCATTACAGGAATCCATCCAGGAGATGACCAAGACATGAATGGCAGAGAATAGTCTCCTGATCCAAGAATGGGTGCAATAGGTGCATAGCTCAAAGCTGCATGTTGAATGATCGTGCCAATGGAGCCGGACTAATATTATCTCTCTTGGAGTTGACACCTAGAAATCTGCTGGTTTGAATCACCTGGAAGAACTGCGGGGTGGGCGCGCTTCTTATGGACATTTTAAAATATCGAATTGTAGTTCTGCTTTCTTAAAATGTGGATTGAAGTGAGTCCTTTCTTTCTGCTAGCATATGCCGGTTGCTTTCGCTCATTTACACTTATCCCCTTTTTTGGTTCTATTCCGGGATCTTCCTTGGCGGGGTTGTGTGCGTGTGTGTTAGCAGAAAGAAAGTGATCGAGACCAAGAAAAAGAAAATAGCAACCTCGGAAGATACAAATACAGTAAGAGACGCGTGCCCTTTAAGAACAAACCAAGTAGAGAAAACGGACGGACCGATAACTAGATCGAGAAACCGGGCGCAGAGCCGTCCAGCAGTATAAAAAGGACTCCCAGTAATCTTGTATTATGCTCTGATGATGTTGGCAGTGTTGGCCAATGAAAGCTTAGCTTTAGCTTTTGTATTAAACAGTTTTTGTTTTAACATTATCCTGGTGCTCGGACTATTTTATTTCTATTATATGGATTTACCCAGGATTCACATTTTTAGTATAATTAGGGAATATATATATATAGCAGTTTAAAAAATGTCAAGGTGTAATCAATTAGACATCTGTCTGAAAAAATTCCTGCATATAGTCCCTTGACTCAGCTGGCAAAGAGGGAGGAGAGCCCGTGGCTTGGTGGTTAAATCACTGCCTAGTATGTAAACTGCCCAGGTTCAAATCCCATAAAGGGTGTGGCTAACTGAAGAGAGCAGAATGAGCTCGAAATGGCCATCTTAGTCTCCCAATTTAATTCTTTAATTCTTTGTCAGAAAAAGAAATTTGTGTATATATATATATATATATATATATATATATATATATATATATATATATATATATATATATAGGTCTGAAGATGACGAATGGGACTTCGTCGAAACGTCGCCAAGACACTTCCAATTTTACACGGGAGAAAACCCGAACAACCAAAGACCTACATAAAAATACCCGCGAAAACCTCAGAAAACATATATATATATATATCTATATATATATATATTATATATATATATATATATATGTAGGTCTTTGGTTGTTCGGGTTTTCTCCCACGTAAAATTGGAAGTGTCTTGGCGACATTTCAATGAAGTCCCATTCGTCATCTTCAGGCTGGTGTTTTCAGCTTCGTGCTTTGAGGAGCAATGTGTGGTCTTAGCTGTTTCTTCCTTTTAATATATATATAAAATTTGGATTGCTAGCAAAGAATTAAGGGAGAACTGGAATAGCTATTTCGAACTCTTTAGTTCTTTTCAACCAGACATACCCTTCTGAGATTCGAACCTGGGCTGTCTGCATGTTAGGCAGCTGTATTAAACCTCTAGGCCACAGGCTCTTTCTCACTTTTGCCAGCTGTGTTAGGGAGGGAAGAAACAGGGGAGCCTGTGGCCTAGAGGTTTAATACAGCTGCCTAACATGCAGACAGCCCAGGTTCGAATCTCAGAGGGGTATGTCTGGTTGAAAAGAACTAAAGAGTTCGAAATAGCTATTCCAGTTCTCCCTTAATTCTTTGCTAGCAATCCAAATTTTATATATATATATAATAAAATATAAAAATGAACACTAGGGTAATAAAAACTAAAGAAGTTTTTAATGGGTTAAAACTATAAAAGTTTTAAAAAGCGCCAAGCTTTCGCCGTCACCTGCCGGCATCCTCAGGGCTGGCGTGCCAGAGAATGAGAAGGTCTTTTTATAGGCGTGCCGAGGTTTGCACTCGGCTCCTTGATCTTGTTATGGGGCCTGATTGGTTCAGCCGTGTGTAGTTGGCCTGCGCTTTTTTTCTCTTCTTAGTTGTATTTTTATCCTCGTCCGTCTCCAGTTCTCCCAACCTCAGATTAGCTGAATGGCAATTCCAGTTATTTCGGTTGCTTTCATGTTCCGATCTCCCCTCAGGCTTGGGTGGTGGTGGACGTTCCAAGTTCCTTTCTCCGCCCCGTTCTGTCCGGTTGCTACTTTTAGAGTCCCATATATTTCCGGTCTCAATGCTTTCGGTTTTAATATGTTTATCATCCTGGTAATCCCGTAAATTGTTACGAGTCTGGTATAGCGTGGGGGGGTATTCCGCATGGTGGAGGGGTCGTCTCTTGTTCGTTGTCATGCCCAGCTGTCTCGCACGTGTCTTACTCCGAGTGCTCAATCCTGGGGGTGTGTGCACAGTCATCGGGGCGCGTCCCTCCTGGTTACCGTGTTCTTCCTTAGTTCTCCCCTTTTTTACCTTGTTGGAAGCGCTCGCGTATGTTCTATGGGAGTCCATAGAATATATATATATTCTGAGGTTTTTGCGGGTATTTGTATGTAGGTCTTTGGTTGTTCGGGTTTTCTCCCACGTAAAATTGGAAGTGTCTTGGCGACGTTTCGACGAAGTCCCATTCGTCATCTTCAGGCTGGTGCT
Source organism: Crotalus tigris (assembly GCF_016545835.1). Classification (NCBI taxonomy): domain Eukaryota; kingdom Metazoa; phylum Chordata; class Lepidosauria; order Squamata; family Viperidae; genus Crotalus; species Crotalus tigris. The sequence goes on from NW_024097656.1 coordinate 259,976, forward strand.
TTCAGCTTCGTGCTTTGAGCAGCAATGTGTGGTCTTAGCTGTTTATTCCTTTTAACTTCCAGTGGAGGTATGAACTGATTGGGCCACAGGACATGAAATTGACTTTAAAAATACCAGAACCATTGCCAAAAGTGAACATTTTAATAACAGAATAATCAGAGAAGCCATCGACATAGAAAAACGCCCACACAGCATGAACAAGCGAGATGATACCTCCCGCCTACCAGCCATTTGGAAACCCGCCCTTATTGACAAACGACTCCCTAACACAAAAAATGATACCAGACCCACACTCACAAAAACCACACAGGATGTCACCACCACACATCCACGCAAAAAACAAACCCAAAGCCACACCGATGACGAGGCACGACCACAAACCAGAAGCCAGACCACAGCTGCATCATTAGCCACTTTAAACCCCTCCAATCCATACATGAAGCAAACTGACACCCTCCATGAAGAGGAGGCACGACCACGAACGCGAAGCCAGAAAATAGCAAGGCAGCCCAAAATCTTAAACCCCTCTGCAACTCAGACTAACCTGAGCACAACCAAACAGAACACTCCCCCAGCCAATCAGAGCACAGCCAAGGCCCTAACCATTCAGAACACACCTCCACCCAATCAGAACACAGCCAAGCTCCCAATCAGTTCATACCCCCACTGGCAGTTAAAAGGAATAAACAGCTAAGACCACACATTGCTGCTCAAAGCACGAAGCTGAAAGCACCAGCCTGAAGATGACGAATGGGACTTCGTTGAAACGTCGCCAAGACACTTCCAATTTTACGTGGGAGAAAACCCGAACAACCAAAGACCTACATATATATATATATATATATATATATATATATATATATATATATATATATATATATTAAAAGATAATCTGTAAGACTGTATTGAATCATCAGTGGATTTAGAATTCAAGAGTAATTAAATGGAAGTACAAAGGTTATGAGCGAAAATATCTATTTGAGGTTTATTTGAGGAATGCAGTATTACAGACTAATTCTGCCCACTGCCAAGAGTTCTATTATGACCAACTCAAGGTTGACTCAGAGTTCCATCCTTCCGAGGTTGGTAAAATGAGGATCCAGTTGTTGGGGGCAATATGCTGACTCTGTAAACCATTTAGCTGTAAAGCACTATGAAACAGTATATAGGTCTAAGTGCTATTGCTATAAGACTGTGATGATGTAAAATGAGAGATCACCATCTTTTAAACAGCATAGACTGCATACACCAAATCAAAAGATCAACACTTCCATAAGATGTATAACAAGTCGTGAGCCTGTATTGACATGGGTTTTTGGATCAAAAGCACTAAAATTATCATTTGAATTCTTAATATAATGTGATGTAATTGTCAGGATCATTAGACAAGAAGGTTGCTTCTCTCTTTGGTTAGTTTCCACCCATTGCTTTTTGTCCTGTCTTCAGGCGCTTTGGAAAATAGCTTGACTCCCTCTTCTTTGTGGCAGCCCCTGAGATATTGCAACACTGCTATCATGTCCCCCCTCGTTCTTCTCTTCAATAAACTAGACATACCCAATTCCAGCAGCCTTTCCTTATATGCTTTAGCCTCCAGTCCCCTAATCATCTTTGTTGCTCTTCTCTGTACTCTTTCTAGAGTCTCAACATTTTTTTTACATCGTGGTGACCAAAACTGGATGCAATATTCCAAGTGTGGCCTTACCAAGGCTTTGTAAAGTGGTATTAATACTTCAAGTGATCTTGATTCTATCCCTCTGTTAATGCAGCCTAGCACTGTGTTGGCTTTTTTGGCAGCTGCAGCACACTGCTGGCTCATATTTAAATGATTGTCCACTAGGACTCCGAGATCCCTCTCACAGTTACTACTGTTGAGCAAGGTACCCCCTATACTATACCAGTACATTTGGTTTTTCTTGCCTAAATGTAGAACCTTATTTTTTTTCACCATTGAATTTCATTTTGTTAAATAGCGCCCAGTGTTCAAGTCTGTCCAGATCCTCCTGTATCCTAAGCCTGTCTTCTGGAGTGTTGGCTATTTCTGCCAACTTGGTGTCGTCTGCAAATTTGATGAGTTCTCCATCTATCCCCTCATCCAGATCGTTGATGAAGATGTTGAAGAGCACTGTGCCCAGAACAGAGCCCTGGGGCACCCCAGTACACATGTAGATGCGGTTCCAGATAGGTCTGTAATTTCCTGGGTCCTTTTTATCCCCTTTTTTGAAGATGGGAACATCTTCATCCAGTACAACTTGTTACCACCACAGAATAACAGACTGCTACAGTGTTTATAATAAATTGCGATGCGATACCTTCTGAGGCTCTTCTGACTTTGTCTGACTGTCAAAATTAATTTTCCATGTAGTAATTTTCCCAATGTTTTATTGTCATGTTCTTTCTTTTAGTTTGAAGTCATTATGTTGAGTTTTGCTCCCTAAAGCAACATAGAACTAATCTGTTCTATCATCTCCTAATATTTTAAAATGATTATAATTATTTCCTCTCCTAATCTCTTTTTAGGTGAAATATACCTGATTCCTTTAATCGTTTTGTACATCTTTTATCTTATATATTGTGATGTCATCTTGCAGCAAACAGAACTTTCTATTATTCTATCAAGCTAAACCAAGCTTTTATTTCTGTTTTGCATTTATAATTGTTTTTTTTACTACAAATCTAGTTATCTAAATGTTATGTTTGTTCCTCTATTGGCACTAATGGAGAGGTGTAGTGACAGAATTAATCACTGATAAAGAATAATTAAATGGTGGTTAAATCTGTCAATGTTCAACCTGTTCAGTATTTCACTTTCCCAATTGTTATATATTATTTTATAAATTGAAGGGAAGATTTACATATAATTTGTATATAAATTTATATAGAACATTTTTTTCTGCTTTGTGTTATATGTACTTTTAGAATATGTACTTTTTGCAACTTTTCATCAATATAATATTATGCATTGTTTGTCTTAAGGTGCATATTTTTGTGCACATTTCCGACTCACAGATTGTCACAAAATTCTAAAAAGTATCGCTTTGGTGCTCATGTAAGCTTGTGAAGTATGAACTGGATAAATAAACATAAAAATTAAATGTCTTCACTGTTCCTGGAACAAAAAGATTAATTATAGTTTACTTCAATATTCCTGGGTTTTCATGCATACTTTTCTCCCACAGCCACAGTTCATCTTTTAAGTGGGGTGGAACAATTGAAGAATAAAGTTGTAGGAACAATCACTGTTCCTATACTGGATCACCTATGTAGACAAATATTTTATTTGACCAAAAATAATCTAGGTATGTGTCCCCTAATTTTATATGGCAGATCAAATAACTATTTTGTCACACATGTTGGTTCCTATCATACTGATGGAATAAAAAAAAAAGAAAGAGGAAGCGGGTGCGGAGCCAGCTGTCAGAGCGGGCAGCGGTTGTGAATGGTTTCTCCGACACTGCCAAATGCTCATCCTAGGTCCGTGGGGCTCTTCTGAGCCAAAAGAAGCCTCATGGGGGCAACAGAAGGTGTGGGCAATCTGCTGCTCTGCTGTCAGTGGCGACTGACAAAGGATAGCAGATAAACCTGGTACCGAGTGGATCGGGAAGAAGACGGCCAAAAATGGCCGTTGAAGCTGACAGCTGGACGGAGTAAGCAAGGAAATAGTGGAACGATGGTAAATTGGATTTGACTAAATTGACTTTTTCCCAAAGCTTTGTGAGAGATTTTGGTAAACGCATCAAAAGAGAAAGCTGAAAGGGGAAGCCTGGAGAAAGAGTAGCGGAAGGATTGGAAAGTTAGCGGCGAGTGAAAGTGGCAGGAAGAATGCCCGGAAGGGCCTGATGTGGAGGAGCCAGGCTGCACTGATTAAAGACCTAAAGTCTTAAAAGCCACACAAAAGGACAGGAATCAACATTCATTTAAGCTAAGAATCTTGTCTTATAACCTCAGGCTTTTGCCTTTGACTGCTGAGTGGATTGGCCGAAGAAAAGGTTTTTGTTCTCTCTCTCTTTTAGTGGTTTTTTTTCCTCCTCCCCGGAAAGAGATACAGACTGTATGATAGAAGGAACTGGAATGATATAGAGACTGACAACTGTGGAATGTGTTGTTGAGGAGATAGCAGGTGTTTGTATGGACATATAGAACGGAATGGTGTGAGACAGAAGAAAAAAGAAGAAAAGAGAAAGGATATTAAAGAGAGACTGAAGGGTTTATTGGATTATATAAAGAAAAAAGAAAAATGCTGGGAAAGCTTAAAGTTAACAGCTGAGATTGAATATTAGAACCTGTACTTGTATTAGTATTATATTGATACAGTTACATAGTTGGAATATACCAGCTTAATTGTTGTTGTTTAAACATCTGGAAGGGGAATAACATAAAGGGGGAGAAAGTGGAAGAATGAAAAGAGGGAAGTGGAAAGTGGATATTTTGGAAGAAGAGTAAGTTGTGGGAGAGTTTATTTAAAATGGCAAGCAATCCAAATTTAGCTAAGATTGGTGGGGGGAAGAAAAACGTAACACAAGTTTCCAGCCCTATGAGCCAAAGATTGCTAGATGACATGCTTCAAAGAGAATGTTCCAATCCACTTAAAGAATTGCAGGAAATGATGCAGGCGATTCAGGAAGTCATGATAAAAAACCATGAGGAAATCAAAACAGAACTAGAAGTAGTTAGGAATGTCACTGGAGAAATGAGAGAGAAGATTCAGGCAATGGACGGAATATTTGAAGCTTTTCAGCAGCAAATTGCAAAAAATGAACAGAAGTTGCTGGCAGTAGAGCAAAGATTGGATAATGAAGAAAAGAAGGTGGAAGAGATGGACAAAAACTTAACTGAGGCTAGCAAAGAGTTAATGACAGCGGTGACGTTATTGGAAGCGGAGAAGGCGACCCAATATCTTAGATTCCAAAATGTTATTGAGGAAAGAGGAGAAGATCTTCCAAACAAGATGGCGGGTTTGTTAGCAGGAGCTCTGGAGACTGATAAAGAAGAGATGATTGCTGGAATGGACGAGACATACAGGGTGCAGACAAACTATGGAAGATGACATAATCTTCCCAGAGAGGTCCATGTAAAGTTTATAAAAAAGATTAGAGATGAATTATTTATATAGAACATGTGATGAACAGCTAGAATATGGAGGGAAACAAATTATTGTATTAAAACAGATACCAAAGAGGATGAGAGACCTCTGAAAGATCTACCTCTTCCTGATGTCCAGGTTACACCAAAGCAATGTAAATTTTAGATGGCTAACACCAGAGGGGCTTATTGTGACTTGGCAAGAGAAGAGGTTCAGGTTGGATACGGTAGAGAAAGCGGAAGATTTTTACAGCCAATACTGTACTTCAGAGGAAGACCTGAGGGATCTCGGAGAAGAAAGAGTTGTGGATGGAAAAAGAATGGATATTGAACAAATGTTAGAGAAAAGAGGGACAGAGCAAAGCATGGAGGAAGTGAGAGAGGGAAGTGGTCAAGATAGGCTAGAACAGGGGAGAAACTTAGAAGAGGTGAAGGAAATAAGAATTACTAGAAGCACAAAGTCATGACAAAAACAGAACAATGGGAGAGGAGTATAAGATTTGGTCAACAAATATTAGAGGGTTGAATGCACCAGCAAAATGTAGGAACGTTTTTAGTAAGCTTATTAAACTAAATGCGGACATTATCGCCTTACAGGAAGTTCACATAAAAAATGACCAAGAATATCTATTGGAACAACCCAAATTAGGTAGGCTATATGTTTCACTTGACGAGAAAAAAAAAACAGTTGCTCTGTATGTTAAGCAGAAGATAATTTTGAAACAAATCTATAATGATAAAGAGGGAAGGGTCCTGATAGTTGAGGCTAAGCTGAATAAAAAAATATAATAATTGTTGTAATATATGCCCCAAATGGAGCTCAAGTATCCTTTTTTAAAAACCTTCATAATAGGCTGAGTGATATAGAGGGAGATGGTTTCTATATAATTGGAGATTTTAATGGATTGCAGATAAAACAAAAGACCATAAAGGTACAGAGGCAAGGAAAGGACACACACACACACACAAAAAAAAAAAAACACTTCCCAAAACCTTTTTTTGAGATGTGTATAGATCTTAGCTTACATGATGTTTGGAGGGAAATGAATTATGATAAGAGAGAATACACATGCTATTCTAACAGACACAGATCATGGACCAGGATAGACATGCTATGGTTTACAAAAGAATTAGCTTCAGAAATACAACAAATAGACATAGAACCCAGCCTCTGGGCAGATCATAATCTGATAAGTTTTCACTTGAAAGGTCAAAGAAGCAGGCCAAGATGGACTTTCCAAAGAGGGATTCTTAAAGAAAAAGAATTTAAGGAAAGCATGGAGAAAGAAATGCATCTTTTCTTTCAAGCGAATGATAATGAGGACACATCCCTGCAGAACCTTTGGGACACAGCTAAAGCTTACATGAGGGGTGTCGCAATTTCGTACATGGCTAAGAGAAATAAAGAGAAAAAGCGATATAGGATGAGGCTTGAGGAAGACTACAAACAGGCCGAAACACTATTCCAGAGAGACCCTGGAAACAAAGGATTGAAAATCAAAATGGATTTAATTAAACATAAACTTAATATAGAGGATTCAGAAAAGTTCGCACAAAAACTACAGGCAGCCAAGCAAAATAACTTTGAGCATGTGAATAAACCGGGAAGATGGCTGGTGTATAAATTAAGAAGGCAGAAAGAGAAGTCATGGTTCATCAGTTTGGAAGATGAAAATGGAGAAATTCAGGGGGAGGAGATTATAAAAAGGGGAATTGCTCAAAGATATTATGAAACTCTATATAAGAGAAATGAGGGAAGAAGCGCTGAATGGATAATAGAATACTTAGAAAAGGCAGACATACCGAAGATACCGGAGGAAATGAAAACTATGTTAAATTAGGAAATAAGCATGGCTGAAATAATTAGGGCTATAAATAAACAAAAAATTAATAAGGCAACAGGCCCAGATGGAATACTTGTTGAATTATATAAAGAGCAACAAAGTGTATTTAATCAATACTTATTAGAGGTCTTTAATGCTGTACTAATCGAAGCTAAAATACCCAAGTCTCGGTCAGAGGCAAATATAACATTGATTCCAAAAGCAGAAGTGAAAAAAACACGGATACAAAATTATAGACCTATATCACTACTGAATTCGGATTATAAAATTTTTGCCTCAATAATGGCAGAGAGATTCAAAAAGTACCTAACTGATTTTATACACCCAGACCAAAATGGGTTCTTACCAAACAGGCAGACTAAACGGAATATAAGAACAATTCTAGACATCCTCGAATTTTACGAATTGCATAGTGATCGGCAAGTGGCACTTCTGTTTCTCAATGCACAGAAGGCTTTTGACAATGTCAATTGGCAATTTATGATCCAACAATTAAAATTAATTTAAGCCAGGTAAAATTTTTTAAATGTAATAGCCGCAATATATTCTAAACAAAGTGTGCAGATTATAGTAAATGGAGAGGCCACTGATAGATTTAACATACAGAAAGGCACAAGACAGGGATGCCCTCTTTCGCCATTGCTGTTTATATACACTCTAGAAATCCTCGCTAGAGCAGTAAGGCAAGAAGAGCAGATTAAAGGACTTCGGATCAAGAAAGAAACATATAAACTTCAAGCTTATGCAGATGATCTAGCATTTATTTTAGAAGACCCAGAACATTCAGGGCAGAAACTATTCAAAATTCTGGAAGAGTACGGGGATCATGCAGGCTTAAAAATAAACAAAAATAAAACAAAGATCATTACAAAAAATATGACTAACATATAAAAAGGATCCCTCGAGGCAAAATTAGGCATACAAGTAGTTTCCAAATTTAAATACCTAGGGATAGTTATTTTAGCATGCTGCTCATCAGTTAAAGAAGACAATTATGGTAAATTAGTACAGAATATTAAAGTAGACCTAGAACGCTGGAAAAACATCTTTCATTACTTGGAAGAATTGCAGCAGTAAAAATGAATATCCTACCCAAAATGATATTTTTGTTTCAGAATATCCCGATTCAATTAGATAAGAATTTTTTCAAGGAGTTAAATAAAATAATCTTAGAATTTGTGTGGTCTGGTAAGAAGGCTAGAATAAAATTAAAGGCTCTACAAGATGCCAAAGAAAGGGGTGGTTTAGGTTTTCCTGATTGAGAATTATATTACCTAGCCGCAGCCCTGACATGGATTAGCAATTGGATAACCTTAGAAAATCAAAGATGCTTACAGTTAGAGGGTTATGATCTTCAGCAGGGATGTCATGCTCACAAGTGGATGGGGCAAAACAGAAATCACCAATATTTCTTAAGACACAAGGTTTAATAAAAAGGATTAATAAAAAGTTGGAACACAGTTAAACGTCAATATTATACAAAGATTCCGGCCTGGTTATCGCCACTGGAGGCAGTTACATACCCCAATCTGTTTAGGAAAGACAAGGTTATTACATATAAAGACATTCTGACAGAAGAGGGTTATTTAAAATCAAAACAAGAGTTAAGACAACAAGGAATAGACATAGAGTGGTGGTCTTACCTCCAGATTCAAGCAAGATACATGAAAGATAAACAAGAATGGGGTATTAATAGACAAGATATGGGGCTAGACAAAATATTGCTAGGCCCGGAGAAAAAACAAATAAAGAATATTTATAAACACTTATTGGAGTATAAACTATTCGAAGAACAGGTCAAAGAAACAATGGTAACATGGACGATAGATCTAGGACATAATATTAATTTGGATCAATGGCAGCAGGTATGGATGCGAAACAATAAAATCACATTGGCGTCAACATATAAAGAGAATTTGTATAAGATGGTTTACAGATGGCATCTCCCTCCAGCCAGATTAGCCAAAATGTATAAAGGATATTCATCTATGTGTTGGAAATGTAAAAAAGAAAGGAGCACTTTTTTCATGTTTGGTGGACATGTAGAAAAGCACAGGTGTATTGGCGTATGGTCTGGGAACGGGCAATAGAAATGACTATGCAAAACATTCAGTACAAACCTGAGACTTTGCTATTAGGAATACTTGAAAAAAATGTAAGTAAAGATGACACATATTTATTCATTCACATGGTTACAGTGGCAAGGATATTATTTGCGCAAAAATGGAAAGCTACGGATGTACCGAGTGGGGAAACATTAATTCAGAAAATCATGTATTGCGCAGAATTAGACAGGATAACTAAAAGATTAAAAAATCAGGATGAATCAGATTTTTATCAAATATGGAATAAATTTTATAGATGGTGGGAAAAAAAATGGAGGTCATTGTAATGAGAAAAGCCAAGATTGAGATTAGAATGATGTTACTGTAAAGAGATTTATTTGTAATTAATGTAAATATGGACTGAGATGCCTGTCAAATGTTGATTTACCATGTTCAATGTTTTTAATTCCCTTTTTATTCAATAAAATTTATTAAAAAAGAAAGATGGGTTGGGGGAAGTAGTTCTGAAGTCTTGGCATTCTCTCTTCTTTCTTGTTTCATTGCAGCTAACTATTCTCATACATTATGAAAGCCAGCATCCTTCCATAGCCAAAAATCACTAATTGGGCATTGTTTGAGCTGTTGGCATAATTAGCTTTGTTGTGCCCACAATCCAGCACCACCCCAGACTGGAAACAATTATCACATCTGTAGCATTGCCAGGTTTAATGGGAATAAGTTTGTTTCCACCAAGTTAAAAATGAAACATTCTGTTAATTATTGTTCACATGCTTTAAAGTATGAAAGGACTATGTATACACACTGTGTAAACAGCTTACAGCTACCCAACATTTCTTCCTCAATCATAATCGAAGGATGTGTTGATGAGCCGAGGTGGCGCAGCAGTTAGAGTGCAGTACTGCAGGCCACTTTAGCTGACTGTGTTCAGCAGGTCAGCGGTTCAAATCTCACCGGCTCAAGGTTGACTCAGCCTTCCATCCTTTCGGGGTAGGTAAAATGAGGACCCAGATTGTTTGGGGCAATGTAAATATATATATACATTGCTTACTGGTGTACACTGCTTAGAGAGTGCTTGCACTTAAAGCGGTATATAAGTCTCATAAATAAAATAAATAAATAAATGAGCTCCTGCTAACAAGTAAAAACATGCTGGGCTTTTACCTTACCTGTAGAGTGTATATTTTCATTCACAATCATTTCTGATTTCCTGCTGGCAAATGATAGGAACCTCAACTATTCTTCAGCCAAATTAGGAGGATGGCCAGTCAAAATGCTAGTAGCACAAAATCTTTCCATTATTCTGCTGGCATGTTACCCTTTATATTTGTTCTGTCCATCAAGACTAATTCAACTATGAAAGCTGTTCAGAAAATTATTCTTCATGGCAACAGATTGCAAGGAGCTTGTAATGTCTGAGACATTTTGCACTTCATTTGGTTTCTGGGCTATCCGTGCACAGTTCCTTTTTCCCTATTTAAATAAAACATTTTACTGAAGTAGAAATTGTAGAAATAGAGGTAGTGATTGTTGCTCTCTCTGTTCCTTTATCATTCCTGATCTTTCCCTTTTGTAGATGCTGTAACAAATTAACTCATAGAGAAAACCTAGGCAGCTTTCAACCAGGTATATCATCAGCATAGACTTACCAATATATACAATTGTCCTGTCATGGTCAGATCACTTTCAAGTTGCCCTGGAGTTCCCTAGAACTGCTCTCTTCCTTGCAGGGAAGCTGGACCCATTTGATCATTCCACCCAGAGGGAGCATGGTGATGTTCTTGAAGGTCTGATGCACATTCCTGTTAAAGGCTTATCAAGACCTGAAATGATAGGGCGACTGGGGCTTTTGATGAGATCATGTCTATGCAGCCATTTCCTTTTCTTGGATTCTGGGTCTCTTTCTAGTTTACAGAGGAGTTAATGGGATGAAATGCAAGAAGAGATGTCTAGAGCACTGCTGGAAGACGACAAGGAATGAATTTTATGAAGCACAAGCTAGAGCCACAATTAAGGCTTACCATCTGACATTATGGACAGTGATGGGGGACAATATGAATCGTGATAAGATTGAATGGCTTTGGTTATGTGGGGCTCCGGGATCTGGGACTTTGTTATCTTTGACTCTGGATGGGGTGGCACTGACCCAGAAAGACCTGATCTGCAACTTGAGGGTTCTCCTGGACTCATGACTCCTATTCAAGGAACAGGTGGGAGACCCACAGCTAGGAGAGTCTTTGCACAACTTTGTGTTGTGTGCCAGTTGCAGCCTTTCCTGGAACAGGATTCCCTATACTGTAATTCAGTCCCTAGTCATCTCATGGCTGGACTATTGTAATGGGCTACCCTTGAAGAGCATTTGGAAGCTACAGCAGGTACAGAGTGTGGCAGTGTGGATAGTTTTAGTCCCCCCGAGTGCCCCCTGTAAAACCACTGCTTGCAAGCTGCATTAGTTTACAGTCTGCTTCCATGTGCAATTCAAGGTGTTGGTGATCACCTTTAAAGCCCTTCATGCATGGGTCCAGTTTACCTGAGGGACTGTCTCACCCCACTGGGATTGGCCTGTACCACTTGTGCTGGCAGAGGAGCTATGCTGCAGGTCCCGTCAGCCCAATTATTCCGGCTGATGGGATCCAGGTGGAGGCTCTTCTCTGCTTTTGCTCCTGCCCTTGGGAACACCTTGCCTCCAGATGTGAAGTTGACCCTGACCCTCCTATCTTTTCATAAGAGCCTAAAGACATGGCTGTGCCAGTTGGCTTGGGGGCCCAGTGGGGAAATAGCTCAATGGAGGTGTTTGATTGACCAATAGCAGATCTCCCCCCACTCTGTCCCTGCCCTCCCCATGTGTTCTTGGTTTTAATTTCTTTTTATGTTTTTAACTGTATATGTAACTGTAAGCCACCCAGAGTTGCCCTATGGTGATAGACAGATAGATAGATAGATAGATAGATAGATAGATAGATAGATAGATAGATAGATAGATAGATAGATAGATAGAACTATTAAGGTATCCTGAACCCTCTTGGAAATGATGGAGCACAGCTCCATAGCATCACCATGAAAAATATGCCAGGCATCTGTCACCTAGATTTTCTCCTAGCTAGACTCTGGCCTTTACTCAGATTCTACAGAAGTGAATGAGATTCATTCTGGCATGAGTTTGATTCAATTGAGCTTTATGGAAATGAATGAAATTAATGGAAAACTAAGCAAGGAGAGAAGCAACCTAGAACTAAGGAGAAACTTCCTGACAGTTAGAACAATTAACCAGTGGAACAACCTGCCTCCAGAAGCAGTGAATGCTCCAACACTGGAGGTTTTTAAGAAGAGACTGGACAGCCATTTTTCTGAAATGGTATGGGATTTCCTGCCTGAGCAGGGGGTTGACTAGATGACCTCCAAGGTCCCTTCCAACTTTACTGTTATTATTATTAGGTCCAAGCAAAATGTTTTCAGAACGGTCACTTCAAGCAAGTTTGGTATGAAATTGCCTTCTTTTTCCATGAGGCAGCAACTCAGGGAGATATAACAATTACTTTCATTTCCCCCAAAATATTCTCCCTCCCAATCACCTTCCCCAGCATTCATGCCAGACAGTCACTGCATGGTAGTGAGGCACAAGCAAGCATAAGGTGGCAGCTGACAGATATTGGTTGCTAGGGAGCTTTTGGATGTAGCTGAAGCTTCAGAATATTACCTATAAAGCCCCTCATGCAATGGTGGAATCATCTCTCTCCAATCATTTCTACCTGTCCTGTTCAGTTCAGCAGTTCAGTTCACTGAGGGTTCTGTCATTTAAGACTAATCATACTTTCCAGATCCAGAAAGTATGCCTTTTTGTCACAGCAGCTGCTTTTTGGAATACCAGTCTCTTCTTGATTACAAGACCCTGACACTGCCAGCTGAGATGTCACAAAGTTTTGAAGGGCTGGATGTGTTCCTAGATACAGAGTTCAGATTGTTAGTTGGAGATTATGAAGTTCTTAATTTATGGCACATTAATTTTACTTTTGCTATTATTGTAACTATTGATCTTTTAAGTTGTTTGTATTTTGAGTTTAAATATTGTTAGATGCCTAGAGTCACTATAATGAGGTAGGTATTAATTGAATTATAAATAAATACACAAATAAAATTTATTCAGGAGTCTGAATTTTACATAGCCAGAATCAATTGCCCATCTGTTGCTTAAAAATGTTGCTACCTTGAGAACCTCTCAAACAAACACTGATCTTTTTCAACAAAAGAAGAAAGTGAGGAGGGTATTAAATATTATTGGGAAATCAATGAGAGGTAGCTAGTTTGTATCCAAGGAAAATGATTGCATAGACATTGACAACTCTGTGCCCATCATACATCAGATTTATTAATTGATCTGATTTATAAACTGGCATAATTTTGTGACCCTGAGTGGTTTACAGAAATAAAAACATCTATAATAAAACAATATAAGCCCAAATAGTGAAACCATAAAAACCAAATATAATTAAAACTGTATACTAATAAGGGTTAATACTCTGATATATAGAATAGCCAGGCTGCAAAATAAAGCTTCAGCCTTTAGTCCCAAAGGTGCTTTTTCAGGAGGCAACTGGACTTTCTTGTTTTTCTTTGAAGACATTTTGCTTCTCATCCAAGAAGTTTATTCAGCTTTGACTGAATGGTGGGGAATGGAAGGATTTATATTCCTTGCAGACAGCTGCTTATTTGCATTCTTTGAGAGAGTCGTTGAGGCCATTTGGAGGTTTATTTGTGTCATCAGGGTCACCTGAGTAGTGCAAATGTGTGTGGAGCCTTCTGGCTACAGGATGTTTTCTGCCCTGTTCCTGTAGTCTGCAATGTTTTCTGGAAATCTGTTCATACTCCTGCACCATTTGAAGGGTGTTCATCCCAAAGTGCACAGCTAAATGTCTATGGAGATTCTCAATCATCCAGGTCATGGTTATCCCAAAGGAAACATCTTCAAAGAAAAACAAGAAAATCCAGTTGCCTCCTGAAAAAAATATCTTCTGGACATCCATCACCTGGATGATGAGAATCTCCATAGATCTTCAGCTTTTAGCATAATGTATATTTCTAAGAAGGACTGGAGACTTCTGATCCCTTTTCTATAAAAATAGCTTCTTCCGGTACGGGGCGACGGCGATGGCGGCTACCTTGTAGCCATCCAGCTGGGAAGGTGTCAGAATCGCGGAGCGCAGCGCGTATCAGCTGGCCCGCGGTTCGGAATTCCCTTCCCGGGCAAAGGGAAGGGATAGAGAACGCAGGAGTAGAGGTAGAACCCCTGAACCCCCTCTGGATTTATTCCTAGAGGGGGTGAAAGGAGTGTTCCCTCGGAGCTCCTGCTGATCTCCACCTCCCAGCTGTTTTTGCTTCTTGGAAGCAAAAGAAACCGCCGCCTCTATCTCCGTGAATATAGCGTCCTGGTGAGTAATTTTTAAAACGGACAGAGCGGCTTAAAGGATTCTTTTATATAGTTTAGGGTTTTATTTTTTTTCTTTTATTTAGTTTTGGTTATCTCTCCTTTGTTCTTTCTTTTGTTGATACGGAGAGAGGAAATAAGATGGCGTTTTGAAAGTGTCGGAGTTTTTTTTCCCTTTGTTTCTCTTTTGTTTTTAAAGAACTGGACTTTAATGATTTTTTTTGTTTTTTTTTTTGTTTCTGGTACTGGATTTCTCTTTCGATTTTTTTTTCTCTTTTTTCCTTGGATTTTTAAGGATTATAGTGCTTTTGCTGTCTTTTTAAAAAATTCTTTTTTTTTCTTCCCCCTCCCCTTTCTTTGGGGAGAAGGGAAGTGAGAACTGTGTCATATAAAATGGCTTCAAAGAGACAGCTGCCTTCTATAACATCTAAGGCGGTCTCTTCTCCTATAACTCTTACTGCACAATCACAACAACAATCTAAACATGTACCACCGACTCAGCCACCACCTTCCCCTCCTTTGCCAGGTCTGTCAGTACAAGAGGTTAAAGGCATAATGGGAGATGCTATGTCTCAAATGAGAGATGAAATGAAGCAATTTGTCATACAGATTAAATCCGAAATTAAAGAAGAGATAGGTGGGATAAAGAACTTATTAGAAGATAATAATACCATCTTGCGGCAAGATATAGTTGCAGCTGTATCAGGCTTGGCTACGGTGGTGGTGAAGCTGGATTCGAGACTAGAGGAAGTGGAAGATAAAGTTGATTCTTTTGATGTGAAATTTCAAGATGTGGAAAGGAAGGTGGAGACTTCACAAGAAGATATTCTTATGTTTCAGTACAGACAGATGGAGTATGCCTTGAGGATTAGAGGCCTTAAGGAAGACATGAATCAAGACCTGATGGAAATGGTGCTTACTGACTTAGCTATTGCTCTGAATATGGATAAAGGAGAACTACGCAGAGAAGTGGAAAAAATTTATAGAGTCAATTCTTGGATTGCGAAGCAGAAGAATTTGCCTAGAGATGTGGTGATTTATTTTACAAAGAAGTCACTGCGCAATGAAATTGTACAAGCCTTTTATAATAAGAGATTCCAGATTGCTTCCCAAGATATTATTATTTTAAAGGAAATCCCATCCAAAATCTTAAGAAATAGGAAAGATTTTTCTTTTCTAGTTAATGAGCTTAAAGACAGATCGATGCCATTTAGATGGGAGATCCCGATGGGTATTGTTCTGAGCCATGCGGGGACGCGTTATAGATTGAATACGGTTGATAAAGCTAGAGAGTTTTATAATACGGTCCTGGGTGCAGGCTCAGCTTCATCTGTTCAGAAATCCTTGAGTGGCAAAGAGTTGGGGCAGCAATCTGAGGCATTAGGTCTGGTCTCTGCTAGGATGCTGCAAGCTGAATGGCAACGTCAAAAGGAGGTTAAAGAGCAGAGAATGACTCGTGCAGCTTATAGACGTAAGGAGAAGGAGCAACGCAAGAAAGAGGCCAAAGAATCTTCTTCTGAAAGTGCTTCATCGCTGGTGGGAGGAGCAAGACCCAAGAGTTCTGCAACACATGCAGCAATGGCAGATCTCGAAGGAGTCTTCTCCGGGCTCCTGGCCAAGGGAGATGGCAAAGTTTCTGACCTGGAATGTTAATGGATTGAATTCTCCTCAGAAAAGGAAAAAAATCTTTTATTATTTGAAGCAACATAATAATGATATTATTTGTTTACAGGAAACTCATATTTTACTTAAGGATCAGAAATATTTAGTTAATGCTCGTCTGGGATCTCATTTTGTATCTTCTGCTCCTGGGAAAAAGGGGGGAGTTGTTATCTATGTGAAGCAAAATTTACCAGCTTGTCTGGTAGAATCAGATCCCCAAGGAAGATATGTGATGATTGAACTTGGCTTATATGGTAAGAAAGTACTTATAGTGGGACTCTATGCACCAAATCAGCAACAGGAACAATTTTATAGGTTGTTACATCAAAAAATAACTTTGTTGGACTATAGATCCGTGGTACTAATGGGTGATTGGAACGGTGTCTTAGATATACAAAGGGATAAGAAAGGTTCTTCTCCTTTTTTTAAACAGGCAAAATTACCTAAAGCCTTTTTTGATATGAAAGAGGACTGGGAATTAAGGGATTATTGGTGGGAATGTAATCAAGAGGAGAGAGATTTCACCTTTTTTTCAGATAGACACCAATCTTTCTCAAGAATTGACTTTTTTTTTATTACAACGGACTTATACAATAGAGTAAAGAATGTAAAGATTTTTCCTAAGTCGTTGACGGATCATAGTCCAGTTTGGATGGAGCTGATTCAAGAAAAAGAGGAAAGAAGATCCTGGAGGGTGAATGAAAACCTATTCAGACAAGAAAAGAATGTTCAAAAGTTAAAGGAGTGTTTAAAGGATTATTTTGCTTTAAATATGTATAAGGGGACTTCAATGTCAATGGTATGGGATGCAGGTAAAGCATTTATGCGTGGGATCTTGATAAAAATGAATAACTGTTATAAGCAAAAGCAGATTCAGAAATGTAAAGAATTGGAAGATGAAATTAAATTAAAAGAAAAGTCTTTGATCTTAAATCCTTCTGATGAAAGCATCAAAGAATCTGTAAACTTGTTAAGAACACAATTTAATATGTTGTTAGCAGATCAAGCTGCAACTAACTTATTGTTTATGAAACAAAATACATTTTGTAATGCTAATAAGCCAGGGAGATGGTTGGCTTATCAGTTAAGAAAGAAACAGAGACAGAGAATAATAGATAAAATAAATTATAAGGGTAAATTAGTCTCTCAGAAGGAATTGATTAAGAAATCTTTTTTGGACTATTACCAAAAATTATATAAATCTACTGATGTGCAAATCTTAGATATAAATAAATATTTAAGTGAGGCTAGTTTCCCCAAATTGACAGAGGATCAGAAACAGGAAATTAATGGCTTAATTACTAAGGAGGAGATTGCATTAGCAATTCAACAATTGAAACCAGGGAAAGCACCGGGTACGGATGGGTTAACTGCTGTTTATTATAAAGCTTTAATGGAGGAGATGATTCAACCATTAGGTGATCTTTTTAATGATATTTTACAGGGTCTAGAGATTCCTCCTTCATGGCGTAGTGCTTTTATATCATTGATTCCAATGGAGGATCAAGATCTTACCTTACCAAAGAATTATAGGCCTATATCTCTTTTAAATGTGGATTATAAGATATTTGTAAAAATTTTAGTAAATAGGCTTATGAGGGTTGTGCATTACCTTGTGCATAAAGATCAATCTGGGTTTATAACTGGAAGGTATATGAAAAATAATGTTAGACAAATTATCAATTTATTAGAATACTTAGATAAGAACAACCAAGTTCCTGCAGGGCTGATATTTTTAGATGCTGAAAAAGCTTTTGATCAACTGAATTGGCATTTTATGTTAAGAGTAATGGAAGAGATGAATTTTGGTGAAAAGATAGTACAAGCCCTTACGGTAATATATCAAAAACAAACGGCACAACTTATTGTTAATGGAGGTTTGCCAGAGGTTTTTACAATAGAGAAAGGTACTAGGCAGGGATGTCCACTATCACCGTTGTTGTTTGTTTTAACATTGGAAATATTGTTGATTAAAATTCGAGAGTCGCAAGAAATTAAAGGAATAGAAGTTAACAAAAAAGAATACAAGTTAAGAGCTTTTGCGGATGACTTGGTGGTTACTTTGTCGCAACCTACTTATTCTGTAGTAAATTTATTACAACTGATTCATTATTATGGTTTGGTCTCGGGTTTCAAGATTAATGTTAACAAGACTAAAATTCTACCTAAAAATATGACTAGTCAGGAGAAGCAGACTTTGGTTAATTTGACGGGTTTTGAAATTGTTAATAAGGTAAAATATTTGGGGGTGATGTTATCTGTTTCTAATGCAAAACTATTTAAAAATAACTATGAAAGGTTGTGGGTTAGGGTACAGAAAGACTTGAAGAATTGGGAGAAGTTGCAATTATCCCTCATGGGAAGAATTGCAGTGATAAAAATGAATATTCTACCCAAGTTTCTCTTTTTGTTTCAAATGTTACCGATTTTGAAGAATGAGATTAATCTAAGTGAATGGCAGAAAGGCCTTAATAAATTCATTTGGGCAGGGAAAAAGCCAAGGGTTAAGTTTAAAATTATGCAAGACTTCCGTGAGAGGGGTGGACTCAAGGTACCGAATTTGAAATTATACTATGATGCGGTGGTTCTAACACTAATTAGTGATTGGGTAAATTTGACAAATCCTGAGATACTCCATCTAGAGGGATGGGATTTACTTTTTGGGTGGCATGCCTATTTAATATTTAATAAAAAAATGGATTGGGTCTTTAAAGCTCATATTTTAAGAATTTCTTTACTTAGGACTTGGAGAAAATATTATAAAAGTGATTTTAAAGTACCATTATGGGCTATACCTTGGCATGCGATAGAAGGAATAAAAAGAGGTGCTAAAATAGATATGGTGTCTTATAGACAGCTACTTAGATGGGATGGATTTAACTGGCAGTTTAAATCACGGGAAGAGTTAGCACAAGAAAATATTATTTATTCTTGGTTCCAATATAGGCAACTAGTAGATAGATGGAAGGTGGATTGTAAGGTGGGTTTTCTTAGAGAAGATGAAAATTTTATTAAGCAAGTGAAGGATCAAAGACAAACCCACATTAAGAGGATTTATGGGGTTTTAGTTGAATTGGATTCAGAAACGGAACTAATTAAAGATTGTATGATCAGATGGGCGCAGAATTTTGGTGAGCCAGTTCCATTGGATACCTGGGAAACCATCTGGGTGAGAAATGTCAAATTTACACAAGCACAGAACTTAAGGGAGAATTTTTATAAAATGTTTTATAGATGGCACCTTGATCCACAAAAAATGTCTCTTATGTACCCTGACTTACAACCTAAATGTTGGAGATGTGGTTGTATGGACGCTACTTATTATCATATTTGGTGGTCGTGCAGAGAGATAAAAGCATTTTGGATTAAGATATGGTGAATATCCAGAGAATTTTTAGAAGGAGGGTAAAATTTACTCCGCAATTATTTTTGTTGGGTATAGTTACTGATTGTGATACAAAGGAGGTTATATTGATGTTAAATTTGATTACAGCCGCAAGGCTGTTAGTAGGGCAATATTGGAAGAAGGAATCTTTGCCTACCTTGCAAGAGTGGTTTCTTAAAGTGTCTTATTTGGCGGAAATGGCAAAGATTTCGGCTTTTTTAAAGGAACAAACGCAAGAGAAATTTCTTGCTGTTTGGGATAAGTGGATAAAATTTATACAATTTAAACTGGATATAAAAAAATATTATATAGCCTTTTCATAATTTTTATTTTTATATATATACATATATATTTTAATGTTATATTTTCTTTTTTTTATAAACATAATTTTTTAATTGTTTTTTAATTAAGCCTATATCCTGCTCTGGGAAGCTCAGGGGGGGGAAGGGGGGGTGTTTGGGTGGGGGTTGGGGAAGGGGGGTTTTGTTGTGTAATGTTTAGTTTTTCTTTTGTATATGTTGTCTTTTGTTTTTGTATTGTTTTGTTCTTTTTGTAAAACTTATAAAACTTTTTAATAAAAAAAAAAAAGATAAAAAATTAAAAAAAAATAGCTTAGTGTGACCCAAGGGAAGTATAGAGGGAAGAGAAATTTAACTGTATATAGTAACCTAATTTCTAAAATTTTCTTCTTTTTTGATGCTGAACAAAAACTATAGATACAAAATCTTGAGACACAGAATAATCTATAATTCCAGTATTTGAATATCCCAATATTCAAAGTTTATTATCACATGATGCTGATAACAAATACAAGACTGCAGAAAAGTACTTTGATTAGCACAATCATTTTGTCTCTTCATACTCCATATAATTATGCAACTACCACATGTATCTTTCTTTTTCTCTTGCTTTTGCCTATGTCATTCTTCCACACCCAAAATTTGCAAGATTAAAAAGAAAAAATCTGTTAAACTTTTCCCCTAACAACAGGGGTCCAATGCCAGAATTCAGGATGTTCCAAAAAAATCTTGGTCTAGACCAATACTGTAGGTATTTACACATATATTATAGGAACACACACATACACAAACACACACACACACATGGAGAAAATCTAGGACAGTGATGACGAACCTTTTAGAGACCAAATGGCCAAATTGCAAGCCAAAACCCATTTATTTATCGGTGGGTGCCAGGTGGGTGTGGTCGACTGGATGGGTGTGGCTGTGGTAGGTGTGGCCACTTTGATCATGCTCGTGTGGAGGGATGCCTGTAGGGGACGGACAGGGTTGGGGGAGATCCAGGGGGTCTCAGGTAGGTGGGGCAGTGGGCCGGAGGCTCGTCCTGCGGGGTGAGGGGAGGCAAGGCAGGTGGGTGAGTGTGCCAATTGCCGTGGGGCAAGGCAAGGCAAGGCAGGGGCTGGAGCAGCTGCTGCCTGACACCATCGACCCACACACACAGAGGCCAGTGAGCACATGGGGGCCGATGGTGTCCATCAGCAGCCACAGCATGCTGGCTGTCCTGCATAATGGCAGCCCCATTGGCATGGGCGGAGTACAGCCCAATCGGCGTGGGTGGAGTCAGCCCCAGGACCGCTAGAAAGGAGCTCACACCTGGTGAGGGCTCTGTTAACATGGTGGCTCTGATGAGGGTGGCGGCTGTGCTTCTCTTGCTACTGCGAGCCCTTGACCAGCCAACCACACAGGGAAGCAGGAGGCAGCGGCGGTGATCCATGCATTGCCAAGCCTGGTCAGCAGCAGATCTGAAAGTGAAGCTGTGCCGTCCATCCTCATGCTAGTGGAGGCAGTGGCAGGGGAAGGTGAGCTGTGGTGCATGTCCACCCCTCCCTGCTGCCACCACACATTGTCCCACACACACGTCCCAGAGCTGCACGTGGGATGATGTGGGGCAGCAGCGGCAAAGAGTGGGCACATGCCAGATCCTGCCTTCCCCCATCACCCCCACCAGCACGAGGTTGGGTGGCACAGCTTCCCTTCCAGATCTGCTGCCTGACACCATTGGCCCCCGCACATAGGGGTGAGCAAGTGCATGGGGGCCGACGGTATCTGTCAGCAGCCACAGCATGGTGGGTGTCCTGCATAATGGCGAATTGGCCAAGGGGCCCCATCAACACAGGCAGAGATGGCCCTGGGATGACCGGAAGGAAGCCCTTGCCCAGCCTGGTTCCATCTACTCAACAGCTGTAACAGGGGTAGCTTCTGCTACTGCTCCGACCGGTCAACCATACAGGGAAGCAGGAGGGGCAGCTGGTGCATGAGATCCGCTGCCTCGTCGGGCTTCCAGTGAGCAGCCAAGGTGGCTCCAGACCCCCAGCTGCCCCTCCATCTCCTCCTGCTTCCCTGCTTCCCTGCCCCTCCACCTCCTCCTGCTTCCCCACTTCCCTCTGACAGGTCGGAGAAGCAGCAGAAGCCACCCCCGTCAGAGCCGTCCAGTGGATGGGCCCAGGCCGGGCAAGGGTTTCCTTCTGGCTGTCCCGGGGCCATCTCCACCTGTGCTGATGGGGCTGGCCTGTGGAAGAGAGATGGTGGCCCTGATGCCTTCCTGCTGGCTGCCCTCTGCCCCCTGCCCGGTGCCCCTTCTATGCAATCCTACATGACTGCAGTGTGAATGAGAGGCTTGGCTGGTGGGGGAGCTGGCTTTTCTCCATGGAGGTGTCCCAGCCCTCCCCCCCCGCAGCCAGACCCCCTCACCTTTCCCCAGCCAGGACCTGATAACCCTCACCTTCCTGCACCCACCCCAGCTGATCCCCCAAGTAGCCCATCCCGACCAAGATGGAGGGAAGGCGAGGCAGAGAACCAGTTGTTAAATAATTTGAAACCCACCACCGCTTCCAAAGGCCGCTCACTCACTCTCTTGCCAAAACTGCTCCTTTTATAGGTTCCATCACCCCACCCAGCTCTTGCAGCTGTCTCTGGACTCTGCATGCATGGAGAGGGGGAGGGGAGGAGCCTGGCCCTGCATCCCTCTGTTTGTGACAATGGTGCGCATGCCCACAGGAATGACTCTGCATGCCACCTGTGGCACGCATGCCATAGGTTTGCCACCACGGTCTAGGAAATGTGGGAGTTTGTGGATGTAGTTTGCAAGGATGTAGAACTGTAGATGCACACAGAACATTAATCTTAGTTTAATCCAAAGTGATTAGAGTTATTTGGTGCTCAGATGTATAGAGTCCCAAGCATGTTGGTAAATTGTTCTGGCAGGTCATAAAAAGTGTTATTCCTATTGGCAGATAAGCATGAGGAAACCTAGGAAAAGATAGCTAAATTCCATGTTTCTGCAAATGCCATTTGGAAACTAAGCTCTTTCTCAAGGGGCACACAGAAGCACTCCTTTTGCCATAGAAAAACTTTCCCATTTTTATGCTTTGGATGTGTTTATTCATTTTATCAAACTGGCCTATGTTGGTAATAAACTTTTTAAACCATTCTAATGGGTTCTTTATATTTCTAATAGTTTTGGACATTTGGCATTGGCATCCATCAATGATGACTGAACATCTCACAGATATTGGATGAGAAAATCAGAATAATCAGAGCCATTAAGATTCATTAACCCAAAGCAGAACCAAATGCTTTATCACAAGATTAAAGGGCAACATTTAATTTTTTTGCTCCAGATTTTTATAACTATATGATACAGTAGGGTTTTGGTTTTTTTTTTTTGCTTATTTATATCCATTTGCCCAATAAAATAATATAAAATATAAGGAAAAATGGAGCAAACTAGCTTGAAAGAATTACATTTAACACAATAAAGAAGTGATGATTTTATATATACTTAAATTTATAACAAATATTATTATTAAAAGAGACATCTCAGATTCTTCACAGCTATCAATTCTAACATATTATTTTTGGACTTTAAAATATTTTCCCTCAGATTAACCTGACACAAATAGGTGCACAATTTTTGGGGAAATGTATATGCTTACTTTTTATTTGCTTATTTTTTAATACAATAAATGTTGAGATTGTATATTCTGCTCACTGACCTCAGAACGTTTCATTCATTTTATGTTAACATTTTCTGTTATTTTCACCAGACAGAGCATTTATGAGGAGAGCTATACCCGTTATGGAAAAACAGAAGTTTGGCTTAAATTGTAATTCTATGAAAGTATAATCTGCTGGTTTCTCTTCCATCTATAGATGAGATACCATATATGAAACCAAGATACAAATTAGCTTAGCAGAAAAGACAATAGTTTTAATAATAAATATCCCAACAGAAACAATTAAATATGTAATTCTGATTAGAAACAATTAAATGTGTAATTCTGATTAAAATATTGAATATTTTTACAATCATTTTTTCCCTCTATTTGAATCCAAGAAAAATAAATTTAAAATATATTTCTTTAAATTCCAGTATTTCCATTGTGCTTTAATTTTCAGACTTTTTTTTGCAACATACATTTAGTGATTAGAAATAAACTATTGGAACATAATCTTGTAATGGTTTGGGAATCAATACTAGAAACCAAACATTTAAAAACAGAAGTTCATGCAACAGTTAAATTCCACTGCAGTCAAATCAAATCAGGCATAAATCTGTGGTTTATAATATTACTGATGGTTTATTTAATATTCACATAGCAACACATTCTCTAAAGTGTTTCAAATTCTGATTGATAAATAGCTTCTGCTTTTCAGCTTTGGGGAGATAATTCTACCAAGGTCTAACAGTAAAAATGCAGCAATTCTTTAAAAGAGAAGAAAAATGGAAAAGAAAATTGGGATAGGTATAACTTCAGAAAAGGGGATTGTTTGTGAATACAAAAGAGAGAAGAATAGATAGGAGAGAGAAGTTAGAATAGAAGAGGGCCCAACCAGAAACTAAATCTATGAAGTAAAATTCTTTTGAGGTCAAGGAAGTTTCTCAAATTGGCAACTGATAAGCATGTGTTAACTTTCTTCAATTGGCTATATCACTTCCTCTTCCTTTCTTCCTGATGCTGTACTTTCCTTTCCTTTCAGCTGCCTAGGAACTTGAGTGGAAGTTATTTGCACATGAATGGGATGCTGCCTCCATCTCATGCTACCTCTGAATCAATCTAGAACAGTTAGCATCATAGGTGGCCCTAACCTTACTTTCTTTCAGCTTGGAAACATTTAGGCAGAAGATATAAAGTAGTTGAAATGGGATGAAGTAGGACAAACAGGCAGAAGACTGGTAGAATGCATCCATGAACACCAACTAGCAGTCAGGAGCCATAATGAAATCATGTAACTTCATAACATATGGACAGACTTAACCCTAGTTTCAGCTGGGAAACTGTGACCATCTTAAACCAAGTCAGGTTGAAAAACGCTAGAGAATTTCTGGAAATGTGCTACACTGACAATTAGCCATCAATAGACATACAGACATAAACAATATCTATATACTATACAAAAGAGACTATCAACAAGCCAAAAAAAAAAGGAGACCAAACACCTCTCCACCAGCAACCAGCAACCAGCAACCAGCAACCAGATGAAGATAGATTAACTCCAAGATAGATTAACTCTGAATCAATCAAGACCAACAATCAAGAAGTAAACAATACCCCAGTCAAAAACTCCAAGATAGATTAACTCTGAATCAATCAAGACCAACAATCAAGACGTAAACAATACCCCAGTCAAAAACTGCCAAATAAACAAGCAATAAACAGCCCAACTGAAGAATCACCAAGACTACTCTCACCAACGCTGACAAAGTAAGCCACTAGAATATAAACTGAGAACAAACCCCACT
The DNA here is from genome assembly GCF_016545835.1 of Crotalus tigris. NCBI lineage: Eukaryota > Metazoa > Chordata > Lepidosauria > Squamata > Viperidae > Crotalus > Crotalus tigris. The sequence goes on from NW_024097656.1 coordinate 285,194, forward strand.
CCTTACTAGCACTAATAATGTTTCCTAGTTTAGGTAATGAAATGTCTGTAAGAAAACAACCTAGCTCAGAGTGCACCAAGGACTACTCTAAGTAGGTTGAGCCCAGGCTGAATGATCCTGGATCTATACAAAGCATGATCCTAGATCAGAGGTCTTCAGTTGCTTTCAGGTGAACAGTTTCCAGAATATGGAATATGGGCTGTTTGCAGGGCATATCCTCTCCCTTCTTCACCTTCTTCACTCATTCAACAATTTAACTAAATGAGTCTAAAGACAGCATCATCAGACATTTTGTTGCTAAAAATCAATAAAAACTGGTCTTACAACTCCTGTGATCTACAGGATCTAGTGCTCTTCCACTGTTCTGATCTCTATTTTCCACCATATTCAGGAAAACATAATGAGAAAGACTATAGAAGATGTAGAGAATATAATATAGAACAATGGGAGGTTTAACACTTATTGTGTTAAATTATGTGAGCCACTAATATTGTCTTAGATCTGCCAGGTCCAATTTGCTGATAAAAATAATTTTTAGCCCTTCCGGTGATGTCGTCCTGTGCCGATGGCGGCCACATTGTAGCCGTCCGCCTGAGATCGTGTTAAAGCCACTGTGATAGCGAACATCAGCTGTTCCGCGGCTTCAAGCTTCTCTCCTGGGCAAAGGGAGAGAAGTGAGGTTTTTTGCCTTGAGGATAGTGGTGGAGCCACTAAGATCCTGAGGGTTTTTTTTTTTTTGGATCAAAGGGTGAGCTCTCACGGAGTCCTAGGCAAACTCCGCGACTCAGATGCCTTTGTTCCCTTTTTTTCTTTGGGGACAAAGCAAGACGCAGCCCCCACCTCCTCTACTTATGTTAATTGGTGAGTTAATCCTGAATGCGGACAGAGCAGATCAGGGTAACGGATTTAGAGCTTAATTTGAGCTTTAACTCCTGGAAGAAGAGTTTTTCTTTTGTTTTTGTTTTAAGGGGGAAATAAAATGGCGATGAGTTGTTTTTTCTTCTCATGTAACTCTTTTTGATTGAACTCTTGGATTTTTAGTGGCTACATGAGAAGGGTAATTATATTATTTCTTCCCTTTTTTATATATATTTAATTATAAGAGGTTTTTTTGTCTTCTCTTTTTTTCTGCTTTTTTTTCTGGTCTTTTGGATTTTTTTTTTTTTGGAGAAAAGTTTTTTTTAAAATGGCTTCAAAGCGTCAAGCAACTTCTGCAGTGCCTAAGGTGGCTTCCTCTCTGGCAATACTTATAGTGCAACAACCTAAAGCTAAATCACCACCACCTTCCCCGCCGATACCAATACTTACAGTAAAAGACATTCAAGATGTTATGGGGAATTTTGTTTGTCAGATTAGACAAGAAATGAAGGAACTTTTGGAAGAGAGAAATAGAGTTATGAGGGAGGACATAGTAATGGCTCTGAAAGGACTCGCCTCTGTTATTGAAAAGCTGGACAACCATATTGATGATGTTGTTGATAAAGTGGATTTATTAGAAGATCGTGTTGAAAATGTTGAAAAAACAGTGGAGATTTCACAGGATGAAATTCTTATGTCTCAGTATAGAGAGATGGAACTTGCTTTGAGAATCAGAGGCTTGAGGGAAAACATGCAAGAGAACTTGAGGGAGGTGGTGGCAAATGATATTGCTGTGATACTTGAGAGGGAACCAGAGGACATATTGAGGGAAATAGAGAAAATATTTAGAGTCAATTCTTGGATTGCAAAGCAGAGAAACTTACCAAGAGATGTGGTGGTTTATTTTGGAAAAAGATCTCTACATAATGAAGTGATACAAGCATTTTATAATCAGAGATTTCAGATTGCTGCTCAGGATGTGATAATTTTAAAGGAGATTCCATCTAAAATTTTAAGAAGAAGGAAAGATTTGCCTTTTTATCAGAGGAGCTTAAAAAGTGGCAGATTCCATTCAGATGGGATATTCCAATTGGAATTGTGGTGAGCCAAGCAGGGACACGTTATATACTTAATACAGTTGCAAAGGCTAAAGAGTTTTATATGTCGGTCCTGGGAGCACGCTCACCACCATCCTTACGTTTCAAAGTTCATGAAGTGAAAGAGGGAGAACAACTGGTTGAAAATGCTGCTTTAATGAAAGCTGGAAAATCACAGGCTGTCCAGCAGTCTGTTGAGGTGAAAGAGCAGAGAATGACCCGAGCAGCTCACAGATGAAGAGAAAAAGAGCAACATGAGATGGATACAAAAGAGTCTACTCAAGAATTGGTTTCTGAGCCTGTGGGAGGAGCAAGACCTAAGAGATCTTCGATTCGATCCTCGATGTTAGATCTTCAAGCAGTCTTTCCAGGCTTGCAGCTGGAGGAGATGGCAAAGCTCCTGACCTGGAATGTTAATGACTTAAATTCTCCTCAGAAACGGAAGAAAATATTCCACTATTTGAAGCAACATAATAATGACATCGTTTGTTTACAGGAAACTCATATTACTTTGAAGGATCAAAAATATTTGATAAATGCCCGATTGGGCTCTCATTTTGCATCTTCTGCTCCAGAGAAAAAAGGGGGTGTTGTTATGTATGTTAAGAACAACGTGTCAGCTAAATTAATAGATTCAGATTCTCAAGGAAGATATGTTATGATTGAAGTAATGTTATATGGAAAGAAATTGCTTGTAGTGGGTTTGTATGCCCCTAATCATCAACAAGAACAGTTTTATAAGTTTTTATATCACAAATTGATTTTATTGGATTATAAATCTATGATTTTGATGGGAGATTGGAATGGTGTTTTGGATACATATAAAGATAAGAAAGGATCTTCCACTTTCTTCAAGCAAGCTAAATTACCAAAGGCCTTTTTTGAACTGAAAGAAGATTTGGAATTGACAGACATTTGGCGGGAGCACAATATAGATGATAGGGACTTTACTTTCTTTTCTGATAGGCACCAATCATTTTCAAGAATTGATTTTTTCTTGATTACCACGGACTTATACTTGAGCGTTAAAAATGTAAAAAATTTTCCAAGGACACTTACTGACCACAGCCCTGTATGGTTGGAACTAACTCCTGAAAAGGAGGAAAGGAGATCATGGAGGTTGAATGAAAATCTATTTAGATATGAAATGAATGTATTGAAACTTAGAGAATATCTAAAGGAATTTTTTACTTTAAACATGTCTAAGGGAACTTCAATGGCAATGGTTTGGGATGCAAGTAAGGCCTATATGTGGGTTTTTTTGATTCAAATGAATAATTCTTATAGGCGAAAACAAATGCAAAAACGTAAAGAATTGGAGGAGATTAAAATAAAAGAAAAAATATTAATTATGAATCCTTCGGATAAGAATGTAAAGGCTTCTATAAATTTGCTTAAATCACAATTTAATATGTTAATGGCTGACCAGGTTGCAACCAACTTAAGTTTTATGAAACATAATACATTTTGTAATGCAAATAAACCGGGTAGGTGGTTAGCTTATCAGTTAAGGAAAAAAACAGAGGTTGCGAATTATAGATAAAATAAATTATAATGGTAAAGTGGTTTTTCAGAAAGAATTGATAAAAAAATCTTTTTTAGATTTTTATACAAAATTATATATGGGCCAGAAGGTTCAGAGTTTGGATATAGATAAATATCTACAAGGTGCTCATTTTCCTAGACTAACAAATGATCAAAGAGAAGAGATTAATGGGCTAATCACTTCACAGGAAATTGTTAAGGCAATTAAACAATTAAAAGTTGGTAAAGCACTTGGCACAGATGGATTGACATAAATTTATTATAAAACTTTACATGAGGAGATGATTGAGCCTTTAAAGGAACTTTTTTTTTTAATTGAATTTTTAAAATTTTACAAAAACAAAACAACCCATCCCCAAACCTCCCCAACCCTCCCATTCCCTCCCCCAACCTTCCCAGAGCTGAACATAGGCTTAATTGAAATTTCTCAAAAAGTCTTAAAGAAAGATATAAACCATGAATAAATCTAAATATTAAATACATTAATTAAACAAATTATAAGATAATTAACAATGATATATATATATAAAAACATAAATACCAAAAGAATAATACTTGAGAGGAAAAAGAATAAAGAAAAGGAAAAAAGAAAAAGATAAAAGAAAGTATAATAAAAATAAAAAATAAAAATAAAAAAGGAGTAAAATCTATAAGATGTTTTAAATTTTAAATATAAGTTATTGAAAAACTAAATAATATTTTTTAATATCCAACTTACATTGTATAAAATCTATCCATTTTTTCCATACCGCAAAATACTTCTCTTGCGATTGATCCTTCAAGAAAGCCGAAATCTTTGCCATTTCCGCCAAATAAGAAACTTTTAAAAACCACTCTTGCAAAGTAGGCAAAGATTCCTTCTTCCAACATTGCCCTACTAACAACCTTGCGGCTGTAATTAAATTTAACATCAATGTAGTCTCTTTAGTATCACAATCAGTAACAATACCTAACAAAAACAATTGTGGGGTAAATTTTACCCTCCTTCTAAAAATTCTTTGAATATTCCACCATATCTTAATCCAAAAGGCTTTTATATTTTTACACGACCACCAAATATGATAGTAAGTAGCATCCAAACAACCACATCTCCAACATTTAGGCTGTAAGTCAGGATACATACGAGACATTTTTTGTGGATCAAGGTGCCATCTGTAAAACATTTTGTAAAAGTTCTCCCTTAAGTTCTGGGCTTGTGTAAATTTGACATTCCTCACCCAAATAATTTCCCAGGTATCTAGTAGAACTGGTTCACCAAAATTTTGTGCCCATTTAATCATACATTCTTTAATTAATTCTACCTCTGAGTCCAATTCTACTAGCGCCCCATAAATTCTCTTAATATGAGTTCGTCTTTGATCTTTTACTTGTTTAAGAAAATTTTCATCTTCTCTAAGTCAACCCACATTACGATCTAACTTCCATCTATCCACTATTTGTCTATACTGAAACCATGAGTATATAATATTTTCTTGTGCTAGATCTTCCAAAGATTTTAACTGCCAATTTTTACCATTCCATCTAAGTAATTGTGCGTAAGAAACACCATCCATCTTGACTCCTCTCTTTATCCCCTCTATCGCATGCCAAGGTATAGCCCATAATGGGATTTTAAAATCACTTCTATAATATTTCCTCCAAACCCGAAATAAAGAAATCCTTATAATATGGGATTTAAAAACCCTATTTACTTTTTTATTAAAAATTAAATAGGCATGCCATCCAAAAAGTAAATCCCAACCCTCCAAGAGGAGTATTTCTACATTTGTTAAATTAACCCAATCACTAATTAATGTTAAGACCACCGCATCATAGTACAATTTCAAATTCGGTACCTTGAGTCCGCCTCTCTCACAAATATCTTGTATTATTTTAAGCTTTACTCTTGGTTTTTTCCCCGCCCAAATAAATTTATTGATACCTTTCTGCCATTCATTTAAATTAATCTCATTCTTTAAGATAGGTATCATTTGAAATAAAAAAAGGAACTTTGGCAGAACATTCATTTTGATCACCGCAATTCTTCCCAAAAGAGATAATTGCAATTTCTCCCAATTTTTCAAGTCTCTTTGTATCCTGACCCACAACCTTTCATAATTATTTTTATACAATTTTACATTAGAAACAGATAAAGTAACCCCCAAATATTTTACCTTATCAACAACCTCAAAATCTGCCAACTTAACCAAAGTCTGCTTATCCAAATTGGTCATATTTTTGGGTAATATTTTAGTCTTGTTGTTATTAATGTTAAAACCCGAAATCCGTCCATATTGGTATATCAATTGTAATAACTCTACTACAGAATAAGTAGGTTGGGACAGGGTAACCACCAAGTCATCTGCGAAAACTCTTAATTTATATTCTTTTTTATTAACTTCTATTCCTTTTATTTCCTGTGTTTCTTGAATTTTAATCAGCAATATTTCCAAAGTTAAAACAAACAACAATGGTGACAATGGACATCCCTGTCTAGTCCCCTTTTCTATTGTAAAAACCTCTGATAAACCCCCATTAACAATAAGTTGTGCCGTTTGTTTTTGATAAATAACATCAAGAGCTTGTAAAATTTTTTCTCCAAAATTCATTTTCTCAATTAATCTTAACATAAATTGCCAGTTCAGTTGGTCAAAAGCTTTTTCAGCATCTAGAAATATCAATCCTGCAGAAACTTGATTATTTTTATCTAACTATTCTAATAAATTAATAATTTGTCTGACATTATTCTTCATGTACCTTCCAGTTATGAAACCCGTTTGATCCTTATGTATAATCTGATGCAAAACCCTCATAAGCCTATTAGCTAAGATTTTTGCAAAAATCTTATAATCTACATTTAAAAGAGATATAGGTCTATAATTCTTTGGTAAAGTAAGATCTTGATCTTCTTTTGGGATTAAAGATATAAAAGCTCTGCCCCATGACGGGGGAATCTCTAAACCCTGTAGTATATTGTTAAAAAGCTCTCTTAAAGGTTGAATCATCTCTTGTACCAAAGTTTTATAATAAATAGATGTCAGACCATCCGTACCCGGTGCTTTACCTAATTTTAATTCTTTAATCACTATCTCAATTTCCTCACTAGTAATTAAGCCATTAATTTCTTGTTTCTGATCTTCTGTTAATTTAGGGAAGTTGGCTTCATTTAAATAATTATCTATATCTAAAACCTGTATTTTAGTACTCTTGTATAATTTTTGATAATAATCTAAAAAAAGATTTCTTAATCAAATCCTTATGGTATACCAATTTACCATTATAATTTATTTTATCTATAATTCTCTGTCTCTGTTTCTTTCTTAATTGATAAGCCAACCATCTCCCTGGTTTATTAGCATTACAAAATGTATTTTGTTTCATATACAGTAAGTTAGTTGCAGTTTGATCAGCCATCAACATATTAAATTGTGTTTTAAGCAATTTTATAGATTCTTTAACCTTTTCATCTGTAGGATTTGAAATCAAATTTTTTTCTTTTGATTTAATCTCATCTTCCAATTCCTTACGTTTCTGAATCTGCTTTTGTCTATGAGCATTATTCATTTGTATCAAAATTCCACGCATGAAGGCTTTACCTGCATCCCATACCATTGACATTGAAGTTCCCTTATGCATATTTAAAACAAAATAATCCTTTAAGTGCTCCTTTAATTTTTGAACATTCTTTTCTTGTCTAAATAGATTTTCATTCATCCTCCACGATCTCCTCTCCTCTCTTTCATCAACCAACTCCATCCAAACTGGACTATGATCCGTCAATGTCCTAGGAAAATTTTTAACATTCTTTACCCTAAAATATAAGTCCATTGTAATAAAAAAAAGTCAATTCTTGAGAAGGATTGGTGTCTATCTGAAAAGAAAATAAAGTCTCTCTCCTCCTGATTGCGTTCACGCCAGTAGTTTTGTAGCTCCCAGTCCTCTTTCAAATCAAAAAAAGCTTTGGGTAATTTAGCCTGTTTAAAAGAAATAGAAGATCCTTTCTTGTCTCTTTGTGTATCTAACACACCATTCCAGTCGCCCATTAATATCACGGATCTATAATCCAACAAAGTTAATTTCTGATGTAACAATCTGTAAAATTGTTCCTGTTGTTGGTTTGGTGCATAGAGTCCCACTATAAGTATTTTCTTACCATATAAGCCAACTTCAATCATAACATATCTTCCTTGAAGATCAGATTCTACCAAACAGGCTGATAAGTTTTGCTTAACATAAATAACTAGGCCCCCTTTTTTCCCAGGAGCAAAAGATACAAAGTGAGATCCCAAACGAGCATTGACTAAATATTTTTGATCTTTAGCTATAATATGTGTTTCCTGCAAACAAATAATATCATTATTATGTTGCTTTAAATAATGAAAGATTTTCTTTCTCTTCTGAGGGGAATTAAGGCCATTAGCATTCCAAGTCAGGAGCTTTACCATCTCCCTTAACCAGAAGCCTGGAGAAGACTGCTTGAAGATCTGCCATTGAAGAATGTGCTGCAGAACTCCTGGGTCTTGCTCCTCCCACCGGCAACGAAGCACTTTCTTGAAGAGATTCTTTGACATCTTTCCTCTGTTGTTCCTTTTCCTTGCGTCTATGCGCTGCACGGGTCATTCTTTGCTCTTTAATCTCTGCTTGTCGTGACCACTCCGACTGTAACTCTCCAACCACCATCACGCCTGGTCCTTCAGACTGCTGTTCCAACTCTTTACCATCCAGAACTTTCTGCATCATAGATGATGATGAGCCTGCTCCCAGGACCGAACTGTAAAACTCCTTTGCTTTAGTGACTGTATTAAGTCTATAACGCGTCCCTGCATGGCTCAAAACAATACCCATCGGAATCTCCCATCTGAATGGCATCATTCTTTTTTTAAGTTCATTAGCTAAAAAAGCAAAATCTTTTCTCTTTCTTAGAATTTTAGATGGGATCTCCTTTAAAATAATGACATCTTGAGCAGCAATCTGAAACCTCTTGTTATAGAAAGCTTGTATGATTTCATTACGCAGAGATCTCTTTGCAAAATAAATCACCACATCTCTTGGTAAGTTTTTCTGTTTTGCGATCCAAGAGTTAACTCTGTATACTTTTTCCACTTCTCTAAGTATTCCCTCTTTCTCCCTCTTCAAAATGAGAGCAAAGTCATTCACCACAATCTCTGTCAAATCTTGATGCATATCCTCTTTCAGACCTCTGATTCTTAAAGCATATTCCATTTCCCTATATTGAGACATAACAATGTCATCTTGTGAAATTTCCATGCCTTCAAACTTATCTTCCAGGATGTCAACCTTATCCACAACCTCTTCGACCCTAGAGTCAAGCTTCTCAACCACAGAAGCAAGTCCTGATAGAGCCATAACTATATCTTGCCTCAAAATAGTATTATTCTGCTCTAACAGGTTCTTCACTTCCCCTCTAATTTCAGTTTTATTCTGATCTAGAAGCTCCTTCATTTCCCCTCTGATTTGAGTTACAGCATTTCCCATTATATCTTTCATATCTTGTACAGATATTACTGGCAGAGGAGGAGAAGATGGTGGTGTAGGTTTAGGTTGTTGTGCCGGTAAAATCGCAGGAGAAGAAGCCACCTTAGGAACTGTAGAAGCTGCTTGCCTCTTTGAAGCCATTTTTAAAAAAGAATTCTTATTTCCTCTTTCTTCCTTCTTAAAAAAACAATTAAAAAAATCCTCAAAGAATAAAAAACAAAGGAGAGTTTAAAAGATATTTCAAAAACACAAAACCACCTTCAGAAAAAGAGGGAAAGTTTAAAAAGTTTAAAAAGAAAAAGCTATATAGTCCATAACGTTCCGTTTGACTCACTTTTTTTTTCCCCGGAAAAAAAAAAAACTTTCAAATCGCCATTTTACTTTCACTCTCCACACAAGCAAAAAACAAAAAAAAAAGATCAGCCTAAACTAAAAAGCAAATAAAACTCAATAAATCCAATCCTTTATCCAGCTCTGTCCGCTTTTTTTAAAAAAAATCAGTCACCCGGTCCCTTTAAGCGCGGAGATGGTAGCGGCGTTTCACTTTGTTCCCAGAGAAAACAAAGACAGCTGGGAGGCGGAGGCAACCCAAACTCTGAGGGAGCTCTCTTTCTACCCCCCCCCAAAAATCCCTGGGGGGTTTGAGATGCTCTACCTCTATTCGGGTGGTTCTCTTCCCCCTCCCTTTGCCCGGGAGGGGGATTTCGAGCCGCGGGACAGCTGGTGACTGCTGTGCTCCGCGGTTCTCACACTGTCCCAGGAGGACGGCTACAATGTAGCCGCCATCATCGACGCTAACCACCAGAAGTTCCCCCTTTAAAGGAACTTTTTAATAGTATCTTATTAGGCTTGGAGGTACCTCCATCTTGGAGAAGGGCTTTTATATCTTTGATTCCAAAAGAGGATCAAGATCTTACTCTACCTAAGAATTATAGACCTATATCTCTTTTGAATACAGATTATAAAATTTTTTCAAAGATCTTGGTGAATAGACTTATGGTTGTACTGAGTCAAATTATACATGCAGATCAGACTGGTTTTATAACTGGGAGGTATATGAAGAATAATGTTAGACAAATTATTAACTTAATTGAATATTTGGACAAAAACAACCAGATCCCTGGGGGTTTGATCTTTTTAGATGCGGAAAAAGCTTTTGATCAGTTGAATTGGCAATTTATGCTGAGATTGGTTGAAGAAATGAATTTTGGGGAAAAATTTTTGCAAGCTTTTAGAAGTATTTATCAAAAACAATCAGCGCAACTTATAATTAATGGAGGCTTATCTGAGGTTTTTCAAATTGAAAAGGGCACAAGGCAGGGGTGTCCTCTGTCTCCATTGTTGTTTGTTTTAACATTAGAGATTTTGCTGATTAAAATTCGTGAATCATCTAAAATAAAGGGAATAACGATTAACAAGGAAGAATATAAATTTATTTATGAGACTTATTTATTTATGAGACTTATATACCGCTTTAAGTGCAAGCACTCTCTAAGCGGTGTAAACCAGTAAGCAATGTATATATATATTTACATTGCCCCCAACAATCTGGGTCCTCATTTTACCTACCCCGGAAGGATGGAAGGCTGAGTCAACCTTGAGCCGGTGAGATTTGAACCGCTGACCTGCTGAACACAGTCAGCTAAAGTGGCCTGCAGTACTGCACTCTAACTGCTGCGCCACCTCGGCTCTTAAATTAAAAGCTTTTGCAGATAATCTGGTTGTAACTTTGTCTCAACCAGCTGATTCAGTTGTAGAATTGTTGCAGATTATAAATCAGTATGGGCAAGTTTCTGGTTTTAAAGTTAATAATAATAAGACTAAAATTTTAACAAAAAATATGCCTAATTTGGATAAGGAGATGTTAGTTAATTTGACAGGTTTTGAAATTGTAAAAAAGGTAAAATACCTAGGGGTTTGTATATCTGTTTCTAATGCAAAACTTTATAAAAATAATTATGAAGTGTTATGGCTTAAAATGCAAAAGGATTTGAATGACTGGAAGAAATTGCAATTATCTTTATTAGGGAGAATTGCTGCAGTGAAAATGAATCTTCTGCCTAAATTTCTTTTTTTGTTTCAAATGATACCTATTTTAAAGAAAGAGGCAAATTTAGAAGAATGGCAGAGGGGGATTAATAGATTCATTTGGGCTGGGAAAAAACCAAGAGTTAAGCTCAAAATTATTCAAGATGTTCGAGAGAGAGGTGGACTTAAGGTGCCGAATTTAAAATTGTATTATGATGCGGTGGTTTTGACTTTGATCAGTGATTGGGTTAACTTAACAAATTTAGATATACTTTCCTTGGAAGGATGGGATTTATTATTTGGATGGCATGTGTATTTAATTTATAATAAAAAGGTGGATAGGGCCTTTAAATACCATGTTTTAAGAATTGCTTTACTGCATGTCTGGAAGAAATAGTATAGGTTAAATTCTAGAATACCACTGTGGGGAATTCCTGGGCACGCTATAGAAGGGATAAGGAAAGGGGTGAAAATGGATAGGATTTCTTATAAGCAATTGACTAAGTGGAAAGGGAATAAGTGGCAATTAAAATCAATGGAGGATTTATCGCAAGAAAACATTTATTCTTGGTTTCAGTATAGGCAGTTATTAGAAAGATGGAGTATAGATCAAAAAATGGGTTTCATTGCGGAAGATGCCAATTTGGTGAAACAAATTAGAGATCAAAATCGAGCCCATATAAAAAGAGTTTATAATGCCTTGGTGGAATTGGATTCAGAAACAGAATTAGTTAAGGATTGTATGGTTAAGTGGGCTCAAAATTTTGAAGAGCCAATTCTATTAGATACATGGGAGATAATTTGGGTTAGGAATGTTAAGTTTACCCAAGCTCAAAATTTACGAGAAAATTTTTATTAAATGTTTTACAGATGGCACCTTGATCCACAAAAGATGTCTCGTATATATTCTAATTTACAGCCCAAATGTTGGAGATGTGGTTGTATGGATGCAACCTATTATCATATTTGGTGGTCTTGTAGAAATATAAAGGCTTTTTGGATTAAGATTTGGTGGAATATTCAAAAAAATTTTAATAGAAGGATAAAATTTACACCACAACTATTTTTGTTAGGTATTATTGAAGATTGTGATAGTAAAGAGATTATTTTAACGTTGAATTTTATTACGGCAGCAAGGTTATTGATTGGGCAATATTGGAGAAAAGATTCCTTGCCTACCTTAGAGGAATGGTTTTTTAAAGTTTCTTATTTATCAGAAATGGCAAAAATATCGGCTTATCTGAAAGACCATTCACAAGAGAGATACAACTTTGTATGGAAAAGATGGGTAAATTTTGTTCAGAACAAATATGGGATTAGAAAGTATTATTTAGCTTTTGAATAACTTATTGTATAAAGTTGTTATGGTTAGATTTGTTGATTTTATTGTAATGAGTTAAAGGGGTTTAAATTTTTTTTTAGGATTTATGTATAATTGATTGATTTTTAATTTTTTATGTTCTTTTTTTGTTATTTTTAGCTCTGTACTCAGCTCTGGGAAAGGGGGGAGGGCTAATGGGAGGGGGGAGGGAGAGAAGTAGGGAGGGATTTTATTGTAAAATGTTTATAAAAATTTTAATAATAAAAAAATTTTTTTTAGTACCTACTATGAAATAGATAAGGTGACTATGAACGCTGCTTATGCTTTCACATCAGACGAGTCCATCATGCTTTGCTTTGAGGAAGCCTTCTCCAAACAGGGATTTTTTGCATACACCACACAAAAGCTGTACCTTCAGGGCTTCTTATACTGAAGTTCTGATGTGGCCAAGCAACTGATGCAGAAGTATAGGCACCAGGGCAGCTTTCGGATATTCACATCAATTCAGTGACCCACTCTGATTCGCAATAAAATTATGAGACAATTTCCAGAAATCTTCACCTGCTTAATATTTACACTCAGAAGTCTTTCTTCAGCACACATATTGCTAACAAGGCAGCAATTACAGTGGTGGACAAGTCCTGGCATGGAATGGGGTTAGTGCTCAGTTTAAGTAATCTATCAGATAAACAAAAGGGTGCTAAGTTCTGTCTGATTATTACCATTAAATCCTTTAACTGTTTGTGATCTGAAAATAGTGAAGACTCTTTTTTCACACAATTGCCACTCCCTGCATGATGCAATGATTGAAAGACTGGAAGATTTGGAAGATATGAACATCTGTTTTGTATACATAGATAATGTCCAAGATGGTTTGCTGATTATTTTATATTGATTATTTTCTATGTTTGGATGGTGTCCCGCTATCTCTGAGGTTGTTCCTTTCTACAGCTCTTGGAGTTGTATCAGTTGCCTGGTCCCCACAGGTGTCCCTCCCCACGAGCAACATTGAGGTGGCCACCCCCACCCTGGCCACCCCCACCCAGTCTTCCATGACCCCCACAGCCACGCTCACCCAATGGGTCATGCCCACCCAATGGGCCACATCCACCCAATGGGCCATACCCACCCAATGGGCCACGACGACCCAGCACCCAATGATACATAAGTGGGTTTTGGGTTGCAGTTTGGGCACTCGGTCTCTAAAAGGTTCACCATCACTGCTCTGTAGATTAAATTATAAAATACAGGTCAGTGTTTTTCATGGCTCATGGACTAAATTTCATGCACAGATACTGTTGCTAGCCCCTGCCCTTTTTCAAGAGATGTATAAATTTAAACATTTGTCTTTCTGTTTTTTCTTCTATGCTTTCCTTTAAAATTGTTTCCAGATTGATTAAAGGGTATGCAGGTTCAGAAAAGAAGATAATGATTTTCTTTTTTCTGACATTCATTGGATCAAAATGGTGTAGCAGGGAGCAAGTTGGTTTTGAAGCAGAGAATTTTTTGTTTTGTCTTTTTCTGCCTCAGGCAATGCTAATAAAGGCTGGTCTTCCCACCTCATCTGCCATGTGCTGGTTAGGGTTGGGAAAAACCGATCCCCTTGGCAGACATGGAAGCTTTTAAAAACAATCCTAGCTAGTGTATATGCATTCCCACTAGTCAACTAAACTGGTCTACTCTACCCAAAACAGTGATCAGGTAAATTTGGTAGGGAATGGGACAACTGACCACAGCCAACTCGCCACGGGACAACTCACTGCGGGACAATTTAACAATTCCATTTAATTATTTAAAATAAATAAAAAATATTTTAATGTTTGTCATTCGCATTTCATTCTGGTTTAGCTTTAGCCTTCTTTTGCATACTTTCTTTAATGATTCTACTCCATCATTTCTTTGATATTAGTGTAACTCTTGTCCTGCAGTGAATTGTCTGTGGCAAGTTGACTGTGGTCAGTTGCTCATGGTGAGTTGGCCACAGTGAATTTTCATAGATCCAAATCTTGTTCTGGATAAGGAGGAAGGGATACTTGTCAGTGGTCCTAAAGAGTCTTGGAAGCATTTCCATTGGACTCCAAGTGTTAACCCTGGGAAAGCAATTAATTCTCTTGGTAGGCTATCAAGACAACAGTTCACTGCCTTTGCCCATTTCTGTACTGACTCTCTGATCATTACCACTGGTCAGTTCTCTTCAGGGCAGAAACAAAAATCTTATCTTTAGCAGAGCTTGGGAAATTATTTTCCTTAGCCACTATCCTTTTTAAATTTTCTTCCTTCTCATTCCTTTCCTCAGTCGATCTCCCTTGTTAAATTCCTGTTTGCTCTTCCTGTTTATTGGTTTAGTGAACTTCAGATCTCCCCCACCCATCCACCCCGCCCATGTATACTTTGATCTAGCCCTAAGCTGTGTTTATTCAATACTTGTCTTAGATTAGCAATGACAGTGCTGGTACAATCCTTCATCATGAAGCTGATGTAATTAGAATGTAATCCCCCATGTGGCCATGATTTGATTGGAATATTTCCCCCCCTCTATAGCCCTAGGGCCCTTGATCTGGGCTGATAACTTAGAATTGGTTTGGAGAAGATTAATTTACCTGAAGTTGCAAAGTTATGTTTTTTGACAAGCCATATTAGTGATGAGTTATAAGCAAGCCATGTCAAACTTTAAATATGTTATGGACTTAAAAAGGCAATTGTATTTGTTGGCCCTTTCTATAGATTAGATTTTTTTTGACAGCCATTTTTTTTATACACTGCATGATATTTAACCCAAATATCCATTCCTAAATTTAGGAGGGTACTAACACTAGAAGTTTCAACAGCCATCCTTGCAATAAAATTAAGGAAAATCCCTTCTTTTTTAGAACTGTATCCTTGTGGCAAAAGGTGGGTTGAAAACAAATACCATGTATTGTTGCACTGCATGTGTAAGGACCCACCACACTTTGCATCTTAAGAAGACAGAACTCTTGAAATAATTCTTCCAACAGGAATCCTTTATTAAGAGAAAATGGTTGCAGGGGTTCTAGACAGGACTTGGGGTCCAAGCTCTCCAATTCAAGGTTTTAAGGGGTTCCCCAGTAGCCCCACCCAATCAACCCCCTCTTTCAGTGACAGTCTCAGGCATTACACTTCCACCCCCTTTTCATTACTGCCCAGCTGGATGGAGACTTCAAAGAAACTACATGAAAAGAAATGGCCCCATTCTTATGGTTAGTTCTTTTGCAATACACACATTCGGTTCCTTTGAAGTTAATGAAGGAAGTGAGGGCCATAAAGCCCCTTTGTTCACCCCCTTCTCTTCCTCTTATGGCAGAATCCAAAGAAGGCAGAATTGGGGTTTTCTATATTTGATAACTAGAGATGAAATATAATTGGATTCTGACATCCTGCCCCCTCAAAAATAAGAGAGATCCACCTGAAAGAAAACAAAACAGATGTAAAAGTTAGTCAGGCTTGTTAGGATACTCTGTGTGAAACTTTTTTAATAGCTTCGGGGCTCTGACATGACGTTTATGGACCCACTTGTTTTGTGAGGCAGGGAGGTGTTTCCAGGCAACTAGGTACTGAGTCGCTCCATGAAATCTCCTAGAGTCTAGGATTTCCTTTATTTCGAAGTGTTGTTCGCCCTCTACCATGAGTGGAGGTAGTGGTGGGGGGATTTTTGGTCGTAAAGCTGACTGATGCTCTCTTTTCAGCAAGCTGCAATGAAAAATTGGGTGTATTTGCCTGAGATTTTTTGGTAATTCTAATTCTACTGTTACTGGGTTTATGATCCTTTTAATTGGAAAAGGCCCTATATATTTTGGTCCAAGTTTTTTACAGGGTTGTAGGGACTTTAGTTATTTTGTAGATAGGTACACCATTTCACCTATAATGAATGGTGTAGGCTCAATCCTTTTTTTATCGGCTTGTGCTTTGTATGCCTGCCTAGCTTCATCTAGTACTTTTCTAACTATTGGCCAGGTGATTTGTAGTTTTTCCATCCATTCTTTCAGTGATGGGATCGTTGGTTCATTTGGGGTTAATTCTGGCATGGGGTTGAAACTTTGACCGGTGGCTATTTGGTGTAACCTGTGCTGGAGTGGACTACATTATTGTAGGCAACTTCTGCAAAAGGGAGTAAGTCCACCCACTCGGTCTGCTGGAAACTAAGAAAACATCTTAAATATTGCTTAAGTTCGGAGTTCATTTTTTCAGCCCCCCCTTTGACTGTGGGTGGTGGCTAGATGTCAGTTCCTGAGTGGTTCCTAAGAGGGATAAAAATTCCTTCCAAAATGCAGACATAAATTGCACCCCCCTGTCAGAGATGATGCGTTGGGTTGCCCCATCCAATCTGTAAATGTGCTGGATGAAAAGTTTTACTAAGGCTTTTGCAGTGGGAATCTTTTGGCAAGGGATAAAGTGCACCTGTTTGGAAAACAAGTTCGTGACCGTCCAGACCACAGTATTCCCATTGCTTTCTGGCAATTCCACTATAAAATCCATGGCTATTTCTTTCCAGGGGGCTGAGGGCCAGTTGTGACTCTGCCATTATTGGTTTAGAGTCTGTGGTTCGTGTGCTGTTATATTGAGGCATGCGAGATAGTGCTTCTGCCAGGAAGTTCTTTCTCCCTGGTAAATGTTTGAGCTTAAATTGGAACTGGTGAAAATGCTGGGACCAGCGGGCTTGTTTGGGATTGAGTTTCCTGGGCATTTTCAGGGCTTCCAAATTTTTGTGATCAGTCCGCACCTGGAAGGGGATTTTGTTGCCTTCCAGGAACTGTCGCCACGTGAGTAATGCCCAATGTATCCCATATGCCTCCTTCTCCCATACGGGCCAGCGCTGTTCCGTTTCTATGAGTTTCTTGGATGTATATGCACATGGTTGCAATACTCCATCATCAATTTCTTGTAATAGAACAGCCCCCACTGCCACATCACTTGCATCTGCCTGTATTACGAAGGGCTTATCCATGTCTGGGTGTCTTAGTATTGGTTCGGCAGAAAAAAGTCTCTTTAGTCTCTCAAATGCTGCTTGGCACTCCATTGTCCATGTTAGTGGCAGGCTAGGTTTTACTGAGGATGCTCCCTTCATTTTTAGTAAGTTAGTGAGGGGCAAGGCTATCTGGGCAAATGAGGGGATAAATTGGCAGTAAAAGTTTGCAAAGCCCAGGAAACTTTGTAGTTGCTTTCTTGTGCCCAATCTAATACTGCTCTGACCTTCTCTGGGTCCATTTCAATGACCTGAGGGGATATGCGATAACTTAGGTAGTCTATCCTTTCCTGGTGGAATTTGCATTTTGAGAGTTTGGCATAGAGGTGGGCAGATCGCAGCTTCTTTAAAACCGCTCTGACAAGGTTGACATGTTCCTCTTTTGTTTCGGTGAAGATAAGAATGTCGTCCAAGTAAACAAGGACCCCCTTAAATAGGTGCTCCCTTAGAACGTCATTGA
Source organism: Crotalus tigris (assembly GCF_016545835.1). Taxonomy (NCBI): domain Eukaryota; kingdom Metazoa; phylum Chordata; class Lepidosauria; order Squamata; family Viperidae; genus Crotalus; species Crotalus tigris. The sequence goes on from NW_024097656.1 coordinate 302,959, forward strand.
TTAATTGCATAAAGACTGCAGGGCCCCCTTGTAATCCAAATGGCAAGACTTTGAATTGATAGCACCCCATGGGACAGTTAAATGCAGTCTTCCATTCGTCCCCTTCCTTAATTCTCACACGATAGTAAGCTTCCCTTAGGTCTAGTTTAGAAAATTTTTTCCCTTTCGATAGGTGTGACAGCATGTCTTTCATGAGGGGCAGAGGGTATAGGTTGCTTTCACTTATTGTATTCAGGGTCCTATAATCCACGCATAAACGTAAAGAGCCATCCTTCTTCTCTCTAAAAAGGACCGGGGCAGCCACTTTAGGCTTGGCTCGCTCAATGAAACCTCTCTCTAGGTTTTTTTTTATGAATCTTTCCATTTCCTCCTTCTCCTTTGGGCTCATGGAGTATAATCTGGGTTTCGGGAGTTTTGCCCCAGGCTTGAATTCAATGGTACAGTTTGTGGGTCGGTGGGGGGGGAGCTCATTCGCCCTCTTCTCACTGAAAATTTCAGCAAGGTCTCTGTATTCCTCTGGTATTTCTGTTAGTCTCTTTTCCTCTCCTATGGATGCTTTTTCTATTCTTGATTCTGGTAGCCTCCCTTGGGGTTTTAAGTCCATAGGGTTCCCCTTCGGGAATTTGATTTCTGTCATCCTCCAATTTACCCAGGGGTTCCATTTTTTTAACCATTTGATCCCTAGGATCATTGGGCATTCCATCCTTCCGAGGTAGGTAAAATGAGGACCCAGATTGTTGGGGGCAATGTAAATATATATATACATTGCTTACTGATGTACACCGCTTAGAGAGTGCTTGCACTTAAAGCGGTATATAAGTCTGATAAATAAATAAATAAATAAATAATTCCATGCCTGGGGTCACCACAAACGTTATGTCCTCCTCATGTTTACCCAGGGAGAGGTGTATTGGTAGAGTGGCTAGGGTAGCTGGCATCCCCCCTGCTATGGATCCATCTAACTGGCCAAATGAGATTGGTTGTTCCAGTCTCCTCGATGGGATGCCCAGATTCCCCACTAGTGTTGGGCTAATGAGGCAGCGGGTGCAGCCAGAGTCTATTAAGGCTTTCACCTTCACAGCTTCGGGAATGGGGGGAATTAATATAGTCACTGTCTTGAGGATGGGTGTGATGTGTCCACTTACCAGGGGTTCGCCCTCCGAGCTGTCATCTGAGGCGTCCACCGGCCCTGTGGTTAGGCTGGAGTTCTTTCCCCTTGGTGAGCAGAAGTGGGGGGTTCCGCAATTTCCATCATTCTCATGGCAGTTTCTTTTGGCTTAGCTGAAGACTTTCCGGATTTGCTGATTGGGGATCTGTCTGGGTTGTGCTGGGGGGCTTTGGAGCGGCATTCTATGGCTTGATGCCCTTCTCTTCTGCACTTGAAACACCCCATTTGTTTCTTGGCTGTAGCCAGTGGTTTCACTGGTTTGTGTGTCAACTCAGATGGAGAGCGGCTCCATTGTTTTCCTCGGCGGTGTCTTTTCAATATGTCGATCTCTGCTTCCTCTGCCAAAATGTACCATTCCTCAAGTTGGTGTGGGTCCCCTCGGGGCAGGCAAGCGTCATATAGATCATACTTTAGTCCGTCTTTGAAATGGCTAAGGAAGATGTCTTCTGGCCAGTTCAGTTTGCTGGCAATGGCCCGAAATTCTTGTGTATATTCAGTCACCGGGCGTTTGCCTTGCCTCATCATTTTTATCCTTTCACGGGCTTTGCGATCAGCCAGGGGGTCTTCAAATCGTCTTCTCAGAGAGGACATGAAACGGTTGAAGTTACTGAGTTCTGGGGCATTGGAGTCATGCAAGTTCACCACCGAATCTGCAGCCGGTCCATCTAGGGCAGACTGCACGATCCAGATGCGGGCTTTGTCCCTGGGGATGTCCTGCCCATATTCCTCCATGTAGCTGAGGACTTGGGTTAGGAAAAACCCCAAGCATGTTGGCTCTCCTTTGAATTTCACCTCCAACGGCAGACGTCTTGGAATGGATCAGTGCCTCCATTGTTGGTGGTAGTGTCTTCCGTCCAGATCACCATCTGTGGTCTGGTAGGGGGTGGGGACTACTGGATCAGCAGATGTCCCCGGGGTTGCAGGTTCCACGTCCCCCTCGGTATCTCTCCCTTTGCGGCTCCAGGAGCTGGGGCGGCTGTAGGGCTCAGGATTCTCCTCTCCTAAGGAGCTGAGAGTTCTCTTCATCAGGTCAATAGCTTTCTCTAGGATCCAGTCTGAGTACGGTGCCCAGCTTTCTCCCTCTTCACTTGCGTGCAGGGATTTCTCCATCTCCTGCTTCCATTCTGGTTGCTTGGTCCCCCGTCTCAGGGTCACCTTTCTTGATTCCTTTCCCCACTCACTTTTCTTTCCAACGCCCATTGACCAGTGAGGCTTGTGGTCCCGTGTCTCCACCACTTCTTCTCCTGAGGAATCTGACCTCTCAGATCCCAACATCTGGCAAGGTTCCAGTTGGGTCAGCGGCTCTCTTTCCAGGGAGTTTTCCCCCTTTCTTGCTCCATTGTCTGACATGATAATTTTTTGCAATATCCCCCGGCAAGGGTCTCCCTTCCAGGTGGATTAATTTTGCAAGTCCTGTCTAATGTAAGGACCCACCCCTTACACTTTGCATCTTAAGAAGACAGAACTCTTGGAATAATTCTTCCAACAGGAATCCTTTATTAAGAGAAAATGGTTGCAGGCATTCTAGACAGGACTTGGGGTCCAAGCTCTCCAATTCAAGGTTTTAAGGGGTTCCCCAGTAGCCCCACCCAATCAACCCCCTCTTTCAGTGACAGTCTCAGGCATTACACTTCCACCCCCTTTTCATTACTGCCCGACTGGATGGAGACTTCAAAGAAACTACATGAAAAGAAATGGCCCCATTCTTATGGTTAGTTCTTTTGCAATACACACATTCGGTTCCTTTGAAGTATACTGAAGAAAGTGAGGGCCATAAAGCCCCTTTGTTCACCCCCTTCTCTTTCTCTTATGGCAGAATCCAGAGAACGTAGAATTGGGGTTTTCTATATTTGATAACTAGAGATGAAATATAATTGGATTCTGACAGCATGGCTATGTTTTATATCCCCCTTATTATCCAAATTTGTAGATGATTCAGATTTATTTTATGTACAGTTATTAGCTGAGTAATAGAATTCAGTTTCTTTGTCTGTGACCAAGTTTCTTTTACTCTTTGTAAAATTCACTGTAATTAATCATATTATTATGAAGTTCTTGTTCTTTATTTTATTTTATTTTATTTTATTGAGATTTGATTTTTATTCTTTTTAAGTACAATTCTGATGATTGGCTGTTATAAAGGACAGATTGACTTTACTAGTGCTGGTAAAAAGATGGGAGATATGGATTAATGAGATAGAGATTACTCTGCCAATAGATCCCAGAAGTCAACTTTCCTATTAATAAGCTTTTGATGAGCATCACTGCACAACTACAGTGATCAAAGAAGTCTATTTTGAAACTGTGGTTGCTGATACTTTTTTTTTCATTTTATAGTTTGTTAACATAATGAGTGTAATAAAAATAAAAGTAAAGATATTAATAAGCACAATAATCCTGTGGAGAGATGTAAAAACTGCTCGATGGATCAAGCATATATTTGTTTAAAGTAGTCCTGATGTTATTGCCGGAAATCATTTAGACAGCAGTGAATTCATTACTGAAGAAGTTCTCTGAAGATTGTATACAATATACAGCATTGTATATTCAAAAGTAAAGATCAAGATCAGTAATTCAGATACATTCTGTGGGGCGAAATATATTTCTAACAAGGATGGTACAAGTTTTAATTTCTTGATTAAGAACTTATTTGAATTGTTGAAGGATTTGTTGGTAAGAAGTTATTAACTGAATATGGCTTTAATTTTGTAAAAGATCCCTTTAGTAGGATATGATGTGTCAAGTTCTTGTCAGAGCACTTAAATCATTTAGATTTCTAATCAGCAGCAAGCCAACAAGATAGTCATCTTGGGAATCTGTGGCAGGACATCTCATGTTATTTGTAGATAATCCATCAATTCTCAGATGGAGTTGGATAAGTATGGACCACCTGCCCATTCACAGAACCAAGGAACAAGGCAGACAATATTCCTTGTGGAATCTGTAACATAGGGTGTTGAAAATGACAAGATGAAATAGCAAAAGACTTTTGTCATGTGTGAAAGTGGGTAAGAGTCCTAAGGGGGAAAATGCTTTAGTAGTGATTAAATGATAAACATAATGACTTGTGTACAATGGCACCATGATACAAGTATGTAAATACCAAATTACATACTTGTATCATGGTGTCTGTGAAGGAGAGATGAAGACAACTCATTGCATTCCAGCTTCAACTTTTTTCTACGAGTGATAAGCCTCAGTAATTAAGTATAAAGTTCCTTACATTTCCCTTAAGGAATGACCTTTTATAGAAGTTTTCAATCCATTGGTATAACTGAAAGGAAAGAAAAAAAGTTTTGTTCCCAGGGAAATGATGTACAGCATACTTCAGTTAAATAATTCATATGGCTAATCTTTAGGTTCTCCAGTACCTAATTCAAAGCAAAAACCCCTAGAAAACAAATCAAATAATGAGGTAAGGAGGGATGGGAAGGAAGACAAACTCAAACACCAAATAGGAGACATGGGAAGCATACCCAGAGTCAGACATAAAGATCTCAAATGCCTATATACAAATGCTCAAAATTTGAGGAACAAACAGAGTGAACTTAAATTATTAATACATGAAGGTAGATATGATATAGTTAGAATTACTGAAACTTGGTGGGATGAAACCCATAACTGGAACTACTGATAGAAGGATACAAACTGTTCAAAAAAAAACAAAGAAAACACCCAGACCCCATAAAAGAGGAGCTAGAGTTGCACTGTATGTAAAAGACCACTATATTGCTACAGAAATGTACGAGACCAAAGACGAAAACCTCCTAGAATGCATATGGGTCAATATAAAAGAACCAAGCAGAAAAAAAACAGATGTATTTTTTGCTAACCAATTAACAAATGTATGTAGGAAACACACTAAAATAGTAATGGGGGACTTCAATTACCCTGACATCAACTGGAAGACTAATTCTGCTAAGATGACCAATGTTTTACAATGAAAAGGAGGACACAAATAAATTGAAGAAAAAATATTGTAAATAAAAGAAACATTTTATTCATTGCAACAATAATACAGAATACACTATAATATGATAAATGCATAATAAAAACATTTGTAACAATAACATTTTATATTGTAATTATGCTTACATGCTGCGTCCCCGTCCGCAGCCGCCCCGCCAGCACTGCTGCCCCGCAGTGTAGAGCAGGCCCCGCGGCTCCCAAAGCACCAGCTGCACTGGCTCTGTCCCCAGGGGCAGCCCGCCGTCAACACACCCCACCTGCAGCTGCCCCGCCAGCACCACCGCCCACCCTGCACAGCCCTGTGTAGAGCAGGCCCTGTGGCTCCCACAGTACGGGGGGCAGCCTGCCACCACTGCCCCTCACACCCCACCCGCAGCAGTCCTGCCGCCCCTGCCTCTTGTGCCTGCAGCCATTATTGCCCTAGCAGGGCCGAAGATCAAAAGAAAGTTACAGTGGCGTAACCGCTCCAGTCTCCTCCAGGTATCTTCGGGACTAACTAGGAGATGGTGTAGCTGGGTAGCAGGGAGGGATGCAAAGTTCCTGCCAATTCGCCTTCGCTGCAGACAACTTACATGTGCAAAGTTTGCTGGCTGTGTGTTTTGGCGTGCTCAGCAGCAATTCCTATTGGCTTTCGAAAGCCAATAGGGGGAGTAGCACAGCTCATGTAAAAGTTGAAAAAAAAACATCAAAAAAGGTGCCGGAACGCTGTTCTGAGCGTTCTATGAGAAAAAAAGCCCTGCAGATTAGTCTTCAAATATCGAAAAGGAGGACATATAGGAGGACACTTTTTGAGGGAGGACAGAACTCACAAAAGGAGGACTGTCCTCCCTAAAGGAGGACGGTTGGTCACCTTAATTCTGCACCAAGTGAGAAATCAAATAGGTTCCTGTTGAATCTAGCTGACAACTTTGTTGTTTAAAAAATAGAGGAGGGAACGAAAGGAACAGCCATACTGGACTTAATTCTCATGAACAGAGAAGAACTGATAGAGGGAGTTGAAACTGCAGGAACCCTAGGTGAGAGGGATCATGTCATACTGGAATTCAATATAATGCAAAAACAAGCAATGTAACATAATGATATCAGAGTCTTAGATTTTAAAAGAGCTGATTTTAACAAACTCAGGCAGAGTTTGAGAAAGATTCCTTGGGTGAAAATCCTAAAGGGAAAAACAACTCAAGAAGCTTTGGAAACTCTGAAAAATAGGATCATAAAAACCTAGTCCAGCACAATATCGCTGAAAAAGAAAAACAAGAAATCCAAGAAGAACCCAGACAGCTCGTTGATTGGAAAAATTAACATATGTATGCAAAAGAAAACCAATAAAATCTTTATATATATAAAAAAGAAATCCAAGAAGAAACCAGCATGGCTGCACAAAGATCTCTTTGATAAACTGAAAGATAAAAAGAACAATTACAAAAAATGGAAAGAGGAACATATAAATAAGGCAGAATATCAGCAGATAGCCAAAATCTGCAAAGAAGAAGTTAGGAAAGTAAAGGCTCAGAATGAACAAAGACTTGCAACAAAAGTAAAAAATAATAAAAAAAGTTTCTTTCAACATATAAATAACAAGAAAAAAATCAAGGAAACAGTTGGTCCATTAAAGAGAGAAGATGGCAAGAAAGTAACAGGCATCAGAGAGAAAGCAGAGCTGCTTAACTCATTCTTTGCATCGGTCTTTGTGCAAAAGAAACTATAGCCCTACCAAAAAAATAATTGTAAAAGACAGACTAGAAATAAAAGTTAAAATAAGCAAAAAAAAAAAATGGTAAGAGAACACCTGTCTGATCTTGATGAATATAAATCACTGGGACCTGATGAATTACATCCCAGAGTTCTAAAGGAGTTGTCAGAAGTCATCTCCGAACCATTGTACCATATCTTTCAAAAATCCTGGAGCACTGGGGAAGCACCAAAGGACTTGAAAAAAGCAGATGTGGTTCCCATATTCAAAAAAGGAGAAAAAAACAGACCCAGGAAACTATAGACCAGTGGTTCTCAACTTGTGGGTCGCGACCCCTTTGGGGGTCGAACAACCCTTTCACAGGGGTCACCTAAGACCGTCGGAAAACACATATTTCCGATGGTCTTAGGAACTGAGACACCACTCCTTTATCTCCTTGCCCTCCTCTTCCTCCTCCCCTTCTTTCTCCTGCTGCCCCCCAAGTGGCTTGGGCGGGCCCAGGTCAAGAGGGGTGTCCGGCGGGAGCAGCCGGGCTGGCGGAGGGGCTGTCAGGGGCCGTGCGGCACCAGCCCCCACTGTGGTTCCATCGGTTGGGCGGAGGGCGAGGGCGGGCAGTGCGGAGTCCCAGCTGGGGGGCGGCAGCAGCTGCTTCCTCACCCTCCTCCTCTCCTTCCTCCTGCTGCCCCCCAGGTGGCTTGGGTGGGTGCTGTCCCCACCATGGCTCCATTGATGGGCGGAGGGCAAGGCTGGGCAGTGCGGAGTCCCGCCAGGGGCAGCAGCTGGGTTGGGGCGGCGGAGACCCCTGACGATGCAGCCGTGCCACCATCGTCACCGGAGCTGCTGCCTCCCGTCCTGCTCCCCCTCCTTGCCCATTCGGCTAAGGATGTGGCGGAGGCTGGGCCGGGGGCAGCAGGGACCCCCAATGATGCTGCCATGAGAGAGAGAGAGAGAGAGGGAAGAGAAACCGAAAGAGAGGAAAGAGAGAGAAATGGAGGAAAGAGAGAAAGAGGAAAGAGAGAAAGAAAGAGAGGAAGAGGAAAGAGAAAGAGAGAGGGAGAAGAGAGAGAAGAAAGAGAGAGAGAGAAAGAGAGGGGGAGGAAAGAGAGAGAAAGAGAGAGGAAAGAGAAAGAGGGGGAGAGGAAAGAGAAAAAGAGGAAAGAGAAAGAGAAAAGAGAAAGAGAGAGAAACAGGAAAAGAGAAAGGAAAGAGAGAAAGACAAAGGGGGAGGAAAGAGAGAGAGAAAGAGAAAGAGGAAAGAGAAAGAGGAAAGAGAAAGAGAGAGGAAAGAGAAAAAGAAGAAAGAGAGAGAAAAAGAGAAAGAGGGAGAGGAAAGAGAGAAAGGGGGAGAGGAAAGAGAAAAAGAGAGGAAAGGGAAAGAGAGGAAAGAGGGAGAGAGAGAAAGAGGGAGAGGAAAGAGAAAGAGAAAAGAGAAAGAGAAAGGGGGAGAGGAAAGAGAGAAAGAGGAAAGAGAGAGAGAAGGAAAGAGAAAAAAGAGAGGAAAGAGAGAGGGAGAGGAAAGAGAGAGAGGAAAGAGAGAGACAGAGAGAGACCGTTTTGACATCTAAAATGAAGATAACATTGCATATATCCTTGTTTATCTTTATTTTATATATACACACACAAACACAGATACATACATACATACATACATACATACATTAAAGGTAAAAAAGGATATATGCAGTGCTATCTTCATTTTAGATATCAAAAGTGTTTTGTGGCTCCCAATGTTTTGTTTTCGGTGGGAAACGTGTCCAAGTGGCTCTTTGAGTGTTTTGGGTCACCTATCCCTGTCCTAAGGAAGGTTGCGCTGCTTTGTGGCCCTTTCTGCGAGGAGGCTGAACTAAGCTCTGCCGGCGCTGTTGCCCTCTTGGCTCTCTCTTTCTCTCTCTCCCTCTCCCCACCTGGGCACTTCTCCAACCAGGCTGGGCAGAGCCGGCAGAGCGGCCTTCCTGCCCCCCCTCTCCAGTCAGCTGGATGGGGGGTTGGGGTCACCACAACATGAGGAACTGTACTAAAGGGTCGCGGCATTAGGAAGGCTGAGACCCACTGCTATAGACCAATTAGCCTAATATCAATACCCAGGAAGGTATTGGAAAAGATAATTAAAAAACAGATCTGCGAACATCTAGAAACAAGTAAAGTAATAACTAAAAGTCAGCACAGGTTTGTTACAAACAGATCATACCAAACTAATCTTATTTCATTCTTTGACAAAGTGACTAAATTAGTAGACCATAAAATTCTGGGGACATAGTGTATTTAGTCTTCAGCAAGGAATTCAACAAAGTAGACCATAACCTACTCCTTAGTAAGCTAGATAGCATCACTATCAGATGGATTTGTAACTGGTTGATGAACCATACTCAACAAGTAGTCCTTAATTTTACTATGCCTACATGGAGGGAAGTAAGCAGTGGAGTACCACAAGGTTCCATCTTAGGCCCAGTACTCTTCAATATTTTCATAAACAAATTAGATGAGGGAATAGAAGGGGAACTGATCAAATTTGCAGATGATACTAAGCTGGGAGGAATGGCCAACACCCTAGATGATAGGCTCAAGATCCAATAGATCTTGACAGACTTGGACACTGGGCACACAAAATAAAATTCAATATATAGAAAGTAAAGTCTTACACTTAGGCATAAAATCCCAATTCTGGTGGCTGTCTCTGAAAAAAAAACATTGAGGCATATGTGACCGGTTGCCTGGTATGCACAGTGGCAAAAGGATGCCCAGAGAAAGTGACAGGATTCCTACAGTCTGTGGAAAGACCCCAGGTTCCTTAGAAAGAAATCTCTCATTCAGCTTCCTGAAAGCTCAGGAAACTCCATTATTTGGGTCATAACAGACCTGTTTTCCAAACAGGTGTACTTCACACCATGATCAAAGATCCCTTGAGCCCATACTCTAATTAAGCTCTTTGTATAGCACATCTACAGGCTAAATGGGGCACCAGAGTGCATAATCTCAGACCGGGGAGTTCACTTCACAATTTTGGCAAGAATTTTTAAAATTATTAGGCATGAACTCAGCAGTTCCCGTCATCCACAGACTAATGGAGCCTGTGAATGATCTAATGGCGTCCTAGAACAATATTTATGATGTTTTATTAATTACCAGCAGGACAACTAGTCAGACCTCCTCCTATGTGCAGAAGTAGCATATAATAACTCTTTGCATAACAGAACTAGTTTCACCACTTTTAAAGTGGCTACGGGATAAGAATTTGTGGCCATGCCAGAACTGCCTCCAAATACATCCCAGACCATCTAATTGACTGACTGGATCACCCAACTACAAAACACCTGGCCTGTAGTCTGCAGAGCGCTAGACGATGCACGTATTGCACACAAGAATCAAGCTGACAAAAAAAATGTACTAAACCAAAGGATTTTAAAATTGGAGACAAAAACTACCTTTCCATTAAATACCTTCAATCTAGGCAGAGGTACAAAAAACTGGGCCCCAAGTATTTTGAAGCTGGCACTAACCTTTTTCCTGCAGCTGGAGCCAGAAGCCCCTTCAGTCCCCACCCTGATTGAAGGGGAACATCATTTTGAAGTTAAAGACATTCTTGACTTCCACAAGCACATAGGAAAAGTCTAATACCTAGTAGCCTAGAAACATTTTCCCCCTTCTGAAACCAAATGGGTGGATGTGCGGTGTGTGTGTGCTCCCATACTACTCCAGACATTTCATAACCAATATCTGCATAAACCACGAGATACTGTCTAGTCACTCTCTATCTCTCTTTCTCTTTCTAGGATTATAGTAGCTTTTCCTATTATTGGGTTGAAATCCATAATAGTGTTTATTGTGTTTTCAAGATGAAAATGTCCATAGTGAAATATCCTCACTATTTGGATTTAACAAATTAAGAATGATTGACTTTGGGGATATGCAGCCTTGCCAAAAGAACTGGACAAAGAAGTGTACTCTTGATGTTCAGTAGTGAACTGAAATTATTTTTTTCAACAAAGAGGAAAGAAGAAGACTTTTGAGCAATCTAACCAATTTTTGATAGAATTTTCGAGACTTTTTATTATATTATTTTATAGTTGGTGTCTCAATCAGTCTGATGTTTAGATGGATTTGACATTTTTAGCTACCTATGGAGTCATTTCCAAGGACCCCAGATAGGCAAGTGTTTTTTGCTGGTATTAGAGGTATTGTCACAGGATGTAAGCTGTTCCATGTAAAGCTGCCTCTTGCTATTGACTGATGGTGATTTTGTCAATGCAGACAATATTAAAATTATTCTTTTGGGATTGTATCTAAGGTGCCTATTATTCTACCTTTGCTTACTTTTGGCATGGTCATTCTACTTGTATTTGTAGGTCTTTGTATTTTGTGATTTTCTCCAGTTCTTTCTCTTCTATTCTGCTGTGTCCAGATACTGCAATATCTACTATCCAGACTTTTCTGTTTATTTTATCACAGTTAAGTTCAGTAGGTGCTTATCTGTTTGAATTCTAAAATCAAAGAACACTTTAGCACTTTAGCTACTTCATTTTTCTATTTCTGTTTTTTCTATTTCTTTACCTATTTTGTGGTCCCACAAAATAGTTCTTGCTTGCAGACTAATGGTTATTTGCAGGTATCCAAGCACTACTGATGATACTTTGTGATGCTGTTATTTGTACTAAGTCTGAGAATTCCCATTGCAGTAACTAACTAGGAGACCCAATGTTTCTTCAGCTTCTTTGCAGAGGCAGAATTTGCTGTCTTTTCAGTTCTGGCTTTAAATGTGTTTGTTTTTAAAGTTATTATTATTGTCATTATTTCCATGATGGTATTCATTTTCTTCTGAAGAACGCTCACTAAATGCTGCTAGCTTAGACTCAATTCAACATTATAGTTCTGAGAAAAGTTGTGTTTTGCAAGCTCTATACTGTGAAGTCAAATTATGGTTCAATTGTTATTGACAATACTATTATTACAGTTTCTAATGCTCCAATAATTATGGATAACATTTTGCTGGTATCTTCCACAGTATCTGTATTTCAATGTTAATTTCTAATGTTTTATAATCTTTTCATTTCCCTTTGAGGTACCCTGCTCTAAGTAAAAGTATTGTTATATCTATAAATAAGACTTATAAGTAAAGCTACATACTGATTTTTAAATCAGAGAACTGACAAAATTCTATTCTGAGAATTGTTGAGGTTGATCAGTCTTTCTCAAAATATATTGCCAAGTCTCCAAGATAATAAATTATTACAACAGTTACTTGTATAGTCAAGAAAGTGTTTAAAGTTTCTGTTATTAGTCTGTGTCATGGAACTTTTGTATGGGAAGTACCATTAAAACAAATGAATGTTTGCAGTAAAATCTATAATCAATGTTTGCAGTAAAATCTATAATGGGTTTTTGTGAGAAATACAAAAATATAAACTAGGAAATGCACTAGTTTTGAAGTTCCAGATGCTTCGGCTCTGGATTTTTCCTGCAGTAATATGGAATTGAATTATAAAATCATCAATAATATGATTCTATTAAATGTATTACAGTTTATATGAAATTTCCATGAAATAAGATTATATACTTTATCACTATATCCTTATTTCTTGAAGCAAGGATAAACAATTATCTCAACATCACAATAAAACCATTTGAATTATGAAATCAGTTTAGGAATTAGAAGCAAATAAAGGTAATGTAAATGCAAATAAAATAAAGCAAATAATCTAAACAAAGTTGATTATAATTCTATTGTTACAAAGAATAAAGAATTCATGAAACTTGCCCATTGAAATAAACTTTAAAGGCTCTGTTATCTGGTTATTCCCATTTGTAGTAGGTAGCCCCTAATACAGTGCAAGCTATTCTCCAAAGCACATGAAAGCAGGAACAAAAACAATGGATGGAAACTAATCAAGGAGAGAAGCAACCTAGAATAAGGAGAAATTTCCTTATTAGAAATTTCTAATTAATTAGAAATTAATCAAAACAATTAATCAGTGGAACAACTTGCCTTCAGAAGTTGTGGATGCACCAACACTAGTGGTTTTTAAGAAGAGACTGGACAACGATTTGTCTGAAATGGTATTGGATTTCCTGCCCGAGCAAAGGGTTGGACTAGAAAACCTCCAAGGTCCCTTCCAACTCTGTTATTCTGTTGAGAATAAAGAGGGTAGTTCAGATTTACTTATTTACATGACCCTATAAGTCAATGAAGAGATTTTTGGAAGCAAAGTTCTGTTTTGGATTGGGATGTCATGTCCAAAGTAGTCTGAGTCTTGAATCTTGCCTTGTAAAAATATTGCCAGATACAGTAGTTGTTTTTTACTTCTTTGAAGGAATGTACTGATCTAGATATGTGTGTATTTCTGTGATATTTGAAATGTACATGAAAAAAATGTGCTATACATATGTAATTAAAAGTAGGTGTTCTATTCTAATATTTTAGTTTTTTATATAGCTAAAAACACGCATCATACATTCTTTGATCTTATATTACTTATTGCTGGAAAACCCCAGCTCTTCAAAAGAAAAAGGCAAAGAACAGCAGGAGCATTTTATCTTTCTTATTGAAATTCTGTATGCCAGCTCAAATGCAATCTATTTTCCACATGAATCTCTTTTTTAGGCAGAGGATTGCACCAGTGAATATTTACTACAAGTGCCCTAGATGTGTAAGTGGTGATTTATTTAGAACTGAGAGGATCCCTCAAATCTACATTCATAAATTAAACCTGACTTTATCAGCCCAGAGGAATTGGATACAGTTACCTTAATCCCCTATCAGCAATGGGGGGTGCTGTGAGCAGCAGTGAGCACCTGTCCACCCTAGATGAGTTCAAGCACATCTTCCTTTCTTCCTTCTCCTATTCTTACCACTTTGTACAGGGGGACAATCGAGAGCATCCTGTCATACAGCATCACAATCTGGTTTGGAAGCATCACTGCTTCAGAAAGGAAAGCAGTGAAGAGAGTGGTGAGGATGGCCAAAAAGATCATTGGCAGTTCCCTCCCTCCCATCCAGACATAGCACAGAAGTGTTGCTTGAGCAGGGTCCGTACGATTATCTGGGACACTACACATCCTCTTCACAACCTATTTTCCTTGTTACCTTCTGGGAGGAGGCTTCATGGTATCCGAAGCAGAACATTCAGATTCAGCCATAGTTTCATTCCATACAGCATTAACCTTGTGATCTCTCAAGCTTCCTCCTTCCGTTATATGTTCAAGATGACAGTGTTTAGTATTTATTTGTTATGTATATGTAGGGGTGTGGGTCTATACATATGTTGTATATAGTATGTTTAGTTGTGTGTCATGTATGTGTTCATGTCAGTGTGTAAGAATTTATGAACTGGAATAGCCATAGCAACAAACCAGCCAATGAGAACTGTTTTTGATTAAGACACAGTATTGGCTGTGAGGCATATGATCCAGCCTAGGTCTGGTCGTGTCTTAATCTTTTCTGTGTTGTTTTTCTCTGTTCTCCAAGTTAAGAGTTGTTGATGTTCCCCAGAACTGAATGAAACTGTATGTATCATGTTTATATATATTTCATAGATAAAGTTTTTCTAAACTATGCCTCCTGCTCATTTTGAATGTGTGCTTAATTTTGGGGCTTATTTTTGTTCTGGAAAGCTGTAAAACTCTAACAGGTTATGGGCCCAGATCCCAGTCAGCCCTTGCACACAGTTCAGACTGAAGAAAAAGATTGAGGTTCAACACGGAGCTGTAATTAAGCTGAAGGACTGTCTGAGTAAGGCTGCTCAGCTGAAGGCTTGCTGATTTAAAGGAGAACTCTCTGCCTTAATTGGGACAAAAGAATTATCTTATTTGGGCTGCAAAAATGGAATGTGTTATGTCCTAGGCCGGCAGGCACAGGCTGCAGCGATTGGCCCAGGCAGACCATCTGGATGCCTGGGACAAGAAAGGCTGCTTCCAGCCTTTGCAATGATTGGCCAGCAAGGTATTGTACTGCCTGGGACAAGAAAGGCTGCTTCCAGCCTTTGCAATGATTGGCCAGCAAGGTATTGTGCAGGGGGGCTATAAAAGGGGGCTGCACCAATTTAAAACCTGTTCTGTTGGTGTTTCAATAAAGGAGACTGTTGAAACTTGTTGCTTCATCTCAGTGCCTCTTTTCCTGAAACAGAACATTGGCGACGAGGGTGGGATGCCTGCAAGGCAAACAGATTAAGAAGCCAAGCTGACTCACCACAGGGGGGCTTGCAGCTCGGAGAAGTGTGGCTCCTGGAGATTGACTTAGCCTGCCAGCACTGAGACACTGGAGGTGAGCTCAGAAAAGGGGCCCCCTTCTCAATCCTTGCAGCAAGAGGTGTGGACGAAGTTCCTGGGCTGAAACAATGACAAAGATAGGCTGGCTTTCAGAATTTGACACAGCTCACCCAGAATGCTGGAGCTCATATGTGGCCCGGGTGGAGAACTACCTCTGGGTGAATCAAATTTTTGAAGATGACCTCAAAGCTGCCATGCTGCTGTGTGTGTGTGGGCAAGAGACATTCAAGATTGCGGAGAATCTGGTTGCCCCAGCACCACTGGAATCAATCACCTATACAGAATTGAAGAGGATGCTTTGAGAGCATTTTGAACCCAAGCTCTCAGTGATTGCCTGGCGACACATGTTCGAGCAGAGGGACCAGAGGCCTGGTGAGTCTGCAGCAGAGTTTGTTGCGGCCTTGCGACAAGCAGCTAGGCCCTGCGAATTCAAAGACTTGGAGAAGAGACTGAGGTATCGGCTGGTCTGTGGCCTGTGAAGCCGGGAGTTGCAGCAGAAGCTCTTTGTGAAGGAAGGCCTCATGTTCCAAGATGCCCTGAGGGAAGTTTCAGCCGAAGAAGCAGGAGGCGGAGCTGTGAAGGCCTTGTGGCTCTCCAAGCCCCCTCAAGTTCCAGCCACCGTCCATCAAGAGGTTGCTCATGAAGAATCCGAACAGGATCCAGAATTGGAAGTGGACCGGCTGCATCAGACTCCAGGGAGAAGGCCTCACAGAGAGAAGGCCTAGCCAGCATCATCTCCTCAGTGCATTGGGTGTGGAGGCCGCCATCGCCGTGCAGACTGCCGTTTCCACTCCGCCATCTGCAGGGCTTGTGGGAGGCAAGGCCACATTGCCTCCATCTGTTTGAGTTGCCAGAAGGAACGTTACCCAGAAGAATTGCCTCAGAAAGGTACCAGGGTCCCCAGCCAGAACTGGGTGGGCTTCTGTGCGTCACAGAGGAGCGTTTTTAGAACCCGGTCCACAAGCCACTTAGGAAGAAGCTTCACATCAATGTGAAGTTGCAAGGGTCCCCTTGTTGATGGAGCTGGACACTGGGTCTGCTCTATCGATCATCTCCCTAGACACCTTTAGCAAGGTCTGCAGCAGAAGCAGCCTACGGGTGAAACTCAGGCCGTCAAACCTCATCCTCACAGATTTCCAAAATTCCAGAGTCAATGTGAGGGGGGAGGCCACACTCAAGGTGCAGTGTAGGAATTTTGAGGGGCTACTGGATGTAGTTGTGGTTGGGGGAGACCGTACTAGTCTTATTGGACTCGACTGGTTTGAGGCCCTGGGAATTCAGGTGACTGGAATATACAGCGTGTAAACAACAGGCCTGGCTGGGGTCTGCAAGGAGTTTGCAGATGTGTTTAGTCCAGAACTTGGCTCCTACAAAGGCCCTTCTATTTCTCTGAGGCTAGACCCTGCCATAGCCCCCATTAGAATCAAGCCACGCAGGGTGCCCTTTGCTTTAAAGGGAAAAATAGATGCAGAGCTGGATAAACTGATTCAGCAGGGTATCTTAGAGCCTGTGGACAGTAGTCCATGGGAAACGCCCATAGTTACGCCACTGAAGGCCAATGGTGAAGTCCGAATCCATGCGGACTACAAGTGCATGCTTAACAAAGCGCTGCAGCAGCATTACTACCCTGTACCAGTGGTCAGTCACATTCTAGCCTCCCTCAAGGGGGGCCAGATCTTTGCTAAGCTTCACCTGGCTCAGGCCTATCAACAATTGCCGCTTGATGAGGAAACGGCCGAGGCCCAAACTATCGTGACTCACAGGGGCATTCAAGGTAAAAAGATTGCAATTTGGAGTAAATGTGGCCCCTGGCATCTTCCAGAGTGTAATGGAGCGAATGCTCCAAAATATCCCTGGTGTTTGGCCGTACTTTGACGATGTCCTCATCGCTGGGGACTCAGCTGACAATTTAGCCAAAAGGCTGAGAGCCATTTTGCTACGTTTCCGCCAAGCGGGGCTGAAGCTTAAGCAAGACAAGTGCAAGATTGGGGTTACCTCCACGGAGTTTCTAGGATTCTGAATTGATGCTCAGGGTATCCACCCTGCTGAATCCAAGCTGCAAGCAATTCAGCAGGCCCCAAGTCACAAATCCAAGGGCGAACTTCAGGCCTTTCTGGGACTGCTAAATTTTTACCACTCATTCCTTCCTCACAAGGATGCAGTGGCTGAGCCGTTACACCGGCTCTTGGACAAACAGTCCCTGCGGCAGTGGACACAAGCACATGAAAAGAGCTTCAAAGAGGTCAAGGCCTTGCTTTCTTCAAATGCAGTCCTTGCGCACTTCAATGAGAACTTGCCAGTGTGCATCACCTGTGATGTGTCTCCTTATGGGATTGGGGCTGTGTTAAGTCACTTGAAGGCTGATGGAATGCAAGTCCCAATAGCATACTACTCTAGAACCCTATCATCAGCTGAACGCAATTATGCACAGATAGATAGGGAAGCCTTAGCCATAGTGGCTGGCATAAAGAAGTTCCATGGCTTCGTATATGGCCGCCAGTTCACGGTCTTTACAGACCATAAGCCACTGCTGGGGTTTTTCACAATGAACAAACAAACCCCATGCATAATATCCCCCCGAATGCTGAGGTGGTCTATCTTCCTATCTGCATATGACCATACACTGGTTCACAAACCAGGCAAAGAAATGGGTCATGCAGATGGTCTCAGCAGGTTGCCATTATAGCAGATAGAGGCAGATCCAGCACCTGCCAATCGCATCCTGCCTATTTAGGACTTGCCTCAGTGCTAGGGATGTGGCTGCAGAAACAGCCACCGATCACACGCTAACACGCGTGCTGACTTGGGCATTGTCTGGATGGCCTGACACATGTCCAGGCTCAGAATTCCAGAGCTTCTGGCAGAGGAAGCATGAGATTTCCATCTTCAAGGGGTGTGTCCTATGGGGTAGCCGGGTAGTAATCCCAACCTCATTGAGGACTAGAGTCCTGCAGTCTTTGCATGAGGGACATCCGGGAATAGTCCCGATGAAGGCGTTAGCGCACAGACATCTTTGGTGGCCTGAGCTCGACAAAGATGTCGAGGCCCAGGTCCATGGGTGCACTGTTTGTCAACAGTCAAGGCAGGAGATGCCCCAGGCCCCAGTTCATAAGTGGGAGGAGATTCATACCCCTTTGAGCCCTTTCAGGGGCAATTCTTCTTAATTCTCATGGACAGCCATTCCAAGTGGCTAGAGGTCATGCCTGTCTCCTCCACTACCACTGCTAGGACCATCCAGGTGCTGAGAGGGATCTTCGCCACATATGGACTTCCAGATGTCTTTGTCTCCGACAACGGGCCCCAATTCACATTGTTTGAGTTCAAGGCGTTCCTCCAGGCCAACATGATCTGGCATGCCACATCTGCACCATTCCATCCAGCTTCCAACGGCCAGGCTGAACGAATGGTGTGCACAACCAAGGATGCCTTAAAGAGGATCACTCACGGGACCTGGCATCACAGGCTAGCGGACTTTCTTCTGTGCCACTGCACCACACCTTGCACAGCTACTGGAAAGAGCCCAGCTGAACTCCACTGGGGTCACCGCCTCATTACAAAACTGGACAGATTGCACCTAGACCGGGTGGCTTCACAGGTGTCACAGCCGCAGGCACCTAGGAGACTACAAGTGGGAGATCCGGTCTGGGCAAGGAACTACGGACCAGGACATCTCTGGGTCATAGCAGTGGTATGCAAGCTCTCTGGGCTGCTGTCATACAAAGTGGCCTTGGACGATGGTCAATGTCACATTGACCAACTGCGCTGGAGGTTTCCCAGCAACTCTTCCACTCCTAGCTCTGCTCTCGGGGGGGGAGGAGGACCACAATTACGATTATGGACCACGGTCTCTCCAACATCTCCAGGCTTCAGCTATTGCTCCAAACAAGGAGTCCACAGAAAGGGGGTTCACCATGGAGGCAGCTCCAGCCTCTGGCACTCAGGCCACTCCAGCTGCTGGTTTAGGGCTCAAGGGACAGTGCTCCCAAGAGGAGTCCATTGGGGACTTGGGGGAATTCCACCCACCACTGGACTTGGGGAATTCCACCCCCCCAAGGAACCCTGGCTTGGATTTAGCAGATCCAGCCAGTCAGCAGCTGGGTGGGTTCCCTGGATCTTTGGGGCAACAAAGTCCTGGTCTGCTTAGCCTGGCAGGCAAGCTGGCAGGCCAGGCACACACACCGGCCATGAGAAGATCAGGGCAGGCCAGAGGTCCTCCCAAATACTTACAAAACTATGTACGGTCCTTGTCAGTTCATGGACAGGCCTGGTAGTCTGGGTTAAGTAATGCAGCTTAAGGGGAGTGGGGAGCATGGCGATAGCAAGACTGTAGTGTTGTGTATATATAGATGCAATGTACGCAATGTAATGGAGTGTTGGAGTATTTAAAATAA
Organism: Crotalus tigris; assembly: GCF_016545835.1. Lineage (NCBI taxonomy): Eukaryota > Metazoa > Chordata > Lepidosauria > Squamata > Viperidae > Crotalus > Crotalus tigris. Next base: position 322,436 of record NW_024097656.1, read on the forward strand.
TAAGTGTGCCTTATTATTTTAGCCAAGGGGGAGGGGGTGTTATGTCCTGGGCTGGCAGGCACAGGCTGCAGCGATTGGCCCAGGCAGACCATGTGGATGCCCGGGACAAGAAAGGCTGCTTCCAGTCTTTGCAATGATTGGCCAGCAAGGTATTGTGCTGCCTGGGACAAGAAAGTCTGCTTCCAGCCTTTGCAATGATTGGCCAGCAAGGTATTGTGCAGGGGGACTATAAAAGGGGGCCGCACCTTTTTAAAACCTGTTCTGTTGGTGTGACAATAAAAGAGACTGTTGGAACTTGTTGCTTCATCGCAATGCCTCTTTTCCTGAAACAGAACAGAATGCTTTCTGAAGGCTAAGGAGCTCTGGGATATTGTGATTAATCCATCCCAGGGGCAATTAGCAGCTGCAGATCAATGGAGGCATGATAAGGCACTGGCTTACATCATCTTAAGTGTGGAAGATGAACAATCTTTAAATGTAGCTGATTTAAAAACTGCAAAAGAGGTTTGGTTGAAGTTGAGAAGTGTCCATGTGAGTGCTTCAGCATGCAATATAGTGCAATTATCGAGGCAATTATATAGAACCCAGCTGCTGCCACATGAGAGCATAGCAGAGCATTTGTTCCACATGCAGAAAATTTTGTTGAATTAGAACAGTGGGGAATGCAGATTCCTGAATCTCAGAAGGTGCTGTTAGTACTAAATAGTCTTGATCAGGGCTTTTCAACCTTTTCACAGATTGTACCACTTTTAGGACATGACAATATTTGAGTACCACCAGTGATTAGCAAGGTGGCAAAAACTTTATTAATTAAAAAGGGGGGATTTGGGGTTTTACTGATTAGATTTATTTGTCGTTATAGAAATGGCTAGTTTATAATATTATGGGAAAGTAAGAAGTTGAGGTTCAATGTTAATGCTTCCTTCTACTGCACAGAGGAAGTCGGAAATCAATGCCTTTTCTTTTTCCCTTCTCCACCTCACTTCCCCCCTTTTCTTCCCCACTGTGTCCTACTATTTGTTTTGTATTTTTATATTTTATTCTATAATCTAATAAAATGTTACAAACTGTAAAAAAAGGAAAAAAGTATGTGTTTTAATTTCTTCGGCAGCAGTTCCTTTGCTGAATCACTTTCCCTTTGCAATGACAAATGTATGATGAATTTATCCATATTTATTAATATGCACCACTATCAGCTGGCTGGTCGGCTATTCTTCCTCTCTCCCTCTCCTCTCCTTCCACAGTGTAGTAAAAATGCACATACATACAAACACACAGTCCCTTCACTGTATCCCTAAAGACACAGGAATCAAGGGCAAAGCAAGAAAGGCTCACAAAAGCCTCCCAGAATAAAGGAAAACTCTGTTTTTTTTCTTTAAGCTGCCTCAGGCATGTCACAATGTTGCAACCAGAGCCCCTAAATTAAGCCTGTTTACTTACAAAGAAAACTTGCTAAAAGCCATAGACAGACTCAAGATAAGGGGGTAAAACTAATTACATTTGTTTAAAGGGATTAAACCTATGGAAGCCAACATTTTGGACTCATTGCTAGCCTTTGTGAAACAAACTAAAATATTCCAATAACCAAAGCACACAAACCGAGCCTCTGAACTACAGAATGCTGTAAAAACTGTATAAAAATCCTTATGGTAACCCAATCAAGCTTCCAGCTGACCCAGAACTAAATAAACCAACCTGTTTTCCGACATGCTCGTCTCCGGCTTTTCATTTCATCAGCGCTGACTGCATTCTCCTGGCTGGAGAAAATGAACCAGGGGACCTTTTTTTCCAGCAACAGCTGCTGCTTCTTCCCTGTCTCTTTTTCTTCCATGCCTGCTGAACTCTTTCACAGCTTCTTCTCAATCCCTTTTCCTGACAAAACCACCTCCTTTTATATACTCTCCTCTCCTCCCCCTCCTTTTCTCTTCAGTTCACCTCCAGCTATGCAAGTGCCAATCAGCTGGAGCCCTGCAGTGCACCTGGGGCTTCTGCCAAGCCCTGACAGTCCTGCTGCTCCAGCTGCTTCTCCCCAAGCTTGTGTTGCTTCAGCTCATTCCCCTCCCCCACTACACTTGTCTAGGAGGGTTGTGTACCACCTGCCACATGCTAAAGTACCACCGGTGGTATGCACACCACTGGTTGAAAAGCCCTGGTCTTGATGAAACGTGGGCCATCGTTTCAGCTGTTTTTGAATGTAGACCAAAATAGGAATTAAGTATGGAAGGATTTAAAGCCTGTTTAATTTCTGAAGAACAGAAATGCCATTTTAGAAGCCATGAGGAGAAATTCCTGAGGTGGGGGTCCAAGGATCAGAAAGAGCAAAGCAGCAGACTGCCTATCTGCAGAGATCGGATTACATCTCAGCAAAGAATTCCCAAGAGGAAAGAACAGGAGAAAAAGAAATGTTTCATCTGTGGGGCTGAAACTCATTTAAAGAAAAACTGTTTACAAGGAAGAAAAATAGCAAATGTACAGGTTGCTGTTGCAAAAGTTAGCTATTGTAATAGTAGAGACAAATGGTTAATAGACTGTGGGGCTAGTCAAACAATTGTTAATAATTCTAAATTGTTTTCCAGATTGAATTCAACTGGAGGAGATGTAGTGGCCTTAACAAATGGCCAGAAGGCAAAAGTCATGGGGAAAGGCAGTGTGCTGATTCCATGTCTGGAGGAAAAGTTTAATAATGTATTATGTGTGCCTGAAATGGAGCATAATTTACTGAGTGTCTCCAGTCTTGACAAACAAGGGTTTGAGACCACATTTGTGGATGGGAGATGTCTCATAAAAAGAAATGGGAATGTATGTACACAGGGCGTAAAACAGGATAATCTTTATGTGTTGCAGGCACAAAAGATTCAATGTGCCCAAACATTTGGTAATGGGGCACAACATGATTCATGCATTCATCTCTTGCACAGAAAGCTTGGCCATGCCAGTTTCAGAGTGTTGCAAAGGGTGCCAGAGTTTGCAGAGGGATTAACCTTGAAACGGTGTAAGGCATACTTAGACTGTGCAGTATGTAAATCATCAAAACCCAAGGTGTTTCCTGTGAGCAAGAAGAGCACAAGGCAGACAACAAGGGTTCTAGAGCTGGTACATGCAGATTTAGTAGGACCAATGCAAGCCAGCTTGGGAGAAGCCAGGTATGCACTGATCATTGTAGATGATTTCAGCAGATTTGGTTTCTGCTATTTGCTGAAAAGCAAAACAGAGGTGCTGCAGAAGTTCAAGCAATGGATGAGCTTTGCAGAAAGAAGATATAGGCAACAGGTATGCCAGCTGCAAACTGACAGGGGTTCAGAATTCATGTCAACAAATTTTCAACAATGGTTGGGGCAGCTAGGAATAAGACATAGATATACATGGTGGGTCAATATTGGAAGAAGGATACTCTGCCTTCTTTAGAAGAATGGGTATTTAAGGTTTCTAATTTAGCAGAAATGGCTAAAATTTCTGCTTATTTAAAGGACCATTCACAAGAGAGATATTTTAATGTATGGAGAAGATGGATAGAATATGTTCAGAAGAAATATGGAACTACAAAGTTTCACTTATTCTATGAGTAATGATTTTGTTTATAAACTTATGATGTTAAAGTTTGAAGAGAGTTAAGGGTTTTTATGATTTTGTTCATTGTATAATTAGTAAACTTAAATAGATTATGTTTAATATGTTTGCATAATCCTGTATTTTGCTCTGGGAAGTCGGGGGGAGGGGGGTGGGGGGTGGATGGGTTGAAGTTTAAGTAGTTCAGATAAAGTAGAAATAGTCTTATTGTATATAATATTAATGTTTTAATTTTGAGAGAGGAACTGCTCGGGCATTTCCCCTGGATCGCATCAAGAGGGAGAAGAAGAAGGTGAGAAGTAAGTAGGAAGGTGGAGGTGAAGGAGGAGAGGGGGTGAGTGAAGAAAAAGAGGGAAAGAAGTAAGTTGGTTTGAGGTGGGATGCGGTTTGGGGGGAAATGGGCAGGCAAGACCGAATGTGGTGTGTATCAATTTGTTTTATTTTTTATCTGAAGTATTTGTAAGATTGTTATGTATTGTAAAATTGAAAATAAAAATTTTTACCAAAAAAAAAAGACATAGATATACAAATCCGTACACAGCAGCTGAGAATGGCATGGCTGAAAGACAGAATGGAGTCTTGCAAACCATGAAAGACTCACTGCTGGAGGATTCTGGTCTGAGCAAGTCGTATTGGGGCAAAGCCATGTTGACTGCAAACTATTTGGTCAATAGGCTGTGGAGTTCCTCTATAAATGATATTCCATATACTGTGTTATATGGAGAAAACCATCTCTAGCACATTTAAGGGTGTTTGGAAGCAATGCATGGGTGCATATTCTAGAGGCAATCAGGAGAAAAGAGCAACAAAAAACTAGAAAGCTCAGGTTTATGGACTTTAGCCTGGCTTTAGCAATGGAAACAAAAGAATAGTAATTTTAAGATCTGCTAGCTTTGCAGAGCAGAATTGGGGCAGAATTGATGCCAATTCTGGAAATGATCCACTTAGTGACAGTGACTCACTTAGTAACGGTGACTCACTTAGTGACAGTGTCAGCATTCAGGGAGGAGAAGCTGATAATAGACAAGAAAAGGAGTCAGAAGAAGATGGTGTCTCTGATGTGAAGCAGGAAAGGATTGACAATCAAGAGTAGTCAATGCCACTGTCAGAATCCAATTATATTTCATCTCTAGTTATCAACTATAGAAAACCCCATTTCTGCCTTCCATGGATTCTGCCATACGGTGAAGGGAAGGGGGTGAACAAAGAAGCTTTATGGCCCTCACTTCCTTCAGTACCCTTCAAAGAGACTGAATATGGATATCGCCAAAAGGACTAACCATAAGAATGGGGCTATTACCTTTCATGTAGTTCTCTCTGAAGTCTCCACCCAGCTGGCAGTAAGGAAAAGGGGGTGGGAGTGTAATGCCTGAGACTGTCGCTGGAAGAAGGGGGTGATTGGGTGGGGCTACTGGAGAACCCCTTAAAACCTTGAATGGGAGAGCTTGGACCCCAAGTCCTGTCTGGAATGCCTGCAACCATTTTCTCTTAATAAAGGATGCCTGTTGGAAGAATTATTCCAAGAGTTCTGTCTTCTTAAGATGCAAAGTGGGGTGGGTCCTTACATTAGACAGGACTTGCAAAATTAATCCACCTGGAAGGGAGACCCTTGCCGGGGGATATTGCAAAAAATTATCATGTCAGACAATGGAGCAAGAAAGGGGGAAAACTCCCTGGAAAGAGAGCCGCTGCCCCGACTGGAACCTTGCTGGATTTTGGGATCCGAGAGGTCAGATTCCTCAGGAGAAGAAGTGGTGGAGACAAGGAACCACAAGCCTCTCTGGTCAATGGGCATTGGAAAGAAAAGCGAGTGGGGAAAGGAATCAAGAAAGGTTACTCTGAGACGGGGGGTCAAGCAACCAGAATGGAAGCAGGAGATGGAGAAATCCCTGCACACAAGTGAAGAGGAAGAAAGCTGGGCACCGTACTCAGACTGTATCCTAGAGAAAGCTATTGACCTGATGAAGAGAACTCTCAGCTCCCTAGGAGAGGAGAATCCTGAGCCCTATAGCCGCCCCAGCTCCTGGAGCTGCAAAGGGAGAGACACCGAGGGGGACGTGGAACCTGCAACCCTGGGGAGATCTGCTGATCCAGTAGTCCCCACCCTCTACCAGACCACAGATGGCGATCTGGACGGAAGACACTACCACCAACAACGGAGGCACCGATCCATTCCAAGATGTCCGCCGTTGGAGGTGAAATTCAAAGGGGAGCCAACACGCTTGGGGTTTTTCCTAACCCAAGTCCTCAGCTACATGGAGGAATACGGGCAGGATATCCCCAGTGACAAAGCCCACATCCGGATCGTGCAATCTGCCCTGGACGGACCAGCTGCAGATTGGGTGGTGAACTTGCACGACACCAATGCCCCAGAACTCAACGGCTTCAATCGTTTCATGTCCTCTCTGAGAAGACGATTTGAAGACCCCCTGGCTGATTGCAAAGCCCGCAAAAGGATAAAAACAATGAGGCAAGGCAAACGCCTGGTGGCTGAATATACACAAGAATTCCGGGTCATTGCCAGCAAACTGAACTGGCCAGAAGACATCCTCCTTAGCCATTTCAAAGATGGACTAAATTATGACCTATATGATGCTTGCCTGCCCCGAGGGGACCCACACCAACTTGAGGAATAGTACGTCTTGGCAGAGGAAGCAGAGATCAACATATTGAAGAGACACCACTGAGGAAAACAATGGAGCCGTTCCCCGCCTGAGTTGACACACGAACCAGTGAAACCATTGGCTACAGCCAAGAAGCAAATGGGATGTTTCAAGAGTGGAAGAGAAGGGGATCAAGCTGTAGAATGCCACTCCAAAGCCCCCCAGCACAACCCAGACAGATCCCCAATCAGCAAATCCGGAAAGTCTTCAGCTAAGCCAAAAGAAACTGCCATGAGAATGATGGAAATTGCGGAACCCCCCACCTCTGCTCATCGGGGGAAAGAACTCCAGCCTAAACTGCAGGGCTGGTGGATGCCTCAGATGACAGCTCGGAGGGTGAACCCCTGGTAAGTGGACACATCGCACCCATCCTCAAGACAGTGACTATATTAATTCCCTCCATGCCCAAAGCTGTGAAGGTGAAAGCCTTAATAGACTCTGGCTGCACCCGCTGCTTCATTAGCCCGACACTAGTGGGGAATCTGGGCATTCCGTCGAGGAGACTGGAACAACCAATCTCATTTGGCCAGTTAGATGGATCCATAGCAGGAGGGGTGCCAGCTACCCTAGCCACTCTACCAATACACCTCTCCCTGGGCAAACATGAGGAGGACATAACGTTTGTGGTGACCCTAGGCATGGAATGCCCAATGATACTAGGGATGGAATGGTTAAAAAAATGGAACCCCTGGGTAAATTGGAGGATGACAGAAATCAAATTCCCAAAGGGGGACCCTATGGATTTAAAATCCCAAGGGGGGCTACCAGAACCAAGAATAGAAAAAGCATCCATGGGAGAGGAAAAGGGACTAACAGAAATACCAGAGGAATACAGAGACCTTGCTGAAGTTTTCAGTGAGGAGAGGGTGGATGAGCTCCCCCCCCACTGGCCCACAGACTGTGCCATTGAATTCAAGCCTGGGGCAAAATTCCCGAAGCCCAGATTATACTCCATGAGGCCAAAGGAGAAGGAGGAAATGGAAAGATTCATAAAAAAAACCCTATAGAGAGGGTTCATTGAGCCCATTGGCTGCCCCGGTCCTCTTTAGAGAGAAGAAGGATGGCTCTTTACGCTTATGCATGGATTATAGGGCCCTGAATACAATCAGTGAAAGCAACCTATACTCTCTGCCCCTCATGAAAGACATGCTGTCACACCTCTCGAAAGGGAAAATTTTTTCTAAACTAGACCTAAGGGAAGCTTACTATTATGTGAGAATTAAGGAAGGGGATGAATGGAAGACTGCATTTAACTGCCCCATGGGGTGCTATCAATTCAAAGTCTTTCCATTTGGATTACAAGGGGGCCCTGCAGTCTTTATGGAATTAATCAATGACGTTCTAAGGGAGCACCTGTTCAAGGGGGTCCTTGTTTACTTGGACGACATTCTTATCTTCACCGAAACAAAAGAGGAACATGTCAACCTTGTCAGAGCCGTTTTAAAGAAACTGCGTGCTGCCCACTTATATGCCAAACTCTCAAAATGCGAATTCCACCAGGAAGGATAGACTACCTAGGTTATCGCATATCTCCCCAGGGCATTGAAATGGACCCAGAGAAGGTCAGAGCAGTATTAGATTGGGCACCACCCCGCACAAGAAAGCTCCTGGGCTTTGAAAACTTTTACCGCCAATTCATCCCCTCATTTGCCCAGATAGCCTTGCCCCTCACTAACTTACTAAAAATGAAGGGAGCATCCTCAGTAAAACCTAACCAGCCACTAACATGGACAATGGAGTGCCAAGCAGCATTTAAGAGACTAAAGAGACTTTTTTCTGCCGAACCAGTACTATTGCACCCAGACATGATAAGCCCTTCATAATACAGGCAAATGCAAGTGATGTGACAGTGGGGGCTGTTCTATTACAAGAAAACGATGTTGGAGTATTGCAACTCTGTGCATATACATCCAAGAAACTCATGGAAACAGAACAGTGCTGGCCCGTATGGGAGAAGGAGGCATACGGGATACATTGGGCATTACTCACATGGCAACAATTCCTGGAAGGCAACAAAATCCCCTTCCAGGTGTGGACTGATCACAAAAATTTGGAAGCCCTGAAAACGTCCAGGAAACTCAATCCCAAACAAGCCCGCTGGTCCCAGCATTTTCACCAGTTCCAATTTAAGCTCAAACATTTACCAGGGAGAAAGAACTTCCTGGCATCTCGCATGCCTCAATATAACAGCACACGAACCACAGACTCTAAACCAATAATGGCAGAGTCACAACTGGCAGCACCAGTAACCACAAGAACCCAAGCCAAATTCAAACCACAACTGGACAGCCAATCTGGAATTGAATTCAGAAAAAGTTTGAAAACAGATGGATGGTTCCAGAAAAACAAAAGTTGTGCACAATGAGAGACGGGTTGCCTTGGGTAGGGGAAAAGTTATATATACCAACAACCCAAAGAGTCACTTTCATGAAGCTTTGCCATGACACAAAATCAGCAGGGCATTTTGGATTTGTAAAAACTTTACACTTAATTAAACGGCAATTTTGGTGGCCATTAATAAAAAAGGACATAGAAAGTTATGTAGCCAACTGCCCAAAATTTGCTACTGCAAAGAGGTTGCAAGGGAAATCGCCAGGACTATTACAACCAGTGGCAAATCCCTCAGCCCCCTGGAGGGAAATAGCCATGGATTTTATAGTGGAATTGCCAGAAAGCAATGGGAATACTGTTGTCTGGATTGTCACGGACTTTTTTTCCAAACAGGTGCACTTTATCCCTTGCCAAAAGATTCCCACCGCAAAAGCCTTAGCGAAATTTTTCATCCAGCACATTTACAGATTGCATGGGGCACCCCAACGCATCATGTCTGATAGGGGAGTGCAATTTACGTCTGCATTTTGGAAGGAATTTCTATCCCTTTTAGGAACCACTCAGGGACTGACATCCAGCCACCACCCTCAGGGGAATGGGGGGGCTGAAAAAATGAACTCGGTACTTGAGCAATATTTGAGATGTTTTTTGAATTTCCAGCAAAATGATTGCATGGACTTACTCCCTTTTGCAGAAGTTGCCTACAATAATGCAGTCCACTCCAGCACAGGTTACACTCCTTTTCAAATAGCCAATGGTCAAAGTTTCAACCCCATGCCAGAATTAACCCCAAACGAACCAACGATCCCATCACTGAAAGAATGGATGGAACAATTACAAGACACCTGGCCAATAGTTAGAAAAGAACTAGATGAAGCTAGGCAGGCATACAAAGCACAAGCCGATAAAAAAAGGGTTGAGCCTACACCATTCATTATAGGAGAAATGGTGTACTTATCTACAAATGGAACAAGGGGATTCCACCTGACAGGTATTCTGTTGGGAAAGTAAAGGTGTGTAATGTGTGGTATGAGCTAAGAAACTGTCAGGAAGTATTAGCACTACCTAAAGTGAAACAAGTGAAGTGGAAAGAGGCCATGGACAAATAAATGAAATCCATGGATGAACATAAAGTGTTCATCTCTATGACTTTGCCACAAGGTTACAAAGCTGTAGGATGTAAATGAAGTCCAATATAAGGCAAGATTAGTGCCACAGGGATTTTCGCATAAGAAAAATGTGCACTATGATGAGATATTTGCACCAATGGTAAAAAGTGAAACTATAAGGTTGGCACTAGCGTTGGCAATGGCACATGAGCATAAAAATTGGCACTTTGATATAACCACAGCATTCCTCAATGAGAGTTGGAGGAAGAAATTTACATGGTTCAAGCACCAGGGTATGAAAGTAAAAAGCCTGGCACTGTGTATAAACTGAACAAGGCCATTTATGGGCTGAAGCAATCAGCCAGAAACTGGAACATCTGTTTAGATGTGGCATTGAAGGGTCTTGGGTTCAAGAGTTGTAAGGCTGATGGTTACATATATACTGCAAGGTTCCATGATGGGGATTGCCAATTATTAGCATTTGTGGATGATCTTTGCTTCATTGCAAAGGATCTGGCACAGGTGAAGGAATTTGCTACTCAGCTGGAGAAAAAGTTTGATTTGAGAGTCTGGGTGAAATACAAAACTATCTTGGTGTAGAGGTACAAAAAATGAGAAAGATGGCTACGTTCTCAGTCAAAGAAGGAAAATTGAACAACTGTTGGAGGGATACAACATGTAGGATTGTAATTCTGCTCCAACACCTATGAGCATAGATTTTCACAACACTTTGGGTGAAGACAAAAGTGAAGCCTATGATCAGGGGATATATCAGTCAGCAATAGGAAGCCTGTTATATCTGTCACAGTGGTCCAGACCAGACATAGCTTGTGCAGTAAGCACCATAAGTTGCTTTATTGCCACACCAACACAGTTGCATTGGATGGGTGTGAAGAGAATTCTCAGCTATTTGAAGGGAACTATGAATTTGGGCTTTCAAATGCAGGTCTCTGAAGAATTAAAACTAAAATGTTATGTTGACAGTGATTATGCCAATGATATACAAACCAGAAAGTCCAATTCTGGGTTTGTGTATTATTTGGAGGGACTTTGATTGGATGGAAGTCCAGAAAACAAAGAACTGTAGCTAGTTCTACTATGGAGACAGAATTTATTGTTCTGCCTGAATTTTGTTCAGAGGTAACCTGGTACGTACAGCTGTTAAAGGATTTAAGTGTAGATGTTAAAGAAGCTTTTAAAAGTATTTGAAGATAATGCTGCTTGCATTAAAATAGCAATAGGTGATGGAGTGAAAAGTAGAAGCAAGCATGTGGACATTAAGTATTGTAATGTCAGGTTTGTACTGACATTATAAACCTGAGACATTGTTGTTAAGAATCCTTGAAAAAAATGTTAGTAAAGAGGATATGTATTTATTTATTCATGTGGTTACAGAGGCAAGGATATTATTCGCTCAAAACTGGAAATCTACAGCTGTACCTAGTGGGGAAATTTTAATTCAGAAGATTATGTATTGTGCAGAATTAGACAGGTTAACTAAAAGATTAAAAAATCAGAATGAAACAGTTTTTTACCAAATATGGAATAAATTCTATAGATGGTGGGAAGAAAAAACAAAAATAGGGAAGTTATTATAATGAGATAAGTTAAGACTGAAATTAGAAGGATGTTATTGTAAAGAGTTTTATCTGTAATTAATGTCAATATGAACGGAGACGTTTGTCAAATGCTGATTTACCACATTCAATGTTTTTAATTATTTTTCTTTTTTTTCTTTCTTTTCTTTTTTGTTATTCAATAAAACTCTTTTTTTTTAAAAAAAAAAGTATTGTAATGTCAGAGAAGCCATCAGAAATAAACTAATTCACTTGCTTCATTGTTCTTCAGAAGACAAGCTGGCAGATATAATGACCAAGCCATTGGGTGGAGTACACCATGGGAAGAGTATTAAATTATTTGGTTTTATGTCTATTCCAGTCGTAAAGGGAGGAGTGTCAGTGTGTAAGAATTTATGAATTGGAATAGCCATAGCAACAAACCAGCCAATGAGAACTGTTTTTGATTAAGACACAGTATTGGCTGTGTGAGGCATGTGATCCAGCCTAGTTCTGAGCATATCTCAGTCTTCTCTGTGTTGTTTTTCTCTGATCTCCAAGTTAAGAGTTGTTGATATTTCCCAGAGTTGAATGAAACTGTATGTATCATGTTTATATATATTTCATAGATAAGGTTTTTTTAAACTATGCCTCCTATGCTCATTTTGAATGTGTGCTTATTTTGGGGGCTTATTTTTCTGCTGGAAAGCTGTAAAATTCTAACAATTCACTTTGAGAGCAGGCAACTAAATTTCATTTTTAATGTGTGCCATTGTGACCACGTAAAAATGACAATAAAGGTTATCTTATCTATCTTATCTAAATCATCAGGACCAGATGGACTACACCCCAAGGTTCTGAAGGACCTGGCAGATGTGATCTCAGAACCACTGAACTATATCTTTCAAAGACCCTCGAGCACTGGGGAACTCCCAGAGGACTGGAAAAGAGCTGATGTAGTTTCCATATACAAAAAAGGAAAAAAAATGGATCCAGGAAACTACAGATCTATCAGCCTGACCTCAATATCTTGGAACATCTTGGAAAAGATAATCAAGCAACGAATCAGTCAACATCTAGAGGCAAACAAAGTCATTACCAAAAGCCAACATGGGTTTGTCAAAAACAGATCATGCCAGACAAATCTTATTGCATTCTTTGACCAGGTGACAAAATTAGTGGACCAGAGGAATGCTGCTGATATAATTTACTTGGACTTCAGTAAGGCATTTGATAAAGTGCGTCAGACAGCAACACCACCAGATGGATTCATAGCTGGCTGACTGGCCATACTCAGCATGTGGTCCTCAATGGAACTGCATCTACATGGAGGGAAATATGTAGTGGGGTGCTCCAGGGCTCTGTCCAGGGCCCAGTGCTCTTCAACATCTTCATCAATGATTTGGATGAGGGGGTAGATGGGGAACTCATTTGCAGATGACACCAAGCTGGCAGTAATAGCCAACACTCCAGAAGATAGGCTTAAGATATAGAAGGATCTTGACAGACTTGAACATCGGGCGCTATCTAACAAAATGAAATTCAGTGGTGAAAAAAGTAAAGTTCTACATTTAGGTAAGAAAAACCAAATGCACAGGTATAGTATACTGTAGGTGGTATCTTGCTCAATAGTAGCAACTGTGAGAGGGACCTCGGAGTCCTAGTGGACAATCAGTTAAATATGAGCCAGCAGTGTGCTGCAGCTGCCAAAAAAGCCAACACAGTTCTAGGCTGCATTAACAGGGATAGAATCAAGATCACATGAAGTATTAATACCACTTTACAATGCCTTGATAAGATCACATTTGGAATACTGTATCCAGTTTTGATCACCATGATGTAAAAAAGATGTTGAGACTCTAGAAAGAGTACAGAGAAGAGCAAGAAGGCTAAAACATATAAGGAACAGTTGGTGGAATTGGGTATGTCTAGTTTAATGAAGAGAAGGATGAGTGGTGACATGATAGCAGTGTTCCAATATCTCAGGGGTAGCGACAAAGAAGTCCAGCTATTCTCCAAAGCACCTGAAGGCAGGACAAGAAGCAACAGATGGAAACTAACCAAAGAGAGAAGCAACTTAGAACTAAGGAGAAATTTTCTGACAGTTAGAACAATTAATCAGTGGAACAACCTGCATCCAGAAGCTGTGAATGCTCCAACACTGGAAGTTTTTACAAAGAGACTGGACAGCCATTTTTCTGAAATGGTATAGGGTTTCCTGCCTGAGCAAGGGGTTGGACTAGATGACCTCCAAGATCCCTTCCAACTTTTTTTATTATTATGTTGTGTCAAGATTTTTTCTAAAGCTATAGTAATGAACTGCAGTCTTCCTGAAATTAAATTTGTCTTTCTTCTGTGGTAGAGGACATGATCCAATGGAAGGAACCATATCTTCTCTTCCAAAGTTTGGGCAGATAAAAAGAAGTCCAGCTGGACTACAGAAGGCGAAAGCACTATTCCCCATAATAGGGTAGAAAAGGAAGCAAAAGAAAATGAGATCAAAAGAAATTTAAAAAGGGGAAAAAACAATTCCAGAACTTATTATTTTACGATTAGCTATGGAGGCCACTCAAGCTATAGAAAAATCATTTCTCCTCTGTGGAACAATTATATCATAAACATTGCTTACATAACTTTCTTGGAATTATATTTCTGAACAATGCTTCAAATGAAACGCTTGGCCTGCCACTTGCCCTATTGTTATATTGCATAGAACTTATTTCGCTGAAGTGGAAAACCCCACATTATTTTGTGAAAATAGAACATTGCCTAGAAGGTATTTTTATGGATTATGTTCTTTGTATTTTCTTCAAGTAGTTAGTTTGATTAGTCATTTTTACAATTGTTCTGCAAAAGCATTATAACTAGGTATACCAGCTTTATCTTTTGATTCCCAATTCATCACCATGATAGGGAGAGAGAAGGATGTTCAAAAACAATGAACATACCCATAATCTAATGAAGCATGTTTAAATCCTATTGAATTCAACTGAGAATGGAGGATGAATTTTTTTATTTATCATTTTAATCTCTATGCAAACTGAAATGCAATTGCACACTGAAATCAGCACTTTTCAGAATTTTGTAAGATGGGGTGGGGTGTTTTCCACACATAAAATAGATATTAGGATGAATTAAGAAGCATATTAAGCAAACAATGCATTTTTTTTTCAAAGATGGTTTCATTATTTTGCTGAATTTGCAAATTGATATGGAAACTTTGGAGTGAGGGTGGAGACAAAGTTATGACTGAAAAATTAAAAATCTAAGGGAACTAGCACAGATATATATTTACAGGGCTTTTTTTTTGTCATAGAACGCCCAGAACAGAGTTCCAGCATTTTTTTTGGATGAAACCTTGTAGGGTAGGCAAGGCGGGTTGTATGATGTGTGTGAGTTCTGGCACCTTTTTTTTTTTTTTACAAAAAAAGCACTGTATATTTATAATTAAAAATAATCACATGGCGTAATATCTCTTAAATTAAAAGGTGAATCATTTTAGCTCAGTTGCCTAGGTTCAGTACCAGCATAATGGGCTATAGTAATAACTATGAGGAGCAGTAGGGAGAGCTACAACCAAAACAACAGTCAGATAAAAGACATTTGAAATTGAGGCAGAAAAGGAATTTGAGAAAGTGTTTCAGATCAAGCCTCTCTACTTCTCTTGAGGAAGGAGGGAGGCATAGTCAAACTTCCAAGATTCTGTTACTTTATAATAATATACCGTAAATGCCAGCGTATAAGGCGACTTCCGCGAGTGCTGAAATCAGCGCCAAAGACGGGGGTCGTCTTATACACCGAGTCGTCTTATACGCCGGAAATACTGGTAGTTTCCAGCGTATAAGATGATGTTCTAGGAATGCAGCCCGGCTATAAAGACAGGGGTCGTCTTATATGCCGGGTCACCTTGTACGCCGGCATTTACAGTAATTAACATTCATAACTTTGGCTTCATAGTCTGATCTACTGCAAAGAGCTAACAGCTGGCAATGACAGATTAGAAAAAGGTTTTAAGAATCATAGTGGACAGCTCAAAGGGAATGTTTTTTTTTCACTTTATGAAAGCAGAAAAATTGAATATTCAGCATAATTCATAGAACTCAAATGAAAGAAGCTAAACACAATGTGAAAACCTTGCATCGGTTTCTAGGCACTACTTCAACCCTTCCATGATGCCAGCTGTAAATTAATGAAGCACAAAATAAAATACAAAAACTGCCAGCCATATCATAATCAGAGAATTCAGATTTTATGAGCAAGGAAAAAACAAATGATTCTCCTTTGGGGAATATGAACCAGCTGGGACCAAAACAGTTTGAGCAATCAATGCAAAATTCTTTGTGGAGCAATGGAAAGGATGACCAGGATGAGAGAGGACCTTCTTCCAAAGTTGTTTCCTTTTTCACTTTCTTTTCTCCCCTTAAAACAATGTGGCTCTAAGTGGGACTGACCAATGACAAACACAGCTTGGATCTGTAGGGCTTTGGATATCTTCCGCAAATCCAATGGATTGTAGTTTGGCAAGGCTCATTTTAGTAATATCTTTGTGTTACATAAATCTATTCTGGAGCCACATTTGGCATACTGTTTTTAGATCTGACTGCTAGCTCTTAGAAATAAATGGATATATTTGTTTGCTCACAGAGAAAGAAACTTAAATTTCATCACATTTTTCTAATGTTATACATAGTGTCAATAATATCAGTTTATAATATCTTCTCAAACCAAAACATATCTCAAATGTATTTGCAATCAAAGTTCCCTCACTCGATCCATGTCCTGTTTTTTTCTTTTTTTAATTTTAATTTCCCATCAATATTCAAAATAACTTTATCAATTATCATTTTTCTCATAGTTAATTACATTTGGGTAACTAAAAGTTTCCCTTATACCAACCCTCTTAATATTTTCATATTTCCCATCTTATAGAAAATTATGTTATCCTAGTTACAAATCACATCCTTCTAATTTATAATGGTTCTTTTATTTCTAATAATTGTCTATTTTTTTAGTCATATTCAAACATCTATTAGATAGTATAATACCTCATCTAATTAGTCAGGACTTCTAGTTTCTTCAGTCTTATTCTAGCTTTCTTCCTTTGCAAGTCAGTGCATTTAGATCTCTGTTTCTATATATATTGTTTGGAAGAAAAAAGACAATTTAATTAAAGTGTTTTTATAAAAACATTTAATCCATTTATATTCGTTAAACAGCCTCCATTTTCTTTCTCCTTCAATTTCTCTTTTAATTTCTTGTTCCCCAGTTTTCAGCATTTCTCCTAACAGCTCTGTCATCCATTTTATCAATTCTTCTTCCTTGTCCTCAAGTATGTTCCGAAGTCTTGAAAAGTAAAATGTCTTTCCCATTTCCGGTGTTATATCTGGGTCTTCCAAATTTTTATTTATCTGTACCTGTCTGTTGGTTTCTTCTTTTGAATCTTCCATCTTTGTATCAGTTTCCTCTATTTTTTCTTCTGTTTTCTGAGTTGCTACTTCATTCTTTGTAGTCATTTTCTGAACATTTTCTGCTTATAAGTTTAAGTTGGAAAGTTGTTCATTTATGTTATTTAAATTATTTTTAGTCTCATCATGATTTAAAACAATTGTCTCTTGAATTGATTTCAACATGGAGAGGATTTCTTTCTGAAGTTCATTTACATTTTCTTGTTAATTATCCATGTTTCTTCCAAAGAGAAATAGTCCAGAAATAACTGTTTCTTAATATTTCTTGATAATTCTTGAAACTAAGAGTCAGTCAATATTTGTAATCCAGGCCAGTCAATTCAAAATGATTTATTGTCTCTTTCATACAGATAAAACAGCCCAAGGATTTTTGTTTTGCCCCTTTTCCCAGCAAAACTCATTGGACCCTATCCAACAAAATGAGTGGAGAAAAGCACAGTTTTATATCTAGGCAGGAAAAACCAAAGGTACAAATATAAATTGGGTGAGACCTGGCTTAAAAACAACAACTGTGAGGGGGATCTTGGAGTCCTAGTGGATGATCACTTGACTATGAGCCAGCAATGTGCAGCAGCAACCCAAAAAGCTAATACAATCATAAAATCAAGATCACGCGAAGTATTCGTACCGCTTTATAAAAGCCTAGTAAGACCACACCTGGAATACTGCAGACAATTTTGGTCACCATATCACAAAAAAGATGTTGAGAGTTTGGAAAAAAATTCAGAGAAGAGCAACTAAGATGATCAAAGGCCTGGAGACTAAAACACACAAAGAATGGCTATGGGACTCAGGTTTGGCTAGTCTAAACAAAAGAAGAAATAGGAGAGATGTGATAGCAGTGTTCCAGTATTTGAGGGGCTGCCACAAGGCAGAGGGGGTCAGGTTGTTCACCAGAGCACCAGAGGGAAGGACAAGAAACAATGGTTGGAAACTGATCAAAGAGAGAAGCAACCTGGAATTAAGGAGAAACTTCCTGACAGTGAGGATAATCAACCAGTAGAACAGCTTATACCCAGAAATTTGTAAAAAGAGACTAGACATTCACCTGTCTGAGATGGTATAGGTTCTCCTGCTTGAGCAGAGTGCTGGACTAGAAGACCTCCAAAATCCCTTCCAGCTCTATTCTGTTCTGTTCTGTTCTAAATAATCATGATCAGAGATTAGATAATAAATCTTATTGAAATGTGATCTGGAAATGTTTAGCCTTAAAAAGGGGAGGCTAGGGGAATATATAATAACATTCTTCAATTATATGATAGAATGCTACCCAGAAAAAACTGAGTACTTGTTTTCTGTCTTTCTAGAAAAGAGGATTTGAACAATGCATTTAATTTAAAGGTAGGTAGCAATTAGGGGAACCAAATGGCTCAGAACAGTGGCAGGGTCCTCCTTACTTGAATGGTAGATTATCCTCAAATGCTCCAGACAATTGATTCCTCTGGAGAGACCACTAGACAACAATATCTGGAGGGTTTTGAGTCCTGGGAGATAAGGAAATAGCCATCCTATTATAAGTGCACTTAGGCCCTAAAAAGACATCGAGTTTGCATACTTTCTTTTCTAATCACATTCAGAAATCACTTGTTAACTATTTTTCAGCTATTAGAGAATTTTGGATTGACAAGTCTGAAAAGACTGGTTGAGTCTGCCTTCAAACCTAATAATAATAGTAATAATGTTTCCTCTGTCAACAATACTGAATAACTCAGGATATGGCTATCAAACATCAAAAACATCTAAAGACTATCCCATCTCCTTTACATGGATGATCTGAAGCTGTATGGAAAAACATCATCTGAAATAGAATCGCTGCTCAACACTGTCCGTATATATAGCCAAGATAATGTTATGGTGTTTGGCTTGGACAAATGTGCCACACTTACTATCAAACAAGGAAAAGTAGTGAAAACTGAAGGAATCAAGATGCCCCCCAAAAATAACATTAAGAGTCTGGATGAGGAAGATTACTACAAATACTTGAGTATCCTTCAAGCTGACAACATCAAGCACACTGAAGTCAAGAAAAAGATTAGAGGTGAATACATCAATACAGTGAAGAAGATCTTAAAGTCCAAACTCAATGGAGGAAATACCATAATGGCAATCAACACCTGGGCAATTCCAGTCATTAGGAACACAGCTGGAATAGTGGACTAGACTCAAGCAGAACTAAAAGCAATGGATAGGAAGAACAGAAAAATAATGACAATGAATCATGCCCTTCATCCATGCAGTGACATTGACAGACTTTATCTACCAAGGCAAATAGGTGGGCATGGAATGCTACAAGTACATCAGATGGTTGAAGAAGAAAAAATGGCTTTGGAAGAATATCTGAAGAACAATGATGAAGATGCACTGAAATTAATATATCAGGAAGGCTTACTAACTACTGGAGAGACCAAACTGGCCTACAAGGAAGACCAAATGAAGAACAGAATAGAGGCATGGGAAGACAAAGCACTACATGGCCAATACATTAAAAAAATAGCTGGGAAAGCAGATAATAACAAGACCTGTCAATGGCTAAGAGCAGAAAAATTGAAGAAAGAGACCGAGGGACTAATTCTGGCTGCACAAGACCAAGCCTTAAGGACAAATGCATACAAAGTCAAAATTGAGAAGACAGCACCAGACAGTAAGTGCCGCCTATGCAAAGAAGCTGAAGAAACAGTGGACCACTTGGTAAGCTGTTGCAAGAAGATTGCACAGACTGACTACAAGCAGCGGCATGACAAAGTAGCAACAACGGTGCATTGGAAGATCTGCAAAAAATATCATTTGCCTGTAAGCAAAAACTGGTGGGATCATAAAATAGAGAAAGTCCTAGAAAATGATAAAATTAAACTGCTCTGGGACTTCAGAATTCAAACAGACAAGCACCTGCAACATAACACCCCAGACATAACAATTGTCGATAAGAAAGACAAAAAAGTCTGGATAGTGGACGTGGCAGTGCCTGGAGATAGCAGAATAGAAGAGAAAGAACTGGAGAAAATAACAAAATACAAAGACCTACAAATAGAAATAGAAAGACTGTGGCAAAAGCAAGCAAGGGTAGTACCAATAGTCATAGGCTCCTTGGTGCAATCCCAAAACAACTGGAGCACCACTTGAACACCATTGGCATTGACAAATTCGCTATTAGTCAATTGCAAAAGACAGCCTTATTAGGAACTGCTTCCATCCTGCGACGATATCTGTAATACCATCAAACATCCACATCTGCCTATCCCAGGTCCTGGGTAAGGACTCGATAGGTAGACAAAATGGCAAATCCAGTCTGAACATCTGGCTGACTGTGCGATGATCGATAATAATAATAATAATCCCCCAGTGAGGCACTACCTTGACATGGGGCTTGTGTACTCTGAGGAAGATGAGAGGCATGCCAGAAGTTCAACCATACTGGACTGGTCTCATCAGAGGAGTCAGACAAAGAGTGTCTCTCCCATAAAAAATATGGTGAGACGTAAATTGCAGAATGCCATACTGGCTCGGATGTCACCCGGGTTAACAAGGTCCACACTAGATATTGGAGTTCCTGGATATCTGGTGAAAAATGGGTTACAGGACTCAGGACTGTTGGCTGAGCAACCAGGGCCAGCAGCTGCAGAACTACTGGAAGAAAAGGTGTTTACCCGTTGCAGATACACAGTAATTGAAAACAAAGAAATAATGATCTGTTACTACAGATCAAGTCCAACAAGAAGAGGATATCTAAAACGAATGCACCAGTTCTGGAAAGAACAACATCCAGAATCAGAAATAACAGAACAGAGACTAGCAGATCAACGCCGATTTATAATACAAAATAAAGTATTCACAGAAACAGAATTGGATGAACTGCAAAGGTTCAAAGAAATCAAAGCATTACCAGAAGTAATTCAAAATGTAGAGGCAAACCAGGGGGAGTTGGCAGTGAAGGAATCCAGCAGAGATATACAACTGTTCTCATTTGGAAACCAGGCACCTCTTCCTCAGGAAGAACAAAACCCTCTAACTAAAGAAATAAAAGAATTGAAACAAAGAATAACTAACCATCTAGAACAGCACAAAAACAACAGAATAAGGCTTCCTGCATTGAAGCTTGTTCCAAAGAAACAGCTAGCACAAGCATTAAAAGATGCAAATACTGTAATATCAAGTATAAACACCAATTCACTGCAAGAAACAAACCAAGTAATGCACAGCACAGCTGCAGTTATAACTGAATACCTGGGATGCAAAATCAACAAAGAAGAAAAACAAACAAACAGTGCACCACAAAAATGGAAGGTTAGACTAGAAAATAAGATCAGCAAGTTAAGATCACATGCAAGCAAGCTAGAACAGATGAAAGAAAAGAAGCTGAAGAACAAGAAGACCAAAGAATACCTAATTAAGTAATACCACTTAGACAAGGAAGATCAAGGAAGCACTGGAAATAATAAAGCAACAAATAACAGCTATAGCCAGGAAAATCAGTAGATATGAAGCTCGAATTGCAAACTATAGGCACAACCTCCAATTTCAATCCAATCAGAAACGTTTCTACCAATCCATCAATGGAGAAACTGCAAGGAATCAGTCAGTACCTGACAAGGAAGAAACAGTGCAGTTCTGGAAGCAGATATGGGATAACCCAAAGAAATACAACAAGGATGCGGCTTGGTTAAAAGAGGTGGATGCAAATAAAACAGAAGTTGAAATGAAAGAACTAGTAATAACACAAAAATGGTAGAAAAAAGAGCAAAGAAAATCAAAAATTGGTCAGCACCAGGTGAAGATGAACTGCATGGGTTTTGGTTGAAACATCTAACGGTTATACACCCACTCATTTCCAAGCAGTTCAACAATATACTACAAGGAGGAGAAATTGAAAAGTGGCTAACAACTGGGAAAACCTACCTAATAATGAAAAATCCAGCAAAAGGGGCAACACCAGGTAACTACAGGCCATTACCTGCTTACCAACAACTTTCAAATTACTAACTGGTGTGGTAGCTGATGCAGTACAACAGCATCTAGTTGAAAACAATCTCTTTCCACCTGAGCAGAAAGGAAACCGCCCCAATAGCAGAGGAACAAAAGATCAACTCCTAATAGACAAAATGATCTTGGAAAACTGCAAGAGAAGGAAGACCAACCTGAATGTGCATGGATTGACTACAAAAAGGCATTTGACTCTCTGCCACATGACTGGATAATCAAGTGCCTAGAAATAACAGGAGTCAGTAGAAACATCAGAAAATTTGTGCAAAGATCGATGGCACAATGGAAGACACAGTTGCAGATCAATGGTGAGAGACTGGGAGAGGTTAATATCAAGAGAGGAATATTTCAAGGAGATTCATTGTCACCATTACTATTTGTTATTGCACTGTTTCCTCTGTCAACAATACTGAATAACTCAGGACATGGCTATCAAACATCAAAAACATCTACCAGACTATCCCATCTCCTTTACATGGATGATCTGAAGCTGTATGGAAAAACATCATCTGAAATAGAATCGCTGCTCAACACTGTCCGTATATATAGCCAAGATATTGTTATGGAGTTTGGCTTGGACAAATGTGCCACACTTACTATCAAACAAGGAAAAGTAGTGAAAACTGAAGGAATCAAGATGCCCCACGAAAATAACATTAAGAGTCTGGATGAGGAAGATTACTACAAATACTTGGGTATCCTTCAAGCTGACAACATCAAGCACACTGAAGTCAAGAAAAAGATTAGAGGTGAATACATCAATACAGTGAAGAAGATCTTAAAGTCCAAACTCAATGGAGGAAATACCATAATGGCAATCAATACCTAGGCAATTCCAGTCATTAGGTACACAGCTGGAATAGTGGACTGGACTCAAGCAGAACTAAAAGCAATGGATAGGAAAACCAGAAAAATAATGACAATGAACCATGCTCTTCATTCATGCAGTGACATTGACAGACTTTATCTACCAAGGCAAATAGGTGGGCGTGGAATGCTACAAGTACATCAGATGGTTGAAGAATAAAAAATGGCTTTGGAAGAATATCTGAAGAACAATGATGAAGATGCACTGAAATTAGTATATCAGGAAGGCTTACTAACTACTGGAGAGACCAAACTGGCCTACAAGAAAGACCAAATGAAGAACAGAATAGAGGCATGGGAAGACAAAGCACTACATGGCCAATACATGAAAAAAATAGCTGGGAAAGCAGATAATAACAAGACCTGGCAATGGCTAAGAGCAGGAAAATTGAAGAAAGAGACCGAGGGACTAATTCTGGCTGCACAAGACCAAGCCTTAAGGACAAATGCATATAAAGTCAAAATTGAGAAGACAGCAACAGACAGTAAGTGCCGCCTATGCAAAGAAGCTGAAGAAACAGTGGACCACCTGGTAAGCTGCTGCAAGAAGATTGCACAGACTGACTACAAGCAGCGGCATGACAAAGTAGCAACAATGGTGCATTGGAAGATCTGCAAAAAATATCATTTGCCTGTAAGCAAAAACTGGTGGGATCATAAAATAGAGAAAGTCATAGAAAATGATAAAATTAAACTGCTCTGGGACTTCAGAATTCAAACAGACAAGCACCTGCAACATAACACCCCAGACATAACAATTGTCGATAAGAAAGACAAAAAAGTCTGGATAGTGGACGTGGCAGTGCCTGAAGACAGCAGAGTAGACGAGAAAGAACTGGAGAAGATAACAAAATACAACGACCTACAAATAGAAATAGAAAGACTGTGGCAAAAGCAAGCAAGGGTAGTACCAATAGTAATAGGCTCCTTGGGTGCAATCCCAAAACAACTGGAGCACCACTTGAACACCATTGGCATTGACAAATTCGCTATTAGTCAATTGCAAAAGGCGGCCTTATAGGAACTGCTTCCATCCTGCGACGATATCTGTAATACCATCAAACATCCACATCTGCCTATCCCAGGTCCTGGGTAAGGACTCGATAGGTAGACAAAATGCCAAATCCAGTCTGAACATCTGGCTGACTGTGCGATGATCGATAATAATAGTAATAATTACCAGCTTAAGAAAATAAAAAATTGAAATAAATAGCAAAAAACTAATTAAGACTTTGATTTTAGAAAGTTATAAATAGATTAAGGATCTAGATAAATTTGAAATAAGATTGTGGAATTAATTATAAAGAATCCTCCCTGTGGGACTTCCAAGGATTTGCTTTAATTTTTTTCTAAGTCATTATAGAGATAAGCAATTTAAAAAATTGTACACTAGAGGGAACTAAATATTTTAATTAAAGGAGAAGAATGCACAGACTGATTAAAACTACAGAATGATGCAAATTATCATAACACTGGAAATACTGAAACACATTTTTGGAAAATGGAATCAGAGGTCAATATCAACAATGTAAATAGTAATATTTGCTTCGAGGGATAGATTGTGTCCAAAAGATGTTATGTAAGAAATGGCAAAAGAGGAACAGGTTTTATCTTGATACTGAAAGTAGGTCTAGAAGCAACAGGTTACAAAAAAGGATGTTTTATTGGACATACAAAAGAAATTGTTTTATTAAAAATCAAATAAAAATCAGAATTACAAATAATAAACCAAGAACGTGAATAATTCTTTTATATTGGATTTAAACCTTGGCTAAATCTTGTGAAAATTGGCAAAAAGAAAATGTAAAGAAATCAATTTCTACAATATTACTTTAATATCATAAGTATTAAGATTATTAGAAGTAAAAAGAAGGTATATAAAGTTAATTTATTTGATCAAGGTTAAAATAGATATGTTGATATTTCTGGCAACCCTTAATGGACTTTTGATGACACCAGGACTGAAATGATGATGTTTTAGAAATGAGTTCTAAAATAAATATATGTATAATTAAACTCTGTACATTTATGTGTTGGTGGATGGAATATTGTCTAGGTCTAAATTATTTTAAGGAGTTTTTTAACAAATTTATTATAAGTAATAATTTGCAAATACTAATGCACACAGAGAGAAAGCCTTTACTAACATTTGTGTGTGTGTGGGGGGGTAAACTAGGTAAGTGACTCATTCAATTCATTTTTAAGAATGTTTTATAAAGGAACATTTCAGAACTACTTTTAAATAAATTGCCTTACAATATTGTTAACTTTTTTTATCAATCAATGAATTAATAAAATAAGTTAAGCCTTAGGAGCATCTTGTTTTGTGGACTTTCAATGTTAAAATTAAGTGTCTATGTGGCCTTACTATCAATGCATTTTCATGTTGAATGGGTTATCACAAGCCATACTGTGAGTGCTTAATAAATGTAAACTACTTGATAAGAAAGTTAACATTCAAAACCATTTTATTTTGCACAAAGTGTTTATACTGTTGTCTGAAAACTTTTAAACACTTCCTGAATAATCCATACTTAACAAAGGAACACTTAGAACCTCATGTGAGTAGTTAATTCATGTGACTGATTTAAAGAATAATGAATCAAGAGCAACTGTACTCATTTGAAATGTTAATTTATTCAAATGCACACACATTTTGCTTTGCTTAGAGCACTCATCCATTCCAATTAAATGGTGAATGAACTTGAAAAAACAGTTTACCCATATTTAAATCCCATATTTACCCACAAATCATAACAAAATATAAAAATAGTACATAGAACATAACAAATTGTTCCATATGTTACAATTCTCAATTATTCCAACACTGAGATGTTTTCACAATCTACTGTGGTAATTGTCATCAGTTTCCTGTCTATTCTAATCACGAAGGAGATGACAATAGGAAGTTCCTGGAGCTGTAGTGTTCCAATACAGGTATGTCCTTGCAAAGCTCTGTTTGAAACACTACAACTCCTAGAATATCCTGCTTGAAGAACCTTTTTTTTTAAAGTTGATACCTGCTTCAGGAAAAAAAATTGGGCAATTACAAAGGGTTAACAGAAATACAGAAAGGCTCTTTTGGAAAATCACATTTGAGAATTCAGGCATAGAAGAAAAATACAAAGTTCATACAGAAAAGGATCTTCCTGTCATGTTTAGTGAATTTATAAATACAAGTTATCAGTTATTGCTTGAGGCTTTTAATTCATTCACTGAGATTAAATGATTGAAATCTGAGTTGTCTGGATGTCACAAAAAAGATGTTCCATAGACAGACAGGTTGTGGCTGTCTATTAAATTCTAGACAAATGAATTGGTTGGCAATGAAATCAGATTTTTGTATGCAAATAAACATTGACTAATATTTCCAGATTAATCAGTGGAAAAATATTTCCTACTCTGAAAAAAAAAGATTAATGCTACCAAGCTTATAATTTCCTTTTCTTTCACATTGTCATATAAGTGATAAAGTCTAATTTTTCTTTATAAAACAAGATGAATATTATCAAGTGAAACCAAATGTACAAATTCAGAAAAATGAGATCAAGAAGTACAAGACCAAAAATTAGCCAAGATTAATCATACAAAAATACAGGAACAATCATTGTTTATCAAATCAAAAAGCTTATTTCATTCAGCATTCTTTTGCCATAGAAACTACCAGGTGCTAGTTTGGCTAGCCAGATGCCAACCAAAAGCCCCCAAGCAGGATGTTCTCATGCTCTCTGGAACTAGCAATGATTGTCTTATGCTTATGAAAAAGGTAAAGGTTCCCCCTATCCAGTCATGTCTAATTCTAGGGGGCGGTGCTCATCTCTGTCTCATAGCCAAAGAAGACAGAGCTGTCTGAAGATACTTCCCTGGACATGTGGCCAGCATGAGTATAAGCCAAAGGCTCATGGAATTCTGTTACCTTCCCACTGGAATGGTATCTATTTATGTATTTTCATTTGCATGCTTACAAGCTGCTAGATTGGCAGAAGCTAGAGCAAGAATGGGAGTTCACCCCATCATGCGGCGCTTGGGTCTTGAATCTGGACTGTCAACTTTCTAGCTGACAAGCTCAGCATCTGTAACTGCTTAGCCATCATGCCCATTGCTTATGATAGTAAAGGTAAAAATAGCCATTAAATCTGGTAATTTTATCCTTCATTCATTTGTAGCCACTGCAATATCATCATATTGGTCAATGCTGCTTTTCAAAGAAACATTTTCTTTTACCTATCATAAATTTTATAATTTGGGCTTCTTTAAATGAGCTTAAGTTCTAATACTTTCTAATACTTGGAGAAAAGAAAAAAAAAGAATCCTTACTCTCTCCAACAGAAGCATTTTAAAAAATATCTATTATAAATTTTTCTAGACCTTAAAGTCTTTTGGTTTCATAATGTAGTTCTTAAGATGTATTGACTAGAGCAGGGGTAGGCAACCTTGGCTCTTTTATGATTCGTAGTCTTTAACTCCCAGAATTTCTGAGCCAGCCACACTGGCTCAGAAATTCTGGGAGTTGAAGTCTATGAGTCATAAAAGAGCCAAGGTTGCCTACCCCTGGACTAGAGGGATAGACGCTCTTCCCAATATTATATTATAGATAGTCCTCAGCTTATGTTGCTAAGTGAGTAATTTGTTAAGTGAGTTTTGCACATTTTACAACCTTTCTTGCCACAGCTATTAAGTGAATCACTGTAGTTAGTAACATAATTGTTAAGTGAATCTGTTTGACTTGGCTTGTCAGAATGTCACAAAAGGTGATAACATGACCCTGGCATACTACAATTGTCATAAATATGATCAGTTGCCAAGATCTGAATTTTGATCATGTGACCAGAAGATGCTGTAATGGTTGTATATGTGAAAAATGTACATAACTCACTTTTTTCAGTGCCATTGTAACTTTGAAACTAAACAAACTATTATAAGTTGAGGACTGCCTATATACTGTTTGTCTCTTAAGCAGCCAAAATGCTTTACTCACACAACTTTCGCTGCAGAATCCTATTCTGTTTTGGTAACAATGACAGAGAGTGATGCTAACAATACAATTTTAATATGAGATAATTAAGGACATCAATTGATGAATTGTCCTGGACTTGTTTGCCTTCTTACCAAATGTTTCCAGTTGGTGGGAAGAATATTTGTCAAATACTGATATTGGATGGAGCTGAAAAGAAAATAAGCTTGGTCTAAGTCCTCATTTCACAGGTTTACCAATCTTTTTGGTTTCTATGGACAAAATAGAGGACTTGGATGACCAATAGGAGCTGGGCAAATCCTGACTGTGTCATCAACAATATCCACAATGAACAACATAGATATCTCCTTAATTTGCTTAGTTATAAAAGCAAGACATGGGGGCACAATCAGACTTGCAAGATTATGTTACTATAACCAATCTCAATAAAAATTGTGTTTAGTCTTCCACACAGTTTATAACAGAATAACAGAGTTGAAAAGGACCTTGGAGGTCTTCTGGTCCAACCCCCTGCTCAAGCAGAACACCCTATACCATTTCAGGCAAATTGTTGTCCAATCTTAAAAACTTCCAGTATTGGAGCACCTACAACTTCTGGAGGCAAGTCATTCCACTGGTTAATTGTTCTCCTTAGTTTTAGATTGCTTCTTTCCTTGATTAGTTTCCATTAGTGTTTCTTGTCTTTCCTTTTGGTGCTTTGGAGAATAGGTTGACTCCCTCTTCTTTGTGGCAGCCCCTCAAATATTGGAACATTGCTATCATGTCACCCCAGTCCTTCTTTTCACTTTCACTAGACTAGACAAACCCAATTCCTGCAACTGTTCTTCATATGTTTTAGCTTCCAGCTCCCTAATCATCTGTGTTGTTCTTTCCAGGGTCTCTCTATTTTTTTTTTCATAATATGGATGCAGTATTCTAAGTGTGGTCTTACTAAGATTTTATAAAGCAATACTAATACTTCACGTGATCTTAATTCTATCTTGATTCTATTTATTTATTACTTGCTCTGATCTGCCTCCTATGGCTGATGGTGGGGGAGGGGGAATGACTAAAGCCAGTGTAATGTATGTAATTATTAATATAGTTAATAATGCATCTTTCTACTGCAATAAGCACAAGGATAGAGAAAGCTCGAAAAGCATTCTTCAAAATGAAAAAGGTCTTCTGCAGTCACGACATAAGCCTAAGACTGAAAATCAGGCTTGTCAGATGCTATATTTTTTCTATCCTGCTCTATGGAGTAGAGAGTTGGTCTCTGACAGAAGGCCACCTGAAGAGACTAGAAGCATTTGAAATGTGTATTTACAGGCGGCTGTTACGTATAAGCTGGGCTGACAAGATCAGAAATGAGGAGGTGATAAGCCACCTGGGAAAGCCAAGGGAAATCATCAAAACAATAAAAAATAAAAATTAGAAAATTAGAATATTTCGGCATCCATAAAAATATGGCATACTCCATTTAATCCTCCAGGGAAATATTGAAGGCAAACAAAGTGCAGGCAGAAGAAGAACATCATGGCTTCAAAATCTAAGGGACTGGTTTGGACAAAACTCAGCAGCACTTTTTCATGTGGCTGCTGATAAAAACAGGATCACCAACATGATCGTCAACGTCCGATAATGGATATGGCACAAGAAGAAGAAGAAGACTGAAATAAGCAGGAAGTGAGATGAGTCTATAGTCTTCCAAATGTGGTCAAAATAGAATTTCACTAAAGCATTATACTGGCAAATTTATTTTTCATTCCTTTCCTGATGATTCCTAGTATTGAATCTACTTATTTTACAAAGCTGTAAACTCCTGCTGTTAATGTATGATGGCAAGAAATTTGAAAAGAAGAAATTGGGGAAGTGTATGGAGAAGTAAAAGAGCAACAAAAGGAAGTCAATTTCTAAAACAAAGTGGTGTCTGCAATTAGAGCAAATGTACAAAATATAGAATAACAGAGTTAGAAGGAAGCTTGTAGATGTAATCACCTCAGACTTTTTACTTAAAGGCCTTATCAAGTTCAATACATTTACAGATAGATTGATTTTCAGAAAATAGCTGTAGATAGAAGTATTTTTCAATACTTCATTATTTAATATCTTGACTATTGATTTTCAGTGTGCTTAATGTATTTAGATACAAATGAAATTGTTCAAGGGTCAAATTATTTCTTATTTAAGCCAAATAATACCAATTATTCAGTACAGTAAGAGGAATATTAATTTACATTAAAATCACAGAAGAGGGAGCAAAAGAAGCAATACAGAAATTAAAACTGAATAGACTTCCAGTTTGCCAACACGGCTGCCATGGACGTCTGGAATGCGAGCTTTGTCTTCCGCGTCCAGTTTTGCTTCGCTGGGGGACCCTGGAATGGATCAAAAGTTGCCCTGTAGGGGCGACCAACAAGCAGGGGATCCCCGCTGGATCGTGGGAAGGTGGTAGACCTTCCGCTCGATCTGGGGTAGCCCTCCAAACTGGCGAATGAAAGACCAGCCATAGCAATATAGCTCATCACTAGGCTGCAGACAGCCGAAGTCACATTTACCACCAGGCAACTATAAAACAGCACGGATAAGACTGGGTGAGATCTACCTCTCTTGAATTCTAAGTATCTTTTTTATCTGCAAAAGCTGCTTAAAGTACTTTCTCCCCTGTGGAGAGGGAATGGAGATTTTACCCCTCCCTCTAGAAATAGCGGCGACTGTTCAGGGGAGTTTAAAACATTGCAAGAATAACTTGATCCTAATTGGAATTATATTTTTTAAAGTTTGTGGACTAAAAGATTTTCTATTCTTATTGAAGATTTGGGTTTTTACTTATAAAAAAGAAGCAAAACTGAAAAGACTATAAAAACTTTGGACATAAAAGAAAACTTTAAATGGTAGGGACGACATCTTGTGGCTAAACCTGATATTACAACTTGTTATTGCTTAAAAGAGACTTGGCCAGCAGCCCAGACATTGGATAAGACTTATGTAACCTTGAGATATTAGCTGTGAGAAGCCCAACTGTGTTCCATACTCAGTGATAAACTTTGTTTTTGCATTCTCTGATTGTAAAGCTTTTAACCTAATATACTACTAAGAGAATATGGATGAAGATCAGGAACAGATTCTCTTTACGTTGAAAGCAATTCATTAAACTATTCTTACAGCTACTGATGAAATAAGAGGCTACAGAAAAGAACAAGATGTCAGCCCAGATATACAAACTCAAACTTTGATTACAACTAAAAAAATCAACTACACAGAATATAACAGAAAAAGTGGAACAATTAAATATTATGACAGAGGATTCAATTGATCAACAAATACAGTCAATGGAAAATCCAGAAAAGGGACTG
This sequence comes from Crotalus tigris, assembly GCF_016545835.1. Taxonomy (NCBI): domain Eukaryota; kingdom Metazoa; phylum Chordata; class Lepidosauria; order Squamata; family Viperidae; genus Crotalus; species Crotalus tigris. Next base: position 353,281 of record NW_024097656.1, read on the forward strand.
ACAATATGGAAAAGGGAAAAGACTTTCTACATAATCAGAAGAAACCTGAGGATCAAGAAGAAGAACAGAAGAGGAGATGAACAGTTCAGAACAACTACGTCAAAATGGAAAAATAGACAATTTGTTAGTCCTCTCAAAAAAATGGCGAACGGATGGTTTTTTCTATGTCAAATAATATACACAACAACACAGGGAGATTTATTTGATGACTCAAAAGCACAGACCTGGAAGACAATTTGGCAAAGAAAGAAAGCTAGAATAAGACTGAAAAAAATTGGGGTTTTGACTTACTAGTGAGAATTAAAGTAGAATATACTCAAATAGACAAGATGTGTACTTTGAATATTAGATATTGTTATGAGTTGAGATAAAGAAAACTTTGGTCATTTAAAACTTGGAAGTACAAATATTAACAGTTAAATTTGAACATTGATTTGTTTATAAAGGTTAAATGTAAAGGTAATTAAGATATATATAAGCTAAAATTTATCGATGAATGTAATAAATATGTTCTTATTCAGTAGTAATAATAAAAATTACTAGCTTAAATATGAGATAGTAGATATTAAGAGAAAAAGAGAGGAAGTATTAAATGCTGAAATAAGAGAAACTTTGGTTACTATATTTAAGATATTTGGAAATTACCAGAAAATAAGAATATTATATTATATTATATTATATTATATTATATTATATTATATTATATTATATTATATTATATTATATTAATTTATTATATTATATTTATTATATTATATTATATTATTTTTTTATTAAAAATTTTTATAAATTTTTACAAAAAGACAAAAAAAACAATACAATACAATACAAAAACAAAGCAAAACAAAGCAAAACAAAACAAAACAACCCTTCCCCAACCCTCCCCAAAAACCCCACTCCCTCCCCCCCCGGAGCTTCCCAGAGCAGAATATAGGTTTAATTTAAAAAAATTAAAAAAATTATATGAAAAAAAAGAATATAACACTAAAATATATGTGTATATATAAAAATAAAAGTTATAAAAAAGCTAGATGATATTTTTTATATCCAATTTAAATTGTATAAACTTTATCCATTTATCCCAAACAGCAAGAAATTTCTCTTTTAAGAAAGCCGAAATCTTTGCCATTTCCGCCAAATAAGACACTTTAAGAAACCATTCCTGCAAAGTAGGCAAAGATTCCTTCTTCCAATATTGTCCTACTAACAGCCTTGCGGCTGTGATCAAGTTCAACATCAATATAACCTCCTTTGTATCACAATCAGTAACTATACCTAATAAAAATAATTGTGGAGTGGACTTCCGGTGGTTAAAGCGGTGGAGATGGCGGCTACTTTGTAGCCGTCCTCCTGAGACGGTGTCAGATCCGCGGAGCACAGCGTTCATCAGCTGGCCCGCGGCTCGCAATCCCCTTCCCGGGCGAAGGGAAGGGGTAGAGATCGCATGAATAGAGGTAGAACCTCTTAACCCTCCCTGGATTTTTATTTTAGGGGGGTAGAAAGAGTGCTCCCTCGGAGTTCATTGCCTTCTCCGCCTCTCAGCTGTCTTTGTTTCTTCGGAAACAAAGCGAAACGCCGCTACCATCTCCGTATTTAAAGTAACCGTGAGTAATCTTAAACCGGACAGAACTGTTTAAAGGATTTTATTTATAGTTTAGTTTTATTTTATTTTTTTTTAGTTTATTTAGTTTATTTAGCATGTGTTGATTTTTTCTTATTTTTTGAGCTTTCTCTTTTTTTTTTCCGGGCGGAAAAGTGAGAGTGAAAGTAAAATGGCGTTTTGAAAGTTTTTTTTTCTTTTGAAAGACGGACTGGCTAAACTGTTGTTTAATATTGCTTTCTTTTTTAAGTTTTTCTTTATCTTTTGGGAGCCTTTAAATTGATTCCATTTTATCCTATTTTACCTTATTTTTAACTTTTGGACTATTTATTTTTTATTGGTATTTTTACGAAGAAAGAAAGATAAATTGAAATGGCTTCAAAACGACAACCAGCTACTACAGCTCCTAAGGTAACTTCTTCTCCTGCCACCTCTACTGTGCAACAACAACTTAAAATAATACCCTCAGTGCAGCAACCTAAAACTACTCCACCCTCACCTCCCCTATCTGGCACATCAGCACAAGACATTAAAGAAATAATGGTAAGTGCTGTGTCACAGTTTAGGGAGGAAATGAAGCAACTTTTGGAACAGAATAAATCTGAAAGCAAGGAAGAAATGAAGAAAGAGATGAAGGAGCTTTTAGAACAGAATAATACTATATTGAGGGATGATATACTTCTAGCTTTATCTGGAGTGGCCTCAGTGGTTGTGAAGCTGGACTCTAGAGTGGAGGAAATTGAAGAAACAGTAGAACTTTTGGACTATAAATTCCAAGATATGGAGAAAAAAGTGGAAACTTCACAAGATGATATTCTTATGTTCCAGTATAGACAGATGGAATATGCTTTGAGAATAAGGGGCCTGAAAGAAGATAAAACTCAAGATCTGATGGAAATGGTGATTAATGATTTGGCTGTTATTTTGAATATAGACAAAGATGAGTTACGTGGGGAAGTGGAAAGAATTTATAGAGTTAATTCTTGGATTGCAAAACAGAGGAATCTGCCTAGAGATGTGGTGATATATTTTGCTAAGAAGTCCTTGCGAAATCAGATTCTGCAAATTTTTTACAATAAAAGATTCCAGATTGCTGCTCAAGATATTATTATTTTAAAGGAAATTCCACCTAAAATTTTAAGAAGCAGAAAAGACTTTTCTTTTCTAGCAAATGAACTTAAAGCAAGACAAATGCCATTTAGATGGGAGATTCCGATGGGCATTGTTTTGAGCCATGCGGGGACACGTTATAGACTTAACACAGTTGCTAAAGCTAAGGAATTTTATAAAACGGTCCTGGGTGCAGGCTCACCTTTGCCCATGATGCACAAAGTTCTGAGTGATAAAGAGATGGAACAGAAATCTGAAGATACAGGTGCGATGACTGCTGGACAGGTGGTATGGATGTCTCAAGTAGAGGTTAAAGAACAGAGAATGACCCGTGCAGCACACAAACGTAAAGAAAAAGAACAACAGAAAAAAGAAAAAGAAATCAAAGAATCTACTCAGCAAATTGTTTCAGTGCCGGTGGGAGGAGCAAGACCCAAAAGCTCTGCAACATATTCTTCAGTAGCAGAATTTGAGGGGATCTTCTCCAGGCTTAAGGCCAAGGGAGATGGCAAAGCTCCTGACCTGGAATGTTAATGGATTAAATATTCCTCAAAAGAGAAAAAAAATCTACCATTATTTGAAACAACACAACAATGATGTTATCTGTTTGCAAGAAACTCATATTACATCTAAAGACCAAAAATACTTAAACAATCCTCGTTTGGGATCTCATTTTGTATCTCCCGCCCCTGGGAAAAAAGGGGGTGTGGTAATTTATGTTAAACAGAACTTATCTGCTACCCTGTTAGAATCAGATCCTCATGGAAGATATGTTATGCTTGAACTTGGTTTATATGGCAAGAAAATTCTTATTGTGGGGTTGTATGCACCAAACCAGCAACAGGAGCAATTCTATAGGTTGCTACATCAGAAAATAACTTTGTTGGATTATAGATCTGTGATTTTAATGGGAGACTGGAATGGTGTCTTAGACATACAAAAGGACAAAAAAGGCTCTTCTACCTTTTTTAAACAGGCTAAACTACCTAAAGCCTTTTTTGACATGAAAGAAGATTGGGAATTGAGGGACTATTGGCGTGAACGCAACCTAGAAGAAAGGGATTTTACCTTCTTCTCAGATAGACACCAATCTTTTTCAAGAATTGATTTCTTTTTGATTACAACAGACTTATACAACAGGGTGAAGAATGTAAAAATTTTTCCTAGGACATTGTCTGACCATAGTCCAGTATGGATGGAACTGTTTGCTGAGAAAGAAGACAGGAGATCCTGGAGGGTGAATGAGAATTTATTCAAACAAGAAAAAAATGTTCACAAATTAAAGGAATGTTTAAAGGAATATTTTGCTTTAAATATGAATAAGGGAACATCAATGTCAATGGTGTGGGATGCAAGTAAAGCTTTTATGCGTGGTATTTTGATAAAAATGAATAATCTGCATAGACAGAAACAGACTCAGAAACGTAAAGATTTAGAAGAGGAGATTAAATTAAAAGAGAAACTTTTAATTTCAAATCCTTTAGATGAAAAGGTGAAAGGAGCTTTAAAACTGTTTAAAACACAATTTAATATGTTGATGGCTGATCAAGCCGCAACCAATTTATTATTTATGAAACAAAATACATTTTGTAATGCTAATAAACCAGGGAGATGGTTGGCTTATCAGTTAAGAAAGAAACAGAAACAGAGGAATATAGATAAAATAAATTATAATGGTAAATTGGTTTATCAGAAAGAATTGATTAAGAAATCCTTTTTAGAATACTATCAAAAATTATACAAGAGTGCCAATATTCAAACTACAGATATAAACAATTATTTAGGTAAAGTTAACTTTCCTAAATTAACAGAAGATCAGGAAAAAGAGATTAATGGCTTAATTACTAAAGAAGAAATTGTTACAGCTATTAAACAATTGAAATTGGGCAAAGCGCCGGGTACGGATGGGTTGACATCTATCTATTACAAAACTTTAGTAGAAGAGATGACTCAACCATTGTGTGAATTGTTTAATAACTTATTACAGGGTTTAGAGATCCCTCCATCTTGGCGTAATGCATTTATATCATTGATTCCAAAAGATAATCAAGATCTTACATTGCCTAAAAATTACAGGCCTATATCTCTTTTAAACGTGGATTATAAAATCTTTGCAAAAATTTTAGCTAATAGGTTTATGGGGATTTTGCAGCAGTTTATACATAAGGATCAATCGGGTTTTATAACTGGAAGGTATATGAAAAATAATGTTAGACAAATTATTAACTTATTAGAGTATCTAGAAAAGAATAACCAAGTCTCTGCAGGCCTGATATTTTTGGATGCTGAAAAAGCCTTTGACCAAGTGAATTGGCAGTTTATGTTATGTTTAATTAAGGAGATGAATTTTGGACAAAATATATTACAAGTATTATCTAATATATATCAAAAACAGACTGCTCAACTTATTGTAAATGGGGGTTTGTCAGAGGCTTTTGTAATAGAAAAAGGAACAAGACAGGGATGCCCGTTATCTCCGTTATTGTTTGTTTTAACATTGGAAATTTTGTTGATTAAAATTCGGGAGTCTCAAGAAATAAAAGGAATAGAAATTAATAAAAAAGAATATAAATTAAGAGCCTTCGCAGATGACTTGGTTGTTACTTTGTCTCAACCTACCTGTTCGGTGGTAAAATTATTACAATTGATTCAACAATATGGATGTGTTTCTGGTTTTAAAATTAATAATAATAAGACCAAAATATTAGCTAAAAATATGACTAATGGTGATAAACAGGTTTTAGTTAACTTAACAGATTTTGAAATTGTTGATAAGGTAAAATATTTGGGGGTCACATTATCTGCTTCTAATGCAAAACTGTATAAAAATAATTATGAAAAGCTGTGGATGGAGGTACAGAAGGATTTAAAAAACTGGAACAATCTACAGTTATCCCTTATGGGTAGAATTGCAGTTATCAAAATGAATGTCCTGCCAAAGTTTATTTTTTTGTTTCAAATGTTACCTATTTTAAAGAATGAACGTAATTTAGATGAATGGCAAAAAGGTATTAATAAATTTGTTTGGGCAGGGAAAAAACCAAGGGTGAAACTTAAAATAATGCAAGATTTTCGTGAGAGAGGCGGACTCAAGGTACCAAATATGAAATTGTATTATGATGCTGTAGTATTAACATTGATCAGCGACTGGGTGAATTTAACAAATATAGAAATACTTCATTTGGAAGGTTGGGACTTACTTTTTGGATGGCATGCCTATTTAATATTTAATAAAAAAGTGGATTGGGTTTTCAAGTCTCATATTATAAGAATCTCTTTGCTTAGAGTGTGGAGAAAGTATTATAAAAGTGACTTCAAAATACCATTATGGGCTATACCTCGGCATGCCATAGAAGGCATAAGGAAAGGGGTTAATATGGATATGGTCTCTTATGCACAGTTACTTAGATGGGATGGCCAAGATTGGCAGTTAAAATCTTTGGAAGAATTAACGCATGAAAATTTAACTTATTCATGGTTCCAATACAGACAAATAGTGGACAGATGGAAGATGGATTGTAAAATGGGCTGGCTTAGAGAAGATGAAGCTCTTTTAAAACAAGTAAGAGATCAAAGGCCAACCCATATTAAGAGAGTTTATGGGGTTTTAGTGGAATTGGACTCAGAACCTGAATTAGTTAAAGATTGTATGATTAAATGGGCACAGAATATTGGTGAAACGATTTCAATGGATACCTGGGAACTTATTTGGATAAGAAATGTTAAATTCACACAAGCGCAAAATTTAAGAGAGAATTTTTATAAGATGTTTTATAGATGGCACCTTGATCCAAAGAAAATGTCCATTATGTACCCTAATCTGCAGCCGAAATGCTGGAGATGTGGACATTTGGATGCTACTTATTATCATACTTGGTGGACGTGTAAGCATATAAAAGCTTTTTGGATTAAGATATGGTGGAATATCCAAAGAATTTTTAAACGGAGGGTAAAATTTACTCCGCAATTATTTTTACTAGGTATTGTTACTGATTGTGATGCTAAGGAGGTTATATTGATGTTAAATTTGATTACAGCCGCTAGGCTGTTAATAGGGCAATATTGGAAGAAGGAATCCTTGCCTACTTTGCAAGAGTGGTTTCACAAAGTTTCGTATCTGGCAGAAATGGAAAAGATTTCGGCTTTTTTAAAGGAGCAATCTCAAGAGAAATTCTTTGCAGTATGGGAAAAATGGATAAATTTCATACAATATAATTTGGATATGGAAAAATATCATTTAGCTTTTTTATAACTTGTAATGATTGTTTTTTCCTTCTTTCTTTCTTCCTTTTTTCTTTACGTATTATTACTTATATATTTTTTATATATATATATGTTCTATTTTTCGTCTACTTTTTTCTTTTTTCTCTCTCTCTCTCTTTTCTTTTTCCTTTTTTTTCTCTCTTTCTTAGTATATATTATTCATTTTAAAGCTTATGTTATGCATATTATTATTATACATATTATTATATATATTATTATTATGATCTTTATTATTTTTATTAATTATCTTATAAATTGTAAACGTTATTTTTTAAAATTTGTTAAATAATCCTATATTCAGTTCTGGGAAGTCGGGGGGGGAGGGTGGGGTGGTTTGAGAGGGGGGGGGATGTTTATTTGTAAAATTTTTGAAAAATTTCAATAAAAAAAAATAATAATTGTGGAGTAAATTTTACCCTCCTTCTAAAAATTCTCTGAATATTCCACCATATCTTAATCCAAAAAGCTTTTATATTTCTGCACGACCACCAGATTTGGTAAAGTAAGATCTTGATCCTCTTTTGGGATCAAGGATATAAAAGCACTACGCCATGAAGGAGGAATCTCTGAGCCCTGTAAAATATTATTAAAAAGATCACCTAATGGTTGAATCACCTCTTCCATTAGAGCTTTGTAATAAACAGATGTCAACCCATCCGTGCCCGGTGCTTTCCCTGGTTTCAATTGTTTGATTGCTATCGCAATTTCCTCATTAGTAATTAAACCATTAATTTCATGTTTCTGGTCCTCTGTCAGTTTGGGAAAGTTGGCCTCACTTAAATATTTATTTATATCTAAAATTTGCACATTAGTAGATTTATATAATTTTTGATAGTAATCTAAAAAAGATTTCTTAATCAATTCCTTCTGATACACTAGTTTACCCTTATAGTTTATTTTATCTATTATTCTCTGTCTCTGTTTCTTTCTTAATTGGTAAGCCAACCATCTCCCTGGTTTATTAGCATTACAAAATGTATTTTGTTTCATAAACAATAAATTGGTTGCGGATTGATCCACCATCAACATGTTAAATTGTGTTCTTAGCAACTTTATAGATTCTTTAATCCTTTCATCTGAAGGATTTAAAATCAAAAACTTTTCTTTTAGTTTGATCCAATTCTTTACGTTTCTGAGTCTGCTTTTGCCTATGAAAGTTATTCATTTTTATCAAAATCCCACGCATAAATGCTTTACCTGTATCCCATACCATTGACATTGAAGTCCCCTTATACATATTCAAAGCAAAATAATCCTTTAAACACTCCTTTAACTTTTGAACATTCTTTTCTTGTCTAAATAACTTCTCATTCACCCACCAGGATCTTCTCTCCTCTTTTTCTTGAGTCAGCTCCATCCAAACTGGACTATGATCCGTCAGCGATCTAGGAAAAATCTTTACATTCTTTACTCTTTTATATAAATCTGTTGTAATCAAAAAGAAATCAATTCTTGAAAAGGATTGGTGTCTATCTGAAAAGAAGGTAAAGTCTCTCTTCTCTTGATTACATTCCCGCCAATAGTCCCTTAGTTCCCAGTCCTCTTTCATGTCAAAAAAGGCTTTAGGTAGTTTTGCCTGTTTAAAAAGAGGAGAAGAGCCTTTCTTGTCCCTTTGTATATCTAGGACAACATTCCAATCACCCATTAATATCACGGATCTATAATCCAGCAAAGTTATTTTTTGATGTAACAATCTATAAAATTGTTCCTGTTACTGATTTGGTGCATAAAGTCCCACTATAAGTATTTTCTTACCATATAAACCAAGTTCAATCATTACATATCTTCCTTGGGGATCTGATTCTACCAGACAAGCTGGTAAATTTTGCTTCACATAAATAACCACTCCCCCCTTTTTCCCAGGAGCTGAAGATACAAAATGAGATCCCAGACGGGCGTTAACTAAATATTTTTGATCTTTAAGTAAAATATGAGTTTCCTGTAGGCAGATAACATCATTATTATGTTGCTTTAAGTAGTAAAAGATTTTCTTTCTTTTCTGAGGGGAATTTAGACCGTTAACATTCCAGGTCAGAAACTTTGCCATCTCCCTTGACCAGGAGCCTGGAGAAGACTACCTGGAGATCTGCCATTACTGTATGTGTTGCAGAACTCTTGGGTCTTGCTCCTCCCACCGGCAATGAAGCACTTTCCAAAGAAGGTTCTTTAATTTCTTTCTTTTGTTGCTCCTTTTCCTTACGTCTATGTGCTGCACGGGTCATCCTCTGCTCTTTAACCTCTGTTTGACGTTGCCATTCAGCTTGCATCTTCCCAGCAGAGATCAGACCTAATGTTTCAGGTTGCTGTTCCAGCTCTTTACCACTCAAGAGCTTCTGAACAGATGAAGCTGAGCCTGCACCCAGGACCGTATTATAAAACTCTTTAGCTTTGGCAACTGTGTTCAGCCTGTGATGCATCCCCGCATGGCTCAGAGTAATGCCCATTGGGATCTCCCATCTGAATGGCATCAATCTAGCTTTAAGCTCATTAGCTAAGAAAGCAAAGTCTTTCCTGTTTCTTAGGATTTTTGATGGGATTTCCTTTAGAATGATAACATCTTGGGCAGCAATCTGGAATCTCTTATTATAAAAAGCTTGTATAATTTCATTACGCAGAGACTTCTTTGTAAAATAAATCACAACATCTCTAGGCAAGTTCTTCTGCTTCGCAATCCAGGAATTAACTTTATAGATTTTTTCCACTTCTCTGCGTAATTCTCCTTTATCCATATTCAAAACAACAGCTATATCACTAAGCACCATCTCCATCAAATCTTGATTCATGTCCTCCTTCAGACCCCTGATCCTCAGGGCGTGCTCCATCTCCCTATACTGAGACATAAGGATATCTTCTTGTGAAATCTCCATCTTCCTTTCCATATCTTGAAATTTACCCTCATAAAAGTCAACTTTGTCTGCGACTTCCTCCACTCTCGAGTCCAGCTTCACCACCACAGAAGCCAAACCTGATAAGGCTGTAACTATATCTTGCCGCATAATAGTATTATTATCCTCTAATGAGTCCTTCATTTCATTTAATTCCACTTTAATTTCAGATTTAATTTGTACAACAAATTGCTTCATTTCATCTCTAATTTGAGATACAGCATCTCCCATTATGTCTTTAATCTCTTGTGCAGACAGGCCTGGCAAAGGAGGGGAAGGTGGTGGCTGGGTCGGTGGTACATGTTTAGATTGTTGTTGTTGTTGTATAGTTAAAGTTGTGGGAGAGGAAACCACCTTGGGTAGTATAGAAGGCGGTTGTCTCTTTGAAGCCATTTTTTAAAACACAGTTCTCTCTTCCCTTCTCCCCCCCAAAAAGGGAAGGGGGAGATAAAAATTAAAAGGAACAAAAATACTGTAATCCTTAGAATTCTGAAAAAAAAGAGAAAAAATCAAGAAAAAAATCCAAAGCTGAGAACAAAGAAATCAAAAACAATTGTTTAAGTCCATTACCTTCCAAGAAAATATTATTATATTTTAGTTGATGTAAGATTCAAATTCAAATAGATAAGACGTGTATCCTGAACATTAGATCTTGTGATGAATTGTGATAAAGGGAATTGGGGTTATTTAAAACTTGGAAATTATAAATATCAAATGTTAAATTTAAATATTAATGGGAAACTAAAAATTGGGGAAAACTAATCAGGACATTGATTGTCTAAAAAGATTGAATGTTAAAACAACTAGGATATGTATAAACTAAAAATTATTGATAAATGTAAGAAAGTTATTTTTATTTAATCGATATAATAAGAATTGTACTAATTTAAATATGAGACAGTAAATACCAAGGGAAAAAGAGAGGAAATATTTAATGTAATAGTTTGAAATCTGTACTAAAGATATTTGAATGTTATTGAATTATTGATCAACTCAGCCGCCAAATTGCTTTTCAAATATTTAAATGTAAAACTAAAAAATCAATAACATTTTCTAAAAAAAAGAAATTAAAATTGAATAAATCTCCAGGTTCAGATTTTTTTTCTCCAGTACACTATCAGTCTTTCAAAGAAATTCTGAAGTAACTGTTAGCCCTAGGGTAATAATGAGATTGAACAGCATCAGGTACTTCCACCTTCTTGGCAAGAGAAATGTATTTATTTATGAAGGGGTAAATGATCCAACTTATCCAAAGTTGTAGAGACAAATCTCTTTATTACATGTAGATTTCTTTGCAGAGGAGTAATGCAATGTGTTGAAGAAGTATTCAGTAGCTGTTACATAAAGAGTAGCTTGGTGCTGAAAGGAAGAAGACACTGAAAATAAACTTAAATTTGTTGTGTCTTGATTTCTTTGGTATAGGAGTGGATAGTGGGAGAAAGAATCTCTCAGACTTTCAAGCTTCTATTATATTCTGCAACAATAATGTAGAATTCCAGTAGTTCTTGTGGTATCTGTTTCCTGACTTGGCCTACTTGAAGACCTGACACTTCTTCATGGTTTTCTTTATCCTGATCAGACTGAGATTGTTCCAAAGATATATATGAGAAATAATATTAGATATGTATTAAACACTATTGATGGCATTTGATTTATTTTTGATGGGAAGATTACATCGAATATTCCAGCCTCCAATAGATCTGAGGTCCTTGAATGGGGTTGATTATTATTATTATTATTATTATTATTATTATTATTATTATTATTATTATTATTATTATTATCTATAAAAAGTCATTCAACTCTCTGCCACATGACTGGATAATCAAGTACCTAGAAATAACAGGAGTAAGTAGAAATATCCAAAAGTTTGTGCAAAGTTCGATGGCACAATGGAAGACACAGTTGCAGGTCAATTGTGAGAGACTGGGAGAAGTTAATATCAAGAGAGGAATATTTCAAGGAGATTCACTATCACCACTGCTATTTGTCATTGTACTGTTTCCTCTGTCAACAATACTAAATAACTCAAGACTTCCAGTCCTGTGCAGCAGAGCAGCAGTCAAGGGGTTCAGGACTCTTGCCCTTCAGCTGAGTTTCTTCCTGATAAAGGACCCTAAATGGGCCAGAAGCCGCCCTGAAGAGGTGGCAAAGAAGAATGGAAGTCCTGGGGATCTCAGAGAGATGGCGATTGACCTGATTAGTCCAGGAGAAGCTTTCCAGAAACCAACAGGAGAAAGGCTAGCCTAACTTCAGAGTCTAGCCCAAGCTGCAAGCAACCAAAGTCAAAAGCACTATTTTAAGCTGATTGTAAGCAGCATGTTTGAATCTGGGTAAGAACATCAATTTTCTCTACTTATGAACTTTCCTGAAGGAAAAAAAAAATCCCAAGAAGCAAAAAAACCCTCCAAAAATGAAGGAGGGGGATTTTTGCCCCACCCTTTTACTAATGAAAGTGGTGAATTAAATCTTTTATGGAGGACCAAAACGTATTGAAATAAAATGACTATAAAACCTACATTTGGATAAATTTGAAGTTACTGTATGGTTAGGATTCTCATTTTAAAGGCAATTTGTTCATTTTGAAGTGGTAGGTGAAGGCTACAACAGTTATGACTTTCATGCAGGACTTGGTAAAATCTGAAAAAAAAATAAACTCTACTTGTGACCTTCAAAGCTCTAACAATAGAGAACAGCTGTGACAAAAAGAAAACAATCTGGGCTGCAGACAAAGTGAGACTTACAAACTTCAGGGAACAACAAAAAAAACTTTTTTGAACTTTCTGGATTACAAGTATCTATTTAACTCTGACCCCAAAGCTATTTGCAGAGAAAAGAAAATTTGGATTCTTGGTCACCATGGAAAATCAGAGATTTATAGAAAAATCTATCAAGAAAAAATAAATACTTTTCAAGAGGAGACATATGATATGTTGCAACTAATTCAAATAACAATGATTTCAGACCACAAAGAAATCCAAAATAACTTTGAAAATATAAACCAATTCACCTCCAATTTCACTTTACAACAAAAAAATCCCAGGAAACTGTTCTGTCCCAGCCTATGTACATCCTTGTTACTTCACAAAGACAACCCCTCTTTTAACAGTAGACTGGAAAATAAACCTTTTTTATTTGAGTTACAGATCTGATAATTGTCCCAGAAAACCAAAGCAACAGAACACTTTTCCAATGGAGACCTTGTCCAAAAGCAAAACAGAGCACAAGTCAAACAGGAAATAACTCACAGACAAAATAAACAGACCATGATCCCTTGACTCTGAAGTTCTTTGCAAACAGTTGCCCTAGCAACCAGCCCTGCCCACACATTCCCTTTTTGTTACACATCCCCCAAGGCATGGCTTCTTACTGCTTTCTCCTCCTTCCCTGGAGTCACCCCATTGCCTCCCTCTGTCCTACTCATGTGACCTGTCTACGTTTACGAGTGTCTCTGAGGTCTTCCAGCTATGCTTCCTCCAAGTCCAACTCAGCTTCTCAGCACAGCTGGCTCTCAGCTTGATCATGAGTGGAAGGACCAGCCTCTTCATTAGTTTGTAAGTCCTGCAGCTCATCAGAGCCTCCCTCTGACTCTGATGG